>NC_091292.1:26536145-26578645 GCF_038502225.1 Cherax quadricarinatus | reverse complement strand
CCACAAAAACCTCTTTACCCTTTTCTAAATAATGTTCGTCTATATGTTTCACTGTAAACACTTGGTCTACACACCCCCCTCTACCCTTCCTAAAGCCTCCATGTTCATCTGCTATCCTACTCTCCGTCTTACTCTTAATTCTTTCAATAATAACTCTACCATACACTTTACCAGGTATACTCAACAGACTTATTCCCTATAATTTTTGCATTCTATTTTGTTCCCTTTGCCTTTATGCAAAGGAATTATACATGCTTTCTGCCAATCTCTAGGTACCTTACCCATTTCCATACATTTAAAAAATAAAAGCACCAACCACTCCAAAACTATATCCCCACCTGCTTTTAACATTTCTATCTTTATCCCATCAATCCCGGCTGCCTTACCCCCTTTCATTTTACCTACTGCCTCACGAACTTCCCCCACACTCACAACTGGCTCTTCCTCACTCCTACAAGATGTTATTCCTCCTTTCCCTACACGCGAAATCACGACTTCCATATCTTCATCAACCTTCATCAATTCCTCAAAATATTCCTTCCATCTTCCTGATACCTCTAACTCTCCATTTAATAACTCTCCTCTCCTGTTTTTAACAATCAAATCCATTTATTCCCTAGGCTTCCTCAACTTATTAATCTCACTCCAAAACTTTTTCTTATTTTCAACAAAATTTGTTAACATCTACTCTCTCATTTGCTTTCTTTTTACATGCTTCTCACTCTCTTAACCTCTCACATATACTCTTCCCTCCTTGCACTTCTATTTTGTAAAAACCTCTCATATGCTAACTTTTTCTCCCTTACTACTCTCTTTATATCATCCCACCAATCGCTCTTCTCCCCCCCCACGCACCCACTTTCCTGTAACCACAAACTTCTGCTGAACACTCTAACACTACATTGTTAAATCTACGCCATACATTTTCGACTCCTTTGCCTATACTCTCACTAACCCATCTATTCTCCAATAGTTGTTTATATCTTACCATAACTGCCTCCTCCTTTACCTTATAAACCTTCACCTCTCTCTTACCTGCTGCTTACATTTTCCTTGAATTCCATGTACCTTTTACTCTCAGTGTAGCTACAACTAAAAAGTGATCTGATATATCTGTGGCCCCTCTATAAACATGTACATCTTGAAGTCTACCCAAAAGTCTTTTACCTACAATACGTAGTCCAACAAACTACTGTCATTATGCCTGCATCATATATTGTATACTTATTTATCCTCTTTTTCTTAAAATATGTATTACCTATAACCACACCTCTTTCTATGCAAAGTTCAATCACAGGGGCCCCCATTATTATTTACTCCTGGCACTCCAAACCTACCTGCCACACCCTCTTTAAATGTTTCTCTTACTTTAGCATTTAGGTCCCCTACCACAATTACTCGCTCACTTGGTTCAAAAGTTACAACACACTCGTTTAACGTCTCCCAAAATCTCTCTCTCTCCTCTCTTCTCCAGGTGCATACACACTTATTATGACCCACTTTTTGCATTGAACCCTTATTTTAATCCACATAATCCTTGAATTTATGCATTTATTTCCTTCTTCTCCTTCCTAACTGATCCTTCAACATTATTGCTACCCCTTCCTTAGCTGTAACTCTCTCAGACACTCCTGACTTAATCGCATTTATTTCTCCACACTGAAACTCACCTACCCCCTCAGCTTTGTTTTGCTTATAGCTAGGTTATCCAACTTCCTTTGATTCATAACATTAGCACATATATATATATATATATATATATATATATATATATATATATATATATATATATATATATATATATATATATATATATATATATATCTGAAAAACAAGCACTCTGAAAGAATAGAGAAATTCCAAGCGCTTTCGTGACTACTCACATTATCAAGGAGCTATGAAAGTAAAGCATCCAAGGAAGGTATATAAGGGGACTGGCCAACACCTCACTATCAGATCCCACAACGGTTAAACACCTGACGCGCGCCGGCCCAACTGGACAGGTCCTTTGCACAACCCACCAACAAACTATTCTACCCCAGAAAATTTTTAAAATTATTATTTGTCCAGTGTATTATTAAATTCTTCCCAAATTCTATTAATTATAAATGGATCTAATTTATATAAACCAAAGGAAATATTCATATTATTGTCAAAACTGCTTTTTATGAAACAAGATTCAATTATATTCCTGTCGACCATGGACTTGCTTGATACTACTTTCTCAATTTTTTGAAAATCAATTGGATGGTTAAAATCTCTTACATGAATAAATAGAGCATTGGAATATTGTCCAGTTCTAATGCTATATTTATGTTGTTTTAATCTTAGTTCGAGATTTTTACCAGTTTGACAGTAATAAACTTTTTCTCAAATTTTACAAGGAATCTTATAGACACATCCATCAGCATTTTGGGGGGAATTCTTTATCAAAAGTTTTTTCACTGTATCAAGATTTTTGAATACAACTTTAATATTAAAAGTCTTAAGAAGAGAAGGCATATCAACCAAGTTTTCATGGTAAGGGAGAACCAACATATTTTTAGTTGAATAAGGCTGGTTGTCCCTTTTTGGATTGTAAAAAGTATTTGTAGCAACTTTAAAAGATTTATCAATTACATTTCTTGGGTATTTTAAATCATTACCTATTTCATAAATTTTGGATATTTCCTCATCTATGAACTCAGGACTACAAATTCGTAAAGTTCTCAAAAACAATGATGAGAAAACAGACAGTTTGACTCCATCTTGATGTGAAGAATAATAGTGGACATAGGAACAGTTATTTGTAGGTTTTCTGTAAATTTTAAATTTGAATTCATTATTACCCTTAATAATTAAAACATCTAGAAAAGGCAATGAGTTATTTTCTTCAAACTCAACAGTAAAGTTTATAGAATGGGCTAAGTTATTTAATTTTCCAAGGAAATGGTGTACATCTACATCAAGAAGCATAAATAATAGGAGTCCTCAGGTTGTTCTTCAACTCTATACATCCTTGGTTAGGCCTCATTTAGATTATGCTGCACAGTTTTGGTCACCTTATTACAGAATGGATATAAATTCTCTGGAAAATGTACAAAGGAGGATGACAAAGTTGATCCCATGTATCAGAAACCTTCCCTATGAGGATAGACTAAGGGCCCTGAATCTGCACTCTCTAGAAAGACGTAGAATTAGGGGGGATATGATTGAGGTGTATAAATGGAAGACAGGAATAAATAAAGGGGATGTAAATAGTGTGCTGAAAATATCTAGCCTATACAGGACTCGCAGCAATGGTTTTAAGTTGGAAAAATTCAGATTCAGGAAGGATATAGGAAAGTACTGGTTTGGTAATAGAGTTGTGGATGAGTGGAACAAACTCCCAAGTACCGTTATAGAGGCCAGAACGTTGTGTAGCTTTAAAAATAGGTTGGATAAATACATGAGTGGATGTGGGTGGGTGTGAGTTAGACCTGATAGCTTGTGCTACCAGGTCGGTTGCCGTGTTCCTCCCTTAAGTCAATGTGACCTGACCTGACTAGGTTGGGTGCATTGGCTTAAGCCGGTAGGAGACTTGGACCTGCCTCGCATGGGCCAGTAGGCCTTCTCCAGTGTTCCTTCGTTCTTATGTTCTTATGTTCTTATATCTGAACCATTTAGCTCTATTAGGGAGGATTGTGTTAAGCAATCTTGTTTCAAAAAATTCCATGTATAGGTTACTAAGAACAGGTGAAAGAGGATTTTCCATTGCCATACCAAACTTCTGAGTGTAAAACTTATCATTAAATACAAATTTTGCATCAACAATGCAAAGTTTAATAAGTCTAATGATAGTAGGAACTGGCAATGGCAAATCATAGTTAACGAGTTCTTCAGATAAGAAACTTAATAAATCATCAGCAGGAACTTTCGTAAACAAGGAAGTAACATCAAAACTAACCATGTTAAAATCATTTAAGTCAGTCAAGGAGCTTAATTTATCAACTAAGTCTATGTTGTTTTTAACATTAAAGTTTGAAATTTTGCCAACAATATGGCTCAAAATATCAACAAGCCATTTGGATAATTTATATGAAACTGACCCTATGGAGCTAATAATTGGTCTGACTGGATTCCCTGGTTTGTGTGTTTTTATTAGTCCATACATGTAAGGTAAAGATGGATTAGTGGAAGTAAATTGTTTGACTAATTCATCTTTGCCTTTCAGTAGAAGTTTTATTGTTTTATTGAAATTGCTGTTAACGGTTTCTAGGGGATTTTTCCTAAGTTTAGAATATGTTTCAGTATCATCTAAGAGATTATTCATTTTTTCTTGGTAATCATTTTCTTTCATAATTACTATTGCATTTATTTTGTCTGCTTTAGTAAGGCGCAATTTTTTATTGTTATTAAGTGTATCATAAGACTTAAAGAATCTTTGAGGGCAATTGGGAATGTTTGGTTTTAACATAGAGCTATATACCATTCCTTTACTAATATTAATTTCATCAGAGGACAAATCAGAAAATTTTTCATAGTTACAAAAGGCTTTTGCAATTTCAACATTATTAAGTTTTTTTGAAGTTGAAAAACTTAGGCCAAAACCTAGAGCAGCAGTTGTATTTTTGTCTAAAATTTCATCTGATAAGTTAATTACAAAATTGTTATTAGCATGCTTTGTCCAATCACTATTTTCAATTAAAATGTCTAATTTTCTTTGTAGTTTGTTTTTGAGTTCATTACAAATTCTTCTGAGTTTATTATAGCAATGATCCAACATACTGTGTTTCCATTCTGATGGAATGGCCTGATTAAAAGAGTATTTTTTGTTTCTCAATATTTTGAATGCTTCCTTCTCCTGAATTTTAGTTATTTCAATATGTTTCTGAAGAATAATTCTCATAAAATCATCAAAAGGACGATCTCTCATGTCAAGGAGTCTGTTGGATAAAAGAGACTTGGGCAGAACTTATATACCTTCCTTGGATGCTTTACTTTCATAGTTCCTTGATAATGTGAGTAGTCACGAAAGCGCTTTGGAATTTCTCTATTCTTTCAGAGTGGTTGTTTTGCATATTCTGAAATCACCTGTTTACTGTGATCTTATTGCAATAATGGATACCACACGGCTCTTCAGTATGTTCTCGATAAGCTTTCCTAATCATATATCTTCTGTTTCACAGTTTTCTTCTGCACTGATCAAGTCCCACAAGTTAAAAATTCGACTTAATTTTTTAAAATTTTTTTTAAATGAACAAGTTCTGCCCAAGTCTCTTTTACCCAATAGACTCCTTGACATGAGAGATCGTCCTTTTGATGATTTTATGAGAACTATTCTTCAGAAACATATTGAAATTTGTATTTAATGATAAGTTTTACACTCAGAAGTTTGGTATGGCAATGGGAAATTCTTTTTCACCTGTTCTTAGTAACCTACACATGGAATTTTTTGAAACAAGATTGCTTAATACAATCCTCCCTAATAGAGCTAAATGGTTCAGATATGTTGATGATATTTTGTGTCTTATGCCCAAAAATGTAGATATACACCTTTTCCTTGGAAAATTAAATAACTTAGCCCATTCTATAAACTTTACTATTGAGTTTGAAGAAAATAACTCACTGCCTTTTCTAGATGTTTTAATTATTAAGGGTAATAATGAATTCAAATTTAAAATTTACAGAAAACCTACAAATAACTGTTCCTATGTCCACTATTATTCTTCACATCAAGATAGAGTCAAACTGTCTGTTTTCTCATCAATGTTTTTGAGAGCTTTACGAATTTGTAGTCCTGAGTTCATAGATGAGGAAATATCCAAAATTTATGAAATAGGTAATGATTTAAAATACCCAAGAAATGTAATTGATGAATCTTTCAAAGTTGCTAGAAATACTTTTTACAACCCAAAAAGGGACAACCAGCCTTATTCAACTAAAAATATGTTGGTTCTCCCTTACCATGAAAACTTGGTTGATATGCCTTCTCTTCTTAAGACTTTTAATATTAAAGTTGTATTCAAAAATCTTGATACAGTAAAAAAACTTTTGATAAAGAATTCCCCCCAAAATGCTGATGGATGTGTCTATAAGATTCCTTGTAAAATTTGCGAAAAAGTTTATTACGGTCAAACTGGTAAAAATCTCGAACTAAGATTAAAACAACATAAATATAGCATTAGAACTGGACAAGATTCCAATGCTCTATTTATTCATGTAAGAGATTTTAACCATCCAATTGATTTTCAAAAAGTTGAGAAAGTAGTATCAAGCAAGTCCATGGTCGACAGGAATATAATTGAATCTTGTTTCATAAAAAGCAGTTTTGACAATAATATGAATATTTCCTTTGGTTTATATAAATTAGATTCATTTATAATTAATAGAATTTGGGAAGAATTTAATAATACACTGGACAAATAATAATTTTAAAAATTTTCTTGGGTAGAATAGTTTGTTGGTGGGTTGTGCGAAGGACCTGTCCAGTTGGGCCGGCGCGCGTCAGGTGTTTAACCGTTGTGGGATCTGATAGTGAGGTGTTCGCTAGACCCCTTATATAGCTTCCTTGGATGCTTTACTTTCATAGTTCCTTGATAATGTGAGTAGTCACGAAAGCGCTTGGAATTTCTCTATTCTTTCAAAGTGGTTGTTTTGAATATTCTGAAATCACCTGTTTACTGTGATCTTATTGCATATATATATATATATATATATATATATATATATATATATATATATATATATATATATATATATATATATATATATATATATATATATATATATATATACATATATATATATATATATATATATATATATATATATATATATATATATATATATATATATATATATATATATATCCCCTAAGTTTTTTGTTTTATATTTTACCTTTGTGGGCATCTCTTATGTATCCCATTATTGATAATTTACAGTGACTGTCAAGTACTGGCAATCTTATTATGACCATATAGATCTGTCATTGTGAATCGGATCGTCATATCCCTCCAAATGCTCATGAATATGTGATACTGTCATTGTTCTACAATGTCTAAGATGATAGATATTACAAACGATAGCTCATGCATACAAGACAATACTCAGAGTTAAGAATATTGTGTGGAAGTGCAGGATATACTGCTGCGCCTTCACAAGTGAAGAACTTATGGAATTCCTAACCTTATTATCGTACTCCACGTTCTAGTTCCAAACCTGCAGAAGTTTTTAAAACTTGTAAGTCAGTCTCTAGAGAAAGATAGAAGAAAAGTGAAAGAGAAACATTAGATGTACTTTCTGCAAAAAAAAAAAAAAAAAAAAAAAAAAAAAGAGAGAGAGGGGGCACACAAGAGCGTATGTTGATGCTTTAGAGAGGTATACCGAACATAATAAGTTACCTGTTGCTACTGTATAAACTGACTCACCTGACTTGTTAGAACAGCAGAGACATTCGAGCATCAGCGTTATAACAGTGAGGCACTGTTATAGCAACCTCACAGCTACAGTTTACCTCTCCTCGTCTTCATGTCCTTTATCATAAATAATTACAAGATGATAAATTATCTGAAGAAATTGTGCGCTCTGTTATGAGGTATTTGTATTCAAATCAAAAGCCTGGCCTGGACCGCACAGATGCAAAGGAAGTAATGGTATAGTGACTCAGGAGCATCTTTGAAGTTATTAAGAGATAACGTTGTTCCTGTGTCAGATAAAGCATAAACACAAGTTGATGTGCTTCTGCAAACACATAGGAGGGATTACTGTGAAAGTCCTTCTACGTAAAATTTATACTAACACCAGTTATTACTCTGAATATATTGCCCCTGGAATTTCAAGGGAATTTCCTCTGACAAGAAATGATGTCGTAGGAGCATCTATCATTCCTATTGATCCCCTGGAAATATGATTCCCGCGAGGAAACTTGAAGCTCACGGAACGAATCCTAAATTATTGCAGTACAGTGTAGTGACATGTGTTATGGCACATGTGCTATGTTGTTCCTATACCTGCTTTTGGAAAACCATTAGCCCACTTCCTAGAGAAATTAGGCAATCAATACTTATTCACCATCCTGAAGCTTTCTCCGTAAGAAAAAACGATTCTCTTTCTATTTTTCGTGCACAAATATGTTTCTTCTCAAAGGTGGGACTTCCTGGAGCAGGGTTGGCTGACCTGTACTAGCTTCTGCATCCACGAACCAAATTTATCCCAGCACACGCACTTGTTAGCAAAAAACAAGGATTGAATTATCATCCAAAATATACTGAATTCTCATTTATTGAAGATTTATAGAACCAAATAAAGTGTTTAAGTAATAAAGAAAAAAATGCCCTGTATACATTTAAAAGCGCATCATAAAAACCAATTCGCGAATTGGCTGAAGTTAAAAAGACGTGTGAATTATATAGATTTAGCAGAAAAAAAAATAAAAAAAACATTTTAGAGATACTTTTGTTTTTGTATTTAACTCATGAAACAACGTCCGGCTTTGTGCGAGATCAGAAGTTTACTTGGTTTGAACACGAGCTTGACTCATTATTTACTGTCCTTGTTGCATAACATATTCAATATTTTGTTCGCATGTAAATTAAGTAGAATTTATAAAAAAAAAATATTGGTTTACCAAAGAATCCTATAAAATACTTTTGTATCTTGGGGACGGTTCATGCACCCATTGCTGAGGCTCCTTCACACTCAAGAGGTACATTCACCCTCAAGGAGTTCATTCACCCTCAAGAGATACATTCGCCCTCAAAGGGTGCATTCACCCTCAAGGGGTACATTCACCCTCAAAGGGTGCATTCACCCTCAAGGGGTACATTCACCCTCAAGGGGTACATTCACCCTCAAGAGGTACATTCACCCTCAAGGGGTATATTCACACTCAAGAGGTACATTCACCCTCAAGGGGTATATTCACACTCAAGAGGTACATTCACCCTCAAGGAGTTCATTCACCCTCAAGAGATACATTCGCCCTCAAAGGGTGCATTCACCCTCAAGGGGTACATTCACCCTCAAAGGGTGCATTCACCCTCAAGGGGTACATTCACCCTCAAGGGGTACATTCACCCCTTGTTGGGCATCCCTATCTAGAGAAATTCAGTTAGATCAAGGACCCTTATCTCATCTAGGAATCACTTCCGTTTTTACCAGTTATCACCCATAGACACGAGCAGCTTCGGTAAGCTTCCACTACACTCTGACCTCTATGATGGAGACTTACTGCACGGAATTTTGGAGAGACTGGGAAGACGGATTACCATTATCGTAACGGTAATAGCCACTTTGATGCAAGATCTGGACAAGTAGCTAGTGGTTCTTTATAAGTTTCAAATTATTATTATTATTATTATTATAATCAAAAAGAAGCGCTAAGCCACAAGGACTATACAGCGCTATAAGTTTCAAAGGAGATCTGGATGGGAAAACAATCTCCTTTCAGTAAGCACTACTATAATTTTGATGCAGCAACATCTTAAGACTGCTTGTGAGTTAGCAGCTAAGAACATAGTAGTGCCTCAGAAGATGAAGGAGCGTTGTTGCAAAGAAGCTGTTTCCAGATCACTGAAAGTAAGAAATAAAGCAATGACACTCAAGTTGGTTTCAAGACATGTGTTGCAAGTGAGTTCGTACTCCCGGTGTATCACATAAGTCATATTAACGGGGGAGGCAAAAATGACGATTTTTTTGGTTTATATTACTCAGATTTCAATGAAATTTTTATTGTAAGCTAAGAAGCTGTTCAAACGTTTATACTGGAAGTTCTATGAAGTTTGTCTTAAAAGAGAGAAAAAAAATATTTTTGATATGGCATTACTCAAGTATTGTGTTTGCAATATCGATAAGATGTAAAATGTTATAGTTGACTTTACATGAACAGTAAAACGATAAAGAACACTCACTTCAAGGGATATGACCGTAAAATTTTTTTTGGGGGGGGGGGATAAAAAGCATAAATGGTAAAGGCTACTGCCAATAGACGTTGGTTCTTTGTAAAACCACGATTAAACCAGATCGTAGTGACTCTTCCTACTACTTCAGTTCTTCCCATATAAACTGACCATCATGTTGGAATACCTGCCATTACTAGTGCAACACACGTACATCTAGAGAACTTCCTTTGCAGTATCTAGACAAGTTCGTAGAATGTCTCTCAGTTGATATAACTGTTGATCGTAAATAACTTCTACTAAAGTACATTTGTTAATTTTGTGATGTACCTCAGTGTTGCTTTTCAAGTGAATACGACGTTGTTGTTCAAGGAGCAACACCTGTTAAACAATCACACTACAGAATGAGTGCAGCTAAACAGAAAACTGTTCAGAAAGAAATGGTTTCTTCTATGATCAGATGGACAGACTGAACGAAGTAAAAGTCCATGAGCGTCACAGTGTACACTTGTACCTAAACCTGATGGTAGCTACAGGATGTGCACCACTTACCATAAGGTGACTACTGTCATGTTACCAGATAGATATCGACCGGTTCTCAGTAGCCACCTATGTTAATCGTCTGGACTTGCTTCCTGGATACTGTCAAGTTCCTCTCACCATTAGAGTACGAGATGTGTCAGTTTTTACATATATGATGGACTTTTCAACTAGCTTGTAACCCCTTTCAGAATGAGAAAAGCGCCCTCTTCATTACGACGAATAATTCTCAAATTGACAGAAAACTTGGAGGAAATGGGGAGGGGTTAGATACATACTTGGTTGTGTACAGTGAGGACTGGAAGCAACACTTAACTCGTCTAGGGGGTTCCTTTGAGATTCTTGCTTTGTGCCATTTTATTGATGTGTGAGTTCAGTCAGATGAAGATACAATATTTTGGATTTGTTTTTGGGCAGAGTAAGATAGCCCTAATTTTAGTCAAAATTTATTATACATACAGACGAGAGTGATTATGTCATTAGGGGCTCTTTTTCTTCAGAAAAGTGACACACTCCATCCCAACTCTGTGGCATGTGCCGAGTGTTACATTTATTCTGTGCATTGCATCACACAACCATATCTTGTACTTTCTCAATAATCTGCCAAGCCGGAAGTTATGGCTATGCAGTTGTCGAGGCTCCCAGCTGTGCTGTGAATGGCTGCCAGTTTATTTGTCAACCAGTCAGGATAAGAGGTTTACGTCAAGCCAACCTGACATTATACTTACTTTCTAGCATGGAAGAGAGTCTCTCACTAGTTGGCTGATTACAGATACTGTCTCTCTCGTACGATTTTATGAGCAATTAACAGTGAGCGAACAGTGAGCTCTCCATCATTTTAAAATGCTTATCACACTATCTGCCTACATTTCTGCAGTATTACACACTCTGTAAATATTAGAAATACTGGTGGTAGAAATATACAGATACACAAATAACCTACTCTGGTGTTAGTCTTCGTCTGTATTCTCCTGTATCCACGTTCACAGGTGATTTATCTTATGACCAGGTGCGACAGGCCATCAATTTGTACTTGTTTTCATAAGCTCAAAGCATATGCCGCCGGCATCAAAATAGGTTATGCCACTTTTAAGGACAAGGCTTTAGCTTTGATTGTGTCTCTGAATAAATTTGAGATCTATCTGGGAAGTCAACTCATATTATTAAAATTTTCAGTGATCTCAATCCACTGACTATTAATTGCATGAAATCCAATAATATTAGAATTAAGAAGTGGGCCTTATTTATACAGCCTTGTAGAATCAATATTCAGCACAATAAAGATCCTTTAAACGTAATCATGGTGCTTTGTCTTGGAGGGTGAATGACTTTCTCACCCATGTCACATCTGTGCCATGACACATTTTAAGCTACTAGTTACCTGTAATTTTTTGTCTTACCTCGCACCACTGCATCTCTGCCTTGTTTAGGGATGTTAAATGTAGATGTGCTGGTGCCACTGCTGTTGTGTCCAGACTGTTCCTTCACTTCTGGGTGTTATTGGTTTTGCTTGTCTTTACACATCTCTGACGGTGAGTCAGTGCACTGGTGTTCGGGGGTTTTGTCTCACGGGAATTGTATATAGGATGTACTTAGATATGTTTTCGATTGTTGCAGGGTGTTCCTGTCATGATACCATGTGCCCAGACTGTGCACTGTCACAGTCCGGGCACATGGTAATTAGGCTACACTCTCTAGCAATGGATTTGATGGTCGCTTTTGCTCTTCCATATTTGTTCTCATTGGTCATGGTATTATCTACTATTTCACAACGTTGCATCTATCTTAGAAGACTAATTAAGGTATCGTTGATATTTGTATTCTTATTTATACATATCACGTATGTTCGCACACAGTGTACATAGTAAACGCAGTAAAGAACTTGTAAATATTTTTTTAAATTCCTTGGACTGACCTGTAACTTGATTATTTAGCAGAACATTTCGTTTTGTATTCCTGAAAACACTGTTAAACTGGAAACTGTACAATGGTACAAATATACCGGAGTCATAAATGATTTTTAAGTAACATTTGCTGTTTGATGTTTTACGTTCCCATACCATCCCGCTCATATTTTATGTCTTTATTGATAATTATAAGAAAACTTAGGGTTCTTATGTTTAATGGTCAAATTTACATTGATAGTTAAGTTTTGGCAATTTTATTATGATCTGCTTGTAGATCTGTCATTGTGACTCAGATTGTTGTATCTCCTTGTAATGGCACACGTATAAATTTTGTAATATATTGGTTACGGTGATTGTGGTGGGGGGCCGCGGTTGTGGTAGTGGTGGTAATGGTAGTGGATGAGTTGTGATGGTGGTGGTGGTGGTGGTGGTGGTGGTGGTGACGGTGGTGGTGGCGGCGGCGGCGGTGGTGGTGGTGGTGGTAATGGTGGTGTAGACGTTAAGGAGTACAACATACACAGCAAATGCCTCATATATCTTTACAAGGTAAGCAACATAAAAACACATGCGTCAAGAATCTCCACAAAACGTAACACCTGAAAGCCTGATAAACAGAGATACACCTCAATCTGAAAGACACCGAGGTTCTAGTTATAATGTTCTCTCTCGCCTTAATGACTCGTCCATGTGTTAAAGAACATTTCACATATAATCCTCGCTTAAGAGAGGCCTCTTTAGATAACATTACAGTTCCTCCTGGACCATTATCATGCAACAAGTGAGCGAATGAATATGAAGCTAGACCACAGGTCGGTCTAAAGGGGAAGGATAGAGAATAATTCAGGAGACAAGGATCAAGTGACGAAACAAATTAGAAAACTGGTCAGGAAGTAAATGGTTGTTGTAGTAGTAATTTAAGTGACCTGTTTATCTGAAGTTTCCTCTCCAATGGCAAGAGTATTTGTAAGTTTCCAAGTGTTGTTGATATACAGGGAGAGTGTAATAGTGCATGTACTCTTTGGTTATGAGAGAGAGAGCATAACAATGCCCACTAATGACCATGGTCTCCGTTCTTAGTGTTTAATTCACTTGTACGTAGTATGACCGCAATGCACACACGCACACACACCATCCCATCTTTGCATGTCCTTTAAATCAATATTTGTTGACACTCACAGCTACAACAACACTTGAAAACTAAGAGTAGACGAAGTAACAAACGTACAGTGTACTGTACTGTCTTGTTTGTTACAGTGTATATATTATGTACTAAACCCAGATAGTACAGTTGACACGACAAGAGACAGCAGTATAGTTCTTTGTATATATACATAGACAGACATATAAACACGCACATTCTCACACACTCACACTCACACACAAACACACATACACTCTCTCTCTCTCTCTCTCTCTCTCTCTCTCTCTCTCTCTCTCTCTCTCTCTCTCTCTCTCTCTCTCTCTCTCTCTCCCCCTCTCCCTCTCTCTCTCTCTCTCTCTCTCTCTCTCTCTCTCTCTCTCTCTCTCTCTCTCTCTCTCTCTCTCTCTCTCTCTCACACACACACAAACACACTTTCACACACACAAGGCTCGTTTCTTCCATATTTATGTATCAAAAGTTCTTATCTCAGTAGGACCTGCACATTGTCCATCATCTGGTTGAGGACGTTCCCCGATTTCTGCTGCCATCCCTGCTGCCATCCCTGCAACCACCCATGCTGCCATCCCGACTACCATTCCTGCTATCATCTTTGCTGCCATCCCTACTATCATTCCCGGTATCATCTTTGCTGCATTCCCTACTATCGTTCCTGCTGCCATTCCTGCTGTCATTCCTACTACCATCCCTGCTGTCTCCCTGCTTCCACATTCCCGTACTGGTCTTGCTGCCACCCTGGTGGGCCGTCTGAAGGACCCATCTATGGTCATTCCAGGTCTCAAAGACTCCCATCCGAAGTGAATCCCAGCAGCTAACGCCCTGATAGGTGGTAATCCAGATGGCTAACACCTGTACCATTCGGATTCCTACAAGAAACAAGGTGGTGAAGACCTCGCAGGTGGCGCTGACACAGGTGGGAACGAGGCTCCTGAAGGCGACTATCACGGCGGTGGCGATCTTCCAGATGGAACAGGAAGAGTAGGAGGAGGAGGACGAGGAGGAGAAGGTGATGATGCCATGACAGGTGGCGGTGCAGGTGGCGAAGCAGGAGGCTGCCAGCAGGTACAGGTTGTTGGTCAGCCAGGTGGCTGAAGAGGTGGAGGTGGCTGGGTGCTGACTGCTGGTCTCAGGCTGAGTATCGTGCTGCATCGCTGCTGAGTTCTCTCCTGAAGAACAGACAACACCGTCTTCAGCTAGGATAACAGGGGTGATAATCTGAGCTAGGATAACGGGATTAAAACCTGAGCTAAGATAATAGGGTGAAAACCTGAGCTAAGATAACAGGGTGAGAGACATGGCTGTGATAACAGTAATATCCTGAGCTAGGATAACGATCATAATATGGGATAGGATAGCAAAGTATGAGACATGATATAAAATAGCAGAAACGTAAGGTGTGATCGTTGGGAACCTCAGCTAGGAGAAAGGCTACAGCCTGAGCTAAGAGAGTATAACAGACATAACGTAAGCTGGGGTGATATTGTGAGTTAGGATAACAGGGCGAGAAACGTGAGCTAGAATAATAGAGTGAGAAACGTGATCTAGGTTAGCATGATAAAACCTCAGGTAAGATAATAGGATAAATAATGTGAGCAGGAATAACAGGGTGGGAGACGTGAGCTAGGATACAAGTGAATTATGGTGAGCTAGGATAACAGTGTATTAATGTGAGCTAGGATAACAGATTTATAACCTGAGCTAGCATAACACGATGGCAATGTCAGCTAGGATAATATACTGATAACCTGAGGGAGAAAAATAGAATGATAATGTGAGCTTGGATAATAGATTGATAACCTCAGCAATGATAACAGTGATAACCAGAGCTAGGATAACAGGGTGATAACTTGAGTTAGAATAGCAGGGTGATGACTTGAGCTACGATAACAGGGTGCTAACTTGCGCTAGGATAACGGGTGATCAACTGAGATAGAATAACAATGTGATACTGTCAGCTAGGATAACATGTGTGATACCAAGAGCTAGTATAACAGGGTGGGGAGACGTGTGCTAGGATAACAGGGTGATAACATGAGCTGTGATAACAGGGTCATTACGTGAACAAGATAACAAAAGTAATACGATTATCCAGCATAACATATACAACATTATTAGTAAGAAGAACAGGTAATATTTACAGATAAATAATGTTATTAGCTTGGATAACAAGTAATAGTAATAGTAATATGATTATTAAAGCCATATTAGCTAGGATAAGAAACAATAGTACTAGCTAGGATAAATAATAGTTTAGCTAGGATAACAAACAAGAGCTAGGATAAATAATAGTACTAGCTAGGACGACAAATACTAGTATCAACTAGAATAACAAATAATAGTATTAGCTAGGATAACAAGCAATAGTATTAGCTTGGATAATTAAAAAAATATTGGCAAGGATAAATAAAATAATATTAGACAGTATAAATTATGCAAAATCATTAACCAAGATAACTGATATAATTCTATTAGTCAAGATAACTAAAGTAATACTATTAGCTAGGTTTACCAAAGTAACAATATTAACTTGGTTTACCAAATACTCTTAGCTAGGATAAACAATAGTATAAGCTAGGATTATTAAAGTAATAATACTATTAGTAAGAATAAATATCACATTGTTTTTCACTATCATAACTAATGCTATTGTCTAAGATAACTAATGTAATGATATTAGCTAAGATGAACAAATAATACTTTTAGCTAGGATAGCTAAAGTAACACCAATAACTAGAATAACAAAATTAATAATATTAATAATAATAATGATTGCTAGTAAAACTAGGTAATTTTATTAATATTAATTCTGTTAGCTAGGAGAACATATTTAAAAGTGTTAGATAGCATAATAGAAGTAATATTATAAGCTAGTTTAAGGAAAATATTGTTATTTTTATTATCAGCAAAGAGAATAGAAAAAGTATTATCAGCTGGTATGGATAGTCATTCTATTAGTGGGGATAACAGGACGCTATCATGTTATCGTAGCTGAGCTATAATTTATAGCAAAATAAATGCTGACTTTTTCAAGGGACGGGATATATACAGTTAGGTTAGCTTAGGTTAGGTTAGACTAGATTAGGTTAGATTAGGTTAGGTTAGGTTAGGTTAGGTTAGGTTAGGTTAGGTTAGGCTAGGTTAGGTTAGGTTAGGTTAGGTTAGGTTAGGTTAGGTTAGGTTAAGTTAGATTAGGTTAGGTTAGGTTAAGTTAGATTAGGTTAGGTTAGGTTAGGTTAGGTTAGATTAGGTTAGGTTAGTTTAGATTAGGTTACGTTAGTTTGGAAATTTATTGAGCCCAAGAAATTCCACCCACCGGCTTCATTTGTAAATAAACTGTAGTAGCCCTTAATGACCCACCCAGACACATGCAGAAATAGCGGAAATCGTAAGTTACATACACTAATTAATAGATTTACACTTTAAGTAGGTTTAAAATGTCAGTAACTATTAGGTTGTGTTGAGTAAACTAGATAAACTGCAACACCTAGCATTTCACATGCGAGTCTATATATAGGCTAGGAGACGCTAGGAGCCTCTTCAAGCTCTAATACCCCTGCCGTTAACAGGTCCCTACGATATACCATACGATTTTCAAATTAGTTTTGGCTGCCCGCAGAGTTCTTCAGAGGCCTTCCCAACGAATCAAGTGTACAAATCTCTGCACCAGACCCAGTTGTGATACTCATTACTGTTTTTTGTCCTTAGATTTGTGCCCACTAAATACTGGGGGAAAACTCAGAAATAGTTAGCTTACGGTTAAGAAGCGGGCCTACGACCAACACTCAGGTGATTTGTGGTTCAGATTTTTCTGCAGGTCTCTCAGTTTACTCATGGAAAAGTGCCCTAAAAGCCACTTGTGAGACTGAGACGCTTGGAGTCTTAGGGTGCCTGTCAGCAGTACTTGCCGGAGAGTGCAGCTCACAAAGGGTCACATAACACATCTTCACATGGTCCTTTGAACCGAGATTGTGGGATAGCTAGAATAATTAGACAGATCTATTCTTAGCTGAGCCACAGCTGTTTAATAGTGATATACAAAATTAAGTAAAAGTATCTCACAGCTTGTGCCCAGTGACTAGCCCGAATAACCATGCACAGAAATTGATTATTTACAGTGATTTACAAGTAAGCCAGGTAGGCTAATTAAGCTTGGATATTTAATTATTTACAGTGATTTACAAGCAAGCCACATAGACTAATTATTTTTTTAACACATCGGCCGATTCCCACCAAGGCGGGGTGGCCCGAAAAAGAAAAGCTTTCATCATCATTCACTTGATCACTGTCTTGCCAGAAGGGTGCTTTACACTACAGTTATAAAACTGCAAAATAAACACCCCTCCTTCAGAGTGCAGGCACTGTACTTCCCATCTCCAGGACTCAAGTCCGGCCTGCCGGTTTCCCTGAATCCCTTCATAAATGTTACTTTGCTCACACTCCAACAGCACGTCAAATATTAAAAAACCATTTCTCTCCATTCACTCCTATCAAATACGCTCACGCATGCTTGCTGGAAGTCCAAGTCCCTCACACACAAAACCTTCTTTACCCCCTCCCTCCAACCTTTCCTCGGCCGACCCCTACCCCCTCACAGGTTTATACACTCTCTAAGTCATTGTGTTTCGTTCTATTCTCTCTGCATGTCCGAACCACCTCAGCAACCCCTCCTCAGCCCTCTGGATAATATTTTGGTAATACCACACCTCTTCCAAATTTCCAAACTACGAATTCTCTGCATTATAATCACAAAACACATTGCCCTCAGATATGACATCTCCATTACCTCCAGCGTTCTCGTTGTAACATTCACCACCCATGCTTCACACCCATATAAGAGTGTCGGTATAACTATACTCTCATACATTCCTCTCTTTGCTTCAACGGACAAAGTTCTTTGTCTTCACAGACTCCTAAGTGCATCACTCACCCTTTTCCCCACATCAATTCTATGATTCACCTCATCCTTCATAGACTCATCTGCTGACACGTTCACTCCTAAATATCTGAATACATACTCTCTCCCTCCAATTTGATATCTAGTCTTTCATTACCTTATCTTTTTGTTATCCTCATCACCTTACTCTTTCCTATATTCACTTTTAAATTTCTTTTACATACTCTACCAATTCATCGACCAACCACTGCAACTTCTCGTCAGCATCTCCCAAAACCACAGTGTCATCAGGAAAGAGCAACTGAGATTTCCCACTTTGTGTCAAATTCTTTATCTTTTAACCACACGCCTCTTGCCAAGACCTTCGCATTCACTTCTCTTACAACTCTATCTACAAATATATTGAACAACCACGGTGACATCACACATCCTTGTCTAAGGCATACTTTTACTGGGAAATAATCTCCCTCTCTCCTACATACTCTAACCTGAGCCTCACTATCCTCTTAAAAACTCTTCATTGCTTTCAGTAACCTACCTCCTATACCATACACCTGCAACATCTGCCACATTGCCCCCCTGTCCACTCTGTCATACGCCTTTTCCAAATCCATAAAAGCCACAAAAACCTCTTTACCCCTACCTAAATGCTGTTCACCTATATGTTTCACTGTAAACACTTGGTCTATACACCCCCTACCTTTCCTAAAGCCTCCTTGTTCAACAGCTATCCTATTCTCTGTCTTACTCTTAATTCTTTCAATAATGACTCTGCCATACACTTTACCAGATATACTCAACAGACTTATTCCCCTATAAGTTTTGCACTCTCTTGTATCCCCTTTGCCTTTATGCAAAGTAACTGTGCACGCTCTCTGCCAATCCCTAGGTACCTTACCTTCCTCCATACACTTATTAAATAAAAGCACCAACCACTGCAAAACTGTATCCCCATCTGCTTTTCATAACATTTCTATCTTCATCCCATCAGTCCCACCTGACATACCCCTTTTCATTCAACCCACTGCTTCACGAACTTCCCCCACACTCACAACTGGCTCTTCCTCACTCCCACAAGATGTTATTCCTCGAAATCGCAGCTTCTCTATCTGCATCACCATTACCAATTTCTCAAAATATTTCCTCCATCTTCCTGATACCTCTAACTCTCCATTTAATAACTCTCCTCTCCTATTTTTAACTGACAAATCCATTTGTTCTCTAGGCTTTCTCAACTTATTAATCTCACTCCAAAACAAAGATATTTTCAACAAAATTTGTTGATAACATCTCACCCACTTCCACATTTGCACTCTTTTTAGATTGCTACACCACTCTCTTAACCTCTCTTTTTCTCTCCATATACTCTTCCCTCCTTGCATCACTTCCACTTTGTAAAAACCTCTCATATGCTAACTTCTCTCTTACTACTCTCCTTACATCATTAGTCCACCAACTTCTGCTGATCACTCCACCCCATACATGCCTGTACTCTCGCTATCCCATCTATCCTCCAGTAGTTGTTTATATCTTACCCTAAATGCCTCTTTCTTTACATTATAATCTTTCACCTCTCTCTTACAAGCTGCTTCTGTTTTCCTTGTAACCCATCTACCTTTTACTCTCACTGTAGCTACAAGTAAAAAATCGATCTGATATATCTGTGGCCCCTCTATAAACATGTATATCTTGAGGTCTATCCAACAGTCTTTTATCTACCAATATATAGTCCAACAAACTACTGTCATTATGCCCTACATCATATCTTGTATACTTATTTATCCTCTTTTCTTAAAATATGTATTACCTATAACTAAACCTCTTTCTATACAAAGTTCAATCAAAGGGCTCCCATTATCATTTATACCTGCACCCCAAACTTTCCTACCACACCCTCTTTAAATGCTTCTCCTACTTTAGCATTTAGGTCCTCTACGATAATTACTCTCTCATTTGGTTCAAAGATTCCTATGTATTCGCTTAACATCTCCCAAAATCTCACTCTTTCTCCTGAACACTCCTCTCTTCTCCAGGTGCATAAACGCTTATTATGACCCACTTTTTACATCAGACCCTTATTTTAATCCACATAATCCTTGAATTCACTCATTTATATTCCCTCTTCTCCTTCCATAACTGATCCTTCAACATTATTGCTACCTCTTCCTTAGTTCTATCTCTCTCAGATACTCCTGACTTAATCCCATTTATTTCTCCCCACTGAAACTCGCCTACTCCCTTCAGCCTTGTTTCGCTTAATGCCAAGACATCCAACTTCTTTTCATTCATAACATTAGCAATCATCTCTTTCTTATCATCCGCACTTCATCCACGCACATTCAAGTATCCCAGTTTTATAAAGCTTTTCTTCTCTTTTTTAGTTGCCTCATGCGATACGCATGGCTTATGGAGGAAAGATTCTTTTCCACTTTCCTATAGACAAAAGAGGAAATAAAGAAGAACAAGAGGTATTAAGAAAAAGAAGAATAAACGTTGATGTGTGTATGTATATATATATGCATGTACATGCCCGTGTAGTGTGACCAAAGTGTAAGTAGAAGTAGCAAGGTATACCTGTTATCCAGCTGGTTAGCACCACAGTGTGTTACATTTGAAGTACCGGACGAACCGGTTTATAATAAAACAAATTATTGAAGGGTTGGGAAATCTTGTCTCTCTCACCTGAGCATAGGTGAAGGGGAGAAACTGCCCACCAAAGGAAAATTTGACAACTACCCTAGGCACTCTACCAGAGTCGGTACATATGCCCAATACAAGTCCCTGACTAGGGAACTTAAAGGAGGAGCCACCAAGGCTATCAGTACGAGACTGTGGGTGTTCTGTGAAGGTGAGCACGCGAGTTCAGGTTGTATGAGCTACACCACCCACGACCAAGGAGTTGTGACTCTGCTTTAAGTGTTGTGGGGAACACTTTGCCAAGGATTGCACCGTTTAACCCAATGAGTGTCGTGGCTGTCGGAAAGGCAAGAACCATAGAACACTGTGTTCTAATGAGACGAGGCAAACTCAGGCCAAGGGGGATGGGTACAGTTCAGGAAAGGGTGGAGAGAAAATCCAAGACCGAGGTGGTAGCTGATGAGGAGAGGATGGACAGGGGTTCTAGTCCTAGTGGGAGATTCTAAGGTTCCGTGGCATTAGCCACCGTCATGGCAGTGGTTATGAACAGAAAGAGGTCCGAAAAAGCTCAACTGTTCTTCGACGTGGGAGCACAAAGATCCTTGATAACAGAGGTGCTAGCACCTAAGTTGAAATTGGGCGGACATCGCAGACAGGTCATGGCCTTGATATTGAAGAGATTACCTGAGATCATTACCATAAAAGGTCTGGCTGCAGTAGTCAAACGGTTGAAGGAGCTAGGTGTGAGGCTGGTAGAGCCAGATATTACCACAGATAAAGTCAGGTACTAGGTTGGTAGACAGCAACCACCCAGGGAGGTACTACCGTCCTGCCAAGTGAGTGTGAAACAGAAACCTATAACTATTTTACATAATGGTAAGATTGCTAGTGTCCTTTATACTGTCTCATAAAAACGCTGGATAACAGGTATATCTTGCTTCTTCTACTTACACTTAGGTTACACTACAGAGGCATGCACTTGCATATATATATATAAATACACACATCTAGGTTTTACTTCTTTTTTCTACATAATTCTTGTTCTTTATTTCATCTATTCTCCTTGGGGTAGTGCAAAAGGATCTTTCGTCCGTAAGCCATGCGTGTCGTATGAGGCGACTACAATGCCAGGAGCAATGTGCTAGTAACTCCTTCTCCTGTAAAAAATAATAAAAAAGAGAAGAAAAGCTTCATAAAACTGGGATGCTTGATGTGCGTGGATGTAGTGCGGATGATAAGAAAGAGATGACTGCTAATGTTATGAATGAGAAGTTGGATGTCCTAGCTCTAAGCAACACAAAGCTGAAGGGGGTAGGTGAGTTTCAGTGGGGAGAAATAAATGGGATAAAGTCAGGAGTATCTGAGAGAGTAAGAGCTAAGGAAGAGGTAGCAATAATGTTGAAGGATTAGTTATGGAAGGAAAAGAGGGAATATAAATGTATAAACTCAAGGATAATGTAGATTAAAATAAGGGTCGGATGTGAAGAGTGGGTCATAATAAGCGTGTATGCACCTGGAGAAGAGAGGAGTGTAGAGAAGAGAGAGAGATTTTGGGAGATGTTAAGCGAGTGTACAGGAACTTTTGAATCATGTGAGAGAGTAATTATGGTAGAGGACCTAAGTGCTAAAGTAGGAGAAGCATTTAAAGAGGGTGTGGTAGGTAAGTTTGGGGTGCCAGGTGTAAATGATAATGGGGGTCCTTTGATTGAACTTTTATAGAAATGGGTTTGGTTATAGGTAACACATATTTTAAGAAAAAGAGGGTAAATAAGTATACAAGATATGATATTGGGAATAATGACAGTAGTTTGTTGGACTACGATTGGTAGATAAAAGACTGTTGGATAGACCTCAACATGCACATGTTTATAGAGGGGCCACAGATACATCAGATCACTTTTTACTTGTAGCTGCAGTGAAAGTAGAAGGTAGATGGGTTACAAGGAAGATTGAAGCAGCAAGTAAGAGAGAGGTGAAGGATTATAATCTAAAGGAAGAGGCAGTTAGGGTAATATATAAACAACTATTGGAGGATAGATGGGATAGGGAGAGTATAGGCAATGGGGTTGAAAATCTATGGGGTAGGTTTAAGAATGTACAATTACAGTGATCAGCAGAAGTTTGTGGTTACAAGAAAGTGAGTGCAGAAGGGAAGAAGAGCTATTGGTGGAATGATGATGTAAGGAGAGTAGTAAGAGAGAAAAAGTTAGCATATGAGAGGTTTTTACAAAGTAGAAGTGATGCAAGGAGGGAAGAGTATATGGAGAGAAAAAGAGAGGTTAAGAGAATGGTGAAGCAATGTAGAAAGAGAGCAAATGTGAGATTGGGTGAGATGTTATCGACAAATTGTGTTGACAATAAGAAAAACTTTTGGAGTGAGATTAGTAAGTTGAGGAAGCCTAGGAATCGAACGGATTTGATAGGTAAAAATAGGAGAGGAGATTTATTAAATGGACAGTTAGAGGTGTCAGGAAGATAGAGAGAATATTTTGAGAAATTGTTAAATGTTGATGAAGATAGGGAAGCTGTGATTTCGTGTATAGGGCAAGGAGGAATAACATCTTGTAGGAGTGAGGAAGAGCGAGTTATGAGTGTGGGGGAAGTTCTTGAGACAGTAGGTAGAACGGAAGGGGGTAAGGTAGCTGGGATTAATGAGATAAAGATAAAAATGTTAAAAGCGGGTGGGGATATAGTTTTAGAGTGGTTTGTGCTTTTATTTAATAAATGTATGGAAGAGGGTAAGGTACCTAGGGATTGGCAGAGAGCATGCATAGTTCCTTCGTAAAGAGGCAAAGGAGACAGAAGACAGTACAAAAATTATAGGGGAATAAGTCTGTTGAGTATATCTGATAAAGTGTATGGTAGAGTTATTATTGAATGATTTAAGACTAAGATGGAGCATAGGATAGAAGATGAACAGGAAGGCTTTAGGAAGGGTAGGCGGTGTGTAGAGCAATTGTGAAACATTTAAGGGAACAGTATTTAATAAGGATAAAGATGTTTATGTGGCATTTATGGATTTGGAAAAGGCTTATGACAGGGTGGATTTAGGGGCAATGTGGCAGATGTAGCAAATGTATAAATTAGGAAGTAGGTTATTGATAGTAGAGAAAAGTTTTTACGAGGATAGTGAGGCTCAGGTTAGAGTATGAAGGAGATAGGGAGATTATTTCCCAGTAAAAGTAGGCCTTAGACAAGGATGTGTGGTGTCACCATGGTTGTTCATTATATTTATAGATGGGGTTGTAAAAGAAGTGAATCCTTGGGTGTTAGCAAGCGGCATGGTGTTAAAAGATAAAGAATCTAACACAAAGTGGGAGTTGTCACAGTTGCTCTTTGCTGATAACACTGTGCTTTTTTGAGATGCTGAAGAGAAGTTGCAGAGGTTGGTGGATGAGTTTGGTATGGTATGTAAAAGATAGAAATTAAAAGTGAATATATGAAAGAGTAAGATGATGAGAATAACAAAAAAAAAAATAGGTAGCGAAAGACTGGATATCAGATTGGAGGGAGAGAGTATGGAGGAGGTGAATGTATTCAGATATTAAGGAGTGGACGTGTCAGCAGATGGGTCTATGGAAGATGAGGTGAATCATAGAATTGACGAGGTGAGCCGTGCACTGAGGTGTCTGTGAGAAAAAGAAATTTATCCATGAAAGGAAAGAGGAGAATGTATGAGAGTATAGGTATGCCATTGCTCTTATATGGGTGTGAAGTATCGGTGGTGAATGTTGCAACATGGACATTGTTGGAGTCAGTGGAGATGTCATGTCTGAGGGCAGTGTGTGGTGTGAATATAATGCAGAGAATCCATAGTTTGGAGATTAGGAGGAGGTGCAGGATTACCAAAACTATTATCCAGAGGGCTGAGGAGAGATTATTGAGGTGGTTTGGGCATGTAGAGAGGATGGAACAAAATAAAATGACTTCGAGAGTGTATAAATCTGAAGTGGAGGGAAGGCAGGGTAGGGATCTGCCTGGGAAAGATTGGAGTGAGGTGATAAAGGAGGTTTTGTGTGCAAGGGGCTTGGACTTCCAGGAAGCATGTGTGTTAGATAGGAGCGAATGGAGACGAATGGTTATTAGTACTTTATGCGCTGTTGGAGTGTGAGCAGGGTAATATTTATGAAGGGATTCAGGGAACCGGCAGGCCGGACTTAGGTCCTGCAGTTGGGAAATAGTGTCTACACTCTGAAGGAGGAGTTTTAATTTTACGGCTTTGTAACTGTAGTGTAAAGCATCCCTCTGGCAACACAGTGATGGAGTGAATGACGATGAAAGTTTTTCTTCTTCGGGCCACCCTGCCTTGGTGGGAAATGGCCGATGTGTTAATAAAATAAAAAATAACTGTCAAGAATGTGGGTCTTTTGGTGCGGGCAGACTACATGGACGAATTTGTGTCCGCAAGGACCATCAAGGAAGGTATTGACCTGTACAGGATATCAGTGAGGTATATTATAGGTGGTAGGATACCATCTGATTTCCCCGTGACGTCCTGGAGGGAAGGTTATGGTTCTCAGACAACTGAAGCTCTGTTTGTGATGATTCTTTGACTGCGTAAAATCTATCAGAAACACAGGTCGGCACGGCCTATTGGGAGCCAGTCCGGAAATTATGTAATTTGTATGAAGTAGGGATTAAGGAAGATGAACTGCCCCCCGAGCATGAAGTGACCTATGAGGATTACTTCAATCCCGTGCAGTTCAAAGAAGGTCAGTACTGGGTGCAACTGCCCTGGAAACCGGTGCACCCAACTTTGCCCACTAATTTTAAGAAGGCACCGGGTCAGCTGAATTAAGGGTGAACCACCTGACCAAGAAAGGGCTCGTTGGGAAATACGGTGATATTATCAAGAAACAGTTGGCCCTCGGATTCATTGAGAAAGTGACCCATGCCAGTCCAGGAGAAAATATCCATTATCTACCTCACATGGCAGTCACCAAGGAGTCAGTGACTACTCTCATAAGAGTGGTCTTCAACTGCAGTACGCAGGCTAGCCCTGGAGAGCCGTCACTGTATGACTGTGTTCACAGGGCCGTCTCTAACACAGAAATTGGCAGACATGTTTCTTAAGTTCAGGACGGAGCAGCATGTATATGCGGCAGATATCATTAAAGCCTTTCTACGTATTGGGCTGCAGTCTCAGGATAGGGGTTACACGAGATTCTTGTGTATGGCAAATGGCAAGGTGCCTGAACAGGGATACGAGACTTACAGGTTCAAGGCTGTCTTATTCGGAGCAACCAGTTCCCTGTTATTGCTGCAGGCTGCCATCGACTACCACCTGGCACACTGTGACAGTCCCTATAAAGATTTACTGAAGACTTTTACGTAGACAATATACGGGGCACTACCTCGGACGAGAGTCTATTAATGGACATTTACCGTGAGTCTAATCCAGAGATGATCTCAGCTAACATGCCACTGAGAGAGTGGGCAACGAACAATCCCACGTTGCAAGGCATGGGGGATCAGGATTATGAAGGTTACAGTGCCTGCGGTAACATCCGTATTAAAGTTGGAATGGAAAATTGAGGAAAACAGACTTAGGATAAAGAGAAAACCTGATGGGGAAGGGAAGCTAACCAGAAGGTCCCAACGGATTAAAGTGCAGATTGCCTTTAATCCCTTGGGTATGTTGACACCCATTACCATCCGAGGAAGAATGCTAGAGCTACGGACCTGGGAGTTGAATCTGGGTTCTGATGATGTATTGCCAGAAACCATCTGTCAGGAGTGAGATCTGGTTAGCAAGGATTTTACGAGGCTGGATGAGTTTGCGTTCCCTAGGTCCCTCGGAAACGGAAACACGGGGAGAGACTATGACTCATATGTCTTCTGTGATAACTCCTCCCTAGCATATGGGGCAGTAGCTTATTTAGTGGCAGGGAAGCAGGTCAGTTTGGCCACCAGCTTCCCAAAACTGGAGTTATCAGCAATGTTGCTGGGAGAGAGACTGGGGAGGTACGTAAAGGAAGTGTTGAGTAACCTAAGAGTGACAAACATGTATGTATGGACGGGCTCGAAAGTGGCTTTAGAGTGGGTTAAGAACGACAGGTCCAAACTGCCATATGTTAGGAATCAGTATCTACAGTTTTGCACATGTCAACTGGCCAGAGCCCAGCTGACCTGGTCAATAGAGACTTGACACACAGAAAGTTGGGCAAGTGTGAGATTTGGTTTAAAGGCCCAAGGTGGTTGCCAGTGAAGGAGGACTGGCCAGAGCAGAGGTTCGAAGAGGTAACCAGCTGCATGGTACATTTCGTGGCAGAACCAGGCACTAAGTTGTCTGACCCCAAATGCTACTCCTCGGAGTCACAGAAATGGTGTTCCAATGTGTGAGAAATCTGAATGACAAGGTAGGCCGAGGACGCCAGTTGTCGTTCTCTAGTCCTAGGGGGTACTGGATCCAGCAGTACCAAAGGGGAAGATTTCCACTAGTCCAGGAGGTAGTGGCGACTGGACAAGCAGACGAAACATCTGGTCTTGGGTCGATCGGAGACTCAGGAGTCATAAACTAGTTCAGTCATTGGGGTTGTTCATAGATCATGCAGGACTACACAATGCTGATCTCAGTTATGGGGCCAAACACCCTGTGCTACTGGAGAAAGATGGGTGGTTGGCATAACTGGTGATATGAGATGATCACCCGAGGACTATGCATAGGGGATTTGGAGAAACCCTTACCTGCATTCGTCAGAATTGCTGGGTACTTAAAGGTCGAGCCATAGTCAAGAAGGTTTTAAGGAAGTGTACCTTCTGCCGATGGTATGATGGGTGAACACCGATGAATTGTGGACAATCTTGGTCGAAACAGAGGCGAGAATTAACAACAGACCCTTGATCTATGTGCAAAATTGGATTGACAAGTAGGAAGCTCTCACATTCAATCACATGCTATTTGGAAGGAGGGTCGAGCTTTTCCCAGCTGTCTTGAGCCAGTCCTATGGAGAGCAGAAGTATCATGTGATGGACAGAGGGACCTTCCACCAATGAAGAATTGCACAAGAATCACAATAAGTTGGTGAACACGTTGGAAAAAATGGAATCAGATGTGGTGTAATGCCTATTTGTGAGAGCATTTTCAGAGAGCCGACCCAGAAGGAAATAAGATGATAATGAGTCAAGAGGACCTGGTGTTAGTAGAAAACGAGGCATCCAGGGCATACTGGCCACTGGGACTGGTGGTATCAATCCACCCAGATAAGGCAGGATGGCAGAGGAGGTAAAGGTGAAGATGATTGGTGTCGAGACCATAAGGACCATCAACAAGCTCTTGCCTCTCGAGGTCCATGCAGTGGAGACTGGATGGTTGAAGTTAGACCAGAGTTTGCTTGACCCATCGAACGGCGCTCGCGTTCAGGGCTCACCGAGAGGGTTTGCAGGAGGCAGACTTGATCTAGACTGAGCATCTACCTTCGCTGGAGGGAGGATGTAGAAATTTATTGAATTCAAAAAATTCCACTGACCAAGTTCATTTGTAAATAAGCTGTAGTAGCCCTTTATCACTTACCCA
Organism: Cherax quadricarinatus; assembly: GCF_038502225.1. Lineage (NCBI taxonomy): Eukaryota > Metazoa > Arthropoda > Malacostraca > Decapoda > Parastacidae > Cherax > Cherax quadricarinatus. The sequence continues at coordinate 26,550,135 of NC_091292.1, read as the reverse complement.
AACAAATGTACAAGTAATGGAAATAGTAAGTTACATACCCTAATTAATAGATTTACACTTAAAGTAGGTTTAAATTGTAACTAACATTAGAATGAATAATGTAGTTTTAGACCTTAATATAGGCTAATATTAGGTTGTGTTAAGTTAAGATACTAGATAAATTGCGACACCTAGCATCTCACAAGCGAGTCTATATATAGGCTAGGAGACACTAGGAGCTTCTTCTGGCTCAACACCCATGGCATCAACAGCTCCATACGAGATACTAACCTCGGAGCCCCACTTGGTTTTCTGGCTCCCAACAACGTCCTTCAGAGACCTTCCCAATGAATCGTGGATACAAGTCTCTGCACCAGACCCGTGATACTCATTATTGTTTTTGTCCCTAGTTATATAGCCACTAAATACTGGGGGGAAACGCAGGAATAGTTAGCATAGTGTTAAGAAGCAGGCCCACGACCTGCTTTGTGATTTGTGGTTCAGATTTTTCTGCAGGTCTTTCAGTTTACTCATGGAAAAATGCCCTAAAAGCCACTTGTGAGTCTGAGACGCTTGGAGTCTTGGGGTGTCTGTCAGCAGTACTTGCCAGAGAGTGCAGCTCACGAAGGGTCACATAAATCATTTTCACAGTTAGGTTAGGCGAACATCTCTCTCTGTATGTACTGAGAACTTCTTTTAATCTCTACTCTAAAAGCAGCATTCTTGACTGGTGGTGGACTGGTGGCATGCAACCTTAACCCTTAAACTGTCCAAAAGTAGATTTACGTTTTTTCAACATTTGAAAGTATGTAAAAAAACATAGATCTTCTTTTTTTTTTTTACATTTGAAAACGTGTAAATAAAACTTTGATGTACTTTTTTTTTTTGTTATATTTGAAAATATGTAAAAAAATGTAGATCTACTTTTGGAGCACTACGTATGTGAACGTAAATTTGTTTGGACAGTTTAAGGGTTAATGACCCTCGTGTAGTCGATAAGCTTTTAGACCGATTAACTAACTATTTGGAAGTATTTAGCGGAAATAAAAGCCAAAGCTTCTCTCTGTATCATTGGAGACAATGCACAATAACATCCATATACTAAGCTAAATATTTGACTATGGGTTGTGGTATTTTAAACTGCTGAAAAACACTGTCATGGAGTACAGATGGAGTACAGTAATAATAAAATTCTTAAAGATAATGAATTCGGTATTATTATTATTATTGTTGCCGTTTTAATATTATTACTAATATCTTTGATTAAAAAGACTACCAAAGGAGTGTTTTGATACTAGTGAAGGGTTCTTTATCTACAGAGTTGGAGCTACTCTCTCCCTCCTTGGATCAAAGCTTATAAATTCCATTTATTCAGATTTTGTATATTCCATAAAGGTTTAGCGCTATCCTATAATAATAATAATAATAATAATAATAATAATAATAATAATAATAATAATAATAATAACAATAATAATAATAATAATAATAATAATAATAATAATAATAATAATAATAATAATAATAATGGTAATAATAATAATAATAATAACAAAATTATTATTATTATTATTATTATTATTATTATTATTATAATTTGAAATGCTGAATAAAAGCTTTTGAAATTGAAATATTACACTAATTAACTTTACATAAATAGATTCCCCTCCCCTCCCCCTCCCCCTTAAAAAATCCCCAGAAAAGGCTTACACTGCCAGAAAAAAACAGATCAGCGGAAAGAACAATTTTCTAGCAGGACCAAAAATTCATTAAAAGCGAGTCAGAATCTGTCAAACAAAATCTTGTGAGCCGGTGATTGATGGCAACTCAGCAGCCTGCCCTCAGCAAAAACATGATTTACGATTTTGTATTACCCACCAGAGAAAGAGAGAAGGTTAAACCATTATATAAATATTCTGGGGATGGGGGGTGCATGGGAGGGTGTTTGTGGGGGGAGATTAAAACAATTATAAACATTTTGCACGACTGATAAAAACTGATGTTTGATACCCAGGAAGATTTCAGATGTACTCACCTATTTGTACTCACCTATTTGTGGTTGCAGGGGTCGAGTCCTAGCTCCTGGCCCCGCCTCTTCACCGGTTGCTACTAGGCCCTCCCTCTCCCCGCTCCATGAGCTTTATCAAACCTCGTCTTAAAACTGTGTATGGTTCCTGCCTCCACTACGTCATTTTCTAGGCTATTCCACTGCCTTACAACTCTATGACTGAAGAAATACTTCCTACTATCTCTCTGACTCATTTGTGTCTTCAACTTCCAATTGTGGCCTCTTGTTTCTGTGTCCCCTCCCTGGAACATCCTGTCTTTGTCCACCTTGTCTATTCCACGCAGTATTTTATATGTCGTTATCATGTCTCCCCTGACCCTCCTGTCCTCCAGTGTCGTCAGGCCGATTTCCCTTAATCTTTCTTCATAGGACATTTCCCCTTTCTCTAGTTTCTTGACGTGCTTTATCAAGTGCGGGTTCCAAACAGGTGCTGCATACTCCAGTATGGGCCTGACATACACGGTGTACAGTGTCTTGAATGATTCCTTACTAAGGTATCGGAATGCTGTTCTCAGGTTTGCCAGGCGCCCATATGCTGCAGCAGTTATCTGATTGATGTGTGCTTCCGGAGACATGCTCGGTGTTATACTCACCCCAAGATCTTTCTCCTTGAGTGAGGTTTGCAGTCTTTGGCCACCTAGCCTATACTCTGTCTGTGGTCTTCTGTGCCCTTCCCCTATCTTCATGACTTTGCATTTGGCAGGATTAAATTCGAGAAGCCATTTGCTGGACCAGGTGTCCAGTCTGTCCAGGTCTCTTTGAAGTCCTGCCTGGTCCTCATCAGATTTAATTCTCCTCATTAACTTCACATCATCTGCAAACAGGGACACTTCTGAGTCTAACCCTTCCGTCATGTCGTTCACATATACCAAAAATAGCACTGGTCCTAGGACCGACCCCTGTGGGACCCCGCTCGTCACAGGTGCCCACTGTGATACATCATTACGTACCATGACTCGTTGTTGCCTCCCTGTCAGGTATTCTCTGATCCATTGCAGTGCCCTTCCTGTTATATGCGCCTGATGCTCTAGCTTCTGCACTAATCTCTTGTGAGGAACTGTGTCAAAGGCCTTCTTGCAGTCCAAGAAGATGCAATCAACCCACCCCTCTCTCTCTTGTCTTACTTCTGTTATTTTATCATAAAACTCCAGAAGGTTTGTGACACAGGATTTGCCTTCCGTGAATCCGTGCTGGTTGGCATTTATACTCCTGTTCCGTTCCAGGTGCTCCACCACTCTCCTCCTGATAATCTTCTCCATAATTTTGCATACTATACACGTCAATGACACAGGTCTATAGTTTAGTGCCTCTTTTCTGTCTCCTTTTTTTGAAAATGGGAACTACATTTGCCGTCTTCCATACCTCAGGTAGTTGCCCAGTTTCCAGGGATGTGTTGAAGATTGTGGTAAGTGGCACGCACAACATATCTGCTCTCTCTCTAAGGACCCACGGAGAGATGTTGTCCGGTCCCATTGCCTTTGAGGTATCGATGTCCCTTAGCAGTTTCTTCACCTCCTCCTCATCTGTATGTATGTCGTCCAACACTTGTTGGTGTATTCCTTGCTGGTGTCCCCATCTGGTCTGCGTGTTGGCAACCTTGGCAACCCTCTCCCCCCCACATACTAGATGTATTATTACTAGATGTAAACAATGGTTGTAAACAATGGCTGTAAACAATGGCTGCCTTCAAGGGGATGTGTCAGGAAGCTGACTTGGGACTTCTCAACTCTCCTTTAAATCAAACCTGATTTCCTCGTATTCCCCTTAAGGATTTAGTGCCTCCTCTAATAAAATTAATACTAACACTAATAATAATAAGGCTGAGGGACTGACCACGTCAAATATTTTTCTTTTAATGTTGATATACTGATTACATCATCTTCATTTCACTGTTATGTTTTCTACCTCTAATGTGACCGAAGAAGTCTACTGTATAGGGGAAACGTTCCAACAGCGAAGATACCCAACTGTTGCACATGTATTTTAATCTTCAAAAATGTCCGTATTTTATACTATTTTCAACGATACTAAGGATTAGTTAACTATCATGGATCTCAAAGTAAATACACAACACTGCTTGGATTTCCTGGGTTATCTGGGGCTTAATAATTCATATTAAGATTCCTATTCTCTGTTTAAGTATTCATGCAGAGTTTTTGAAACATTTGCTTTATATCCCTCTATATATTATATTTCATCGACTTCCCGTTTTTTCCTTGTTTTTTAGTTTATTTGTCCATGTAATTTTGATGAATGTCATTTATTGTAAGTTGTTTATTCTGAATAAGCTCAAACAAATTTAGGTATTCCATGAAAGGAGATAGTATATTAGTTGTCAAAGTAGCCATCCAGAGGGGAAATGCTTGCTGCATACTTGGCTCACGTCCAGCCTCGGAGGAACTGGTGAAAATTCATGATCTTTGATACATTGTGCCATTGTATTCATGTTTATGTTTTTCTGTAAATCCTACCATCATGTAAAACAATTACAGGCTTTCCTTTTACACTCACTTCGCAGGACAGTAGTACCTCTCTGGGTGGTTGCTGTCTACCAACCTACTAAATATATATATATATATATATATATATATATATATATATATATATATATATATATATATATATATATATATATATATATATATATATATATATATATATATATATATATGATAAATTAGACACACGTGCAACTCTTGGGTATCTTTATTGAGGAAACGTTTCGCCACACAGTGGCTTCATCAGTCCATACAAAGGAGAATCTTGAAGAACAGGAGGAGTATGAGGTAATCAGTCCCTCAACCTTGAGTCGATGTGGTCAGTCCATCAATCTTGAATAGAATACGGCATACGTGCGGAGAAGGAGCTTATAAACCGTTGGCAGGAGAGGTGCAGCAGTCATAGGTCGTGTAACATTTGTTCAATGTGGAAGTAGGTCGTGCCCAAGAATTAGGCAAGCGAAGAATTCCCAAGTATTAAGATCCCAAGAAGCTGCAGTGTCTGACGTATGCCGTATTCTATTCAAGATTGATGGACTGAACACATCGACTCAAGGTTGAGGGACTGATTACCTCATTCTCCTCCTGTTCTTCAACATTCTCCTTTGTATGGACTGATGAAGCCACTGTGTGGCGAAACGTTTCCTCAATAAAGATACCCAAGAGTTGCACATGTGTCTAATTTATCAACATGTCGGTTCTCTGAACCATTCATCTATATATATATATATATATATATATATATATATATATATATATATATATATATATATATATATATATATATATATATATATATAACAACACTGCGACTAGCCAAGGACTCGAACTCATGCTGCTTTGGTCTGCCTCATGGTGGGCGAAAACTCATGACGTATTTACCAACGGGACCAAACAATCCTTAAGACTAGCGTATCCAGCGGAACTGAATGTTGTACTCGCTACCCAAGGACATACGTTGGTGTGGGTGACTCTAGGCTAATTTCATTCTAGTCCCTGTTTGGTGTACTAGTACAACGAGCAGGATTGTTTGATCCCGTGGGTAAAGGCGTCATGAGTTTTCGCCCACCATTAGGCAGGCCAAAGCAGCATGGGTTCGAGTCCTTGGCTAGTCGCAGTGTTGTTACTGATCAATACCACTTGTTCGTGGGCACAATAATATAAAATACTGCTCGTTGTACTAGTGCACCAAACAGGGACTAGAATGAAATTAGCCTAGAGTCACCCACACCAACGTATGTCCTTGGGTAGCGAGTACAACATTCAGTTCCGCTGGGTGCGCTACTCTTAATTAAGGATTGTTTGGTCCCGTGGGTAAAGGCGTCATGAGTGTTCGCCCACCATGAGGCAGGCTAAAGCAGCATGGGTTTCGAGTCCTTGGCTAGTCGCAGTGTGCCGAGTAGGTAAAACTGGTCAATTAGCAAGAACTCATTTAAAATTAAGTTCTTTCTGAAATTTTCTCTTATACGTTTAAAGATATATTTTTTTCATTAATGTTAATGTAAAAAATTTTAATTTTGCACCAAAAGAATCTTAGAAAACTTACCTAACCTTATTATAACAAGAACAATTTATTTTAGCCTAACCCAACTAAATATATTTTAGACTTGTTTACAATAATTTAATACTAAACAAACACAATGAAATATATATTTTTCGTTAGGTTCAGAATGATTTTGGCGAAATTATTGCATACACAAATTTTCGCTTGTCCTATATGGCAAGATGAGCGTTGCTATTTAAGCCAAGATCGCAAGTTCTGCCTATTCGGCACGATATATATATATATATATATATATATATATATATATATATATATATATATATATATATATATATATATATATATATATATATATATATATATATATATATATATATATACAGCTAAGAGAACCTCGGTCCATGGGGAGAGGGTACAGCCAAGTTCGTCAAGGAGCTAGGCAAAACACTCATCAGAGCAAATAAGGATCCCAGGAAAGTTAGTTTTCAGTTCCGGCTCAGTGCTGGAAAGTCGTAAAGCTCTAAGGAATATACAAGACACCACATTTTTCTTCATTTGTTTAGAGTGGTTGTTGAAAAAAGTGGACATAATTTGGTGCATGTGTGTCTGTAGTCACATTTGTACTTACATATTTGTGATTGCAAGGGTCGAGTCACAGCTCCTGGCTCTGCCTCTTTGCTAGTCGCCACTAGGTCCACTCTCTCCCTGCTCCATGAACTTTATCGTATTTCCTCTTAAAGCTATGTATGGATCCTGTCTCCACTACAACACTTTCAAGGCACTTCATCTTGCTGACAATTCTATGGCTAAAGAAATACTTCCTAACGTCCCTAGTGCTCTTGCGACCCCTTGTTGCTGTGTCCCATTTCTGAAACATCCTCTCCCTATCCACCTTTTCAATTCCTCTCCGAATTTTATGTCGTTATCTTTGCACCCATATGCTGCAGCAGGTACTTAGGTGATGTTCGCCTCATATGTGCTCGGTATTATACTCACCCCAAGGTCCTTTTCCTTGAGTGAGGCATGTAGTCTTTGGCCCCCTAGCCTGTACTCAGTCTCCGGTCTTACTTGACCTTCCCCAATCTTCATAACATTGCACTTAGTAGGGTTGAGCTCCAGGAGCCAGTTGTTGGAACAGGCTTGCAGCCTGTCGAGATCCCTTTGCAGTGGTAACTGATCCTCATCCACTTGAATTCTCTCAATTAGCTTTACGTCGTCTGCAAACAGGGACACCTCTGAATCTCTCCCTTCCTTCAATGTCATTCTCATAGTATACCAGAAATAGCACTGGCCGTAGGACTGTCCCTTGTGGAACCCCACTCGTCACAGGCGCCCACTCTGACACCTCGTTCCGCACTATCATTCGTTGTTTCCTTCCTGTCATGGCAGGTATTTCGTGATCCATTGCAGTGCCTTTCCTGCTATTCTTGCTTCTAGCTTTTGCACTAATCTTTTTTGCGGAACTGTGTCGAAAGCTCTCTTACAGTCCAAGAAAATGTATTCTACCCACCCCTCTCCCTCCTGCTTTACTTTTGTCACCTTGAAAAACTTCAGTAGGTTTGTAACACAGGATTTTCCCTTGAAACAGTGCTGGTTATCGTGTATAAGCTCATTTCGTTTTAGGTGCTTCTCCATGACTTTCCATACTACACATGTCAGTGACACTAGTCTGTGGTTTAATGCTACCTGCCTATCTCTTTTCTTAAAAACTGAGACTACATTTGTTATCTTCCATATTTCAGGCAGTTGCCCTGTTCTGATAGATGTGTCTGAAGATTGTTGTTAGTGGTACACACACACAGTGCGTCTGCTCTTTTTCTCAGGACCCACGGAAAGATGATGTCCGGTCCCACGGCCTTTGAAGGATCTAGTTCAATTAGCAGCCTCTTTACCTCCTCCTCGGTTGTCTGTGTGTGTACTCAACTAATTGTGGTTGCAGGGGTCGAGACATAGCTCCTGGCCCTGCCTCTTCACTAGTTGCCACTAGGTCCTCTCTCTGCTCCTTGAGCTTTTTCATACCTCTTCTTAAAGCTATGTATGGAATCTGCCTCCACTATCTCACTTTCCAGGTTATTCCACTTCCTCTCAAGTCTATGGCTGAAGAAATACTTCCTAACATCCTTGTGACTCATCTGAGTCTTCATCTTCCAATTGTGACCCTTTGTTGCTGTGTCCCATCTCGGGAACGTTCTGTCTCTGTCCTCCTTGTCAATTCCTCTTAGTATTTTATATGTCGTCATCATGTCTTCCCTGTCCATTCTGTCCTCCAGTGTCGCCAGGTCGAGTTTTCTTAATCACTTCTCATAGGACATGCCCCTTAGCTCCGGGACTAGTCTCGTTGCCAATTTTTGCATATTCTCTAGTTTCCTGACGTGCTTGGCCAGGTGAGCGTTCCAAACTGGAGCTGCAGACTCCAATATAGGCCTGACGTACGTGGTGTATGGGATCCGGAACGACTCCTTACTAAGATGTCGGAATGCTATTCTTAGGTTCACTAGTCATCCATATGCTGAAGCAGTTGTCTGATTGATGTGCACCTCAGGAGATGTGCTCGGTATTAGACACACCCCAAGATCCCTTACCTTGAGTGAGGTTTGCAGTCTTTGGCCCCCTAGATTGTACTCTGTCTGCGCTCTTCTTTGCCCTTGTACGATCTTCATGACTTTGCACTTGGTGGGTTTGAACTCCGGAAGCCAGTTACTGGACCAGGCTTGAGGCCTGTCCAGAAATCTTTGTAGTCCTGTCTAATCCTCCTCTGACTGAATTCTCCTCTTTAACTTAACATTGTCTGCAAACAGGGATACTTCTGAATCTATTGCTTCTGTCATATCATTCCAATATGCTAGGAACAGCACTGATCCTAGGACTGACTAACCCCTGTGGAACCCGACTCGTCAAAGGCGCCCACCCTGACACCTCTCACGTACCATGACTCGCTGCTGCCTTCCCGTCAGGTATTTTGTGATTCACTGTAGCGCCTTCCTTGTTATACCTGCCTGTTACTCCAGCTTTTACGCTAGTTTCTTGTGTAGGAGTGTGTCAAAAGCCTTTTTACTGTCCAAGAAAACGCAATCTACCCACACCTCTCTCTCTTGTCTTACTGTTGCCACCTTGTCATAGAACTCTAATAAGTTTGCGACACAGGATTTCCAATCTCTGAATACTTGCTAGTTGTCGTTTATAAGCTCATTCCTTTCTAGGTGGTCAACAACTCTTCTGATAATCTTCTCCATGACTTTCATACAATACTTGTCAGTGAAACTGGTCTGTAGTTTAATGCCGCGAGTCTGTCCCCTACTTTAAAAAATTGCGACTACATTTGCTGTCTTCTATACCTGAGGTAGTCGTCCTGTTTCAAAAGATGTGTTGAGGATTGTTGTTAGTTACACACAGAGCGTCTCTGCTCCCTCTCTCAGGACCCATGAGATGTTATCCGGCCCCATCACCTTTGAAATATCTAGTTACTTAGCAGCCTCTTCACCTCCTCGGTTGTATGTGTCATGTCCAGCACTTGTTGGTGTATCCCACCTTTCCGCCTTTCTGGACTCAATTCTGTCTCTACTGTGAATACTTCTTTAAATCTCATGTTGAGCTCCTCACAAATTTCAAGGTCGTTTCGTGTAAACTCCCCTCCTTACTTCCTCAGCCTGATTACCTGGTCTTTGACTGTTGTTTTCCTCCTGATGTGACTGTACAACAGCTTCGGATCAGACTTGGCTTTCAATGCTATATCATTTGTGTATTGTCGCTGGGCATCCCTCTTTACCTGTGCATTTTCAGTTCTTGCTCTTCAACTACTCTCCTTGTTCTCCTAGGCCCTTTACCTTCTATACTTCTTCCATTCTCTACCACACTTGGTTTTAGCCTCTTTGAACCTTTAGATGAACCTAAGGCTCGTCCTAGCCTTCTGATTATGTCTGTTGCCCTAGTTTGCAAACCTCTCCTTCGTTCCCTTGCATATTGTTGTCACATATTTCATAATCTCATTTACTGTTTTCCCTGCCAGTTTTCTGTCCCTTTGGACCTCCTACAGAAAATTCCTCATGCCTGTGTTTTACCCTCTCTTGTACTCTGGTTTCATTCTTCCTTCCATTCTTGCCTCCCTCTTGACTTATAACTCTACTCACTGTTCGAAGCTTAGAACCAGGTGATCACTAGCTCCGAGGGGCCTTTCATATGTGATGATCCTGCTTCAGCACATCCATTTCTTCCTCCAATCTCTGTATCTTTGCCTCAGCTACTACAGCTCGTGATTCCCACTTCTTGCTCTCTGCAGATATTTGCTCTAACATGTTATTGCAAAGCTCGTTTAACCTTTTCTCCCATTGTTGTTCCATTTTGTTCTTGAGCCGTTCTACCCATTTTTCCTTTTCCGACCAGCCATCATCGGTTCCCTTTGACTTTACGTCCTCCCTAATGAGAGCCCATTTTGATTTTATCCTGTTGGGATGTTCTACTGCTTCAGCTTATCATAAAAATGTGTGTGTGGTGGGGGATTTGTAAGCTAATGTGTTTTGTTAGGTTAGGTTTGTGTGTGTGTGTGTGTGTGCGTGTGTGTGTGTGTGTGTGTGTGTGTGTGTGTGTGTGTGTGTGTGTGTGTGTGTGTGTGTGTGTGTGTATGTGTATGTGTATGTGTATGTGTGTGTGTGTGTGCATGTGCATCTGTGTGTGTGTGTGTATGTGTATGTGTGTGTATGCATATGTGTATGTCTATGTGTACGTGTACTCACCTATTTGTACTCACCTATTTGTGGTTGCAGGGGTCGATTCATAGCTCCTGGCCCCGCCTCTTAACTCATTGCTACTAGGTCCTCTCTCTCCCTGCTCCATGAGCTTTATCATACCTCGCCTATGTATGGTTCCTGCCTCCACTACTTCACTTTCTAGGCTATTCCACGACTTGACTACTCTATGACTGAAGAAATACTTCCTAACATCCCTTTGATTCATCTGAGTCTTCAACTTCCAACTGTGACCTCTTGTGTCTGTGTCCCATCTCTGGAACATCCCATCTTTCTCCACCTCATCTATTCCACACAGTATTTTATATGTCGTTATCATGTCTCCCCTGACCCTCCTGTCCTCCAGTGTCGTCAGGCCGATTTCCCTCAACTTTTCTTCGTAGGACAATCCCCGTAGCTCTGGGACTAGTCTTGTTGCAAACCTTTGCACTTTCTCTAATTTCTTGACGTGCTTGACTAGGTGTGGATTCCAAACTGGTGCTGCATACTCCAGTATGGGCCTGACGTAAATGGTATACAGAGTCTAGAACGAATCCTCACTGAGGTATCGGAACGCTATCCGTAGGTTTGCCAGGCGCCCGTATGCTGCAGCAGTTATCTGATTGATGTGCGCCTCAGGAGAAATGCTCGGTGTTATACTCACCCCCAGATCTTTTTCCTTGAGTGAGGTTTGCAGACATTGGCCATCTAAACTATGTTGTGTCTGCGGTCTTCTTTGCCCTTCCCCAATCTTCATGACTTTGCATTTGGCAGGGTTAAACTCAAGGAGCCAGTTGCTGGACCAGACTTGTAGCCTGTCCAGGTCTCTTTGTAGTCCTGCCTGATCCTCATCCGATTTGATTCTTCTCATTAACTTCACATCATCCGCAAACAAGGACACTTCTGAGTCTATCCCTTCCGTTATGTCATTCACATATACCAAGAACAGCACAGGTCCTAGGACTGACCCCTGTGGAACCCCGCTTGTCACAGGCGCCCACTCTGGCACCTCGTCACGTACCATGACTCGTTGTTGCCTCCCCGTCAGGTATTCTCTGATCCATTGCAGTGCCTTTCCTGTTATGAGTGCCTGATCCTCTAGCTTTTGCAGTAACCTCTTGTGAGGAACTGTGTCGAAGGCCTTCTTGCAGTCCAAAAAAATGCAGTCGATCCACCCCTCTCTCTCTTGTCTTACTTCTGTAACCTTGTCATAAAACTCTAGTAGGTTTGTGACACAGGATTTTCCCTCCCTGAAACCATGCTGGTTGTCAATTATACACTTGTTTCTTTCCAGGTGCTCCACCACTCTCCTCCTGATGTTCTTCTCCATGACCTTGCATACTATACACGTTAGTGATACAGGTCTGTAGTTTAGTGCCTCATGTCTGTCTCCCTTTTTAAAAATTGGGACTACATTTGCCATTTTCCATACCCCAGGGAGTTGCCGAGTTTCAAATGATGTGTTGAAGATCTTTGTTAATGGCACACACAATATCTCTGCTCCCTCTTTAAGGACCCACGTATAAATCTCGTGTTGAGCTCCTGACATACCTCCTGGTCGTTTCTTGTGAATTCCCCATCACCCTTCCTCAGTCTGATTACCTGGTCCTTGACTGTTGTTTTCCTCCTGATGTGGCTGTACAACAGCTTCGGGTAAGTCTTTACTTTCGATGCTATGTCATTTTCGTATTGCCGCTGAGCCTCCCTTCTTATCTGTGCATATTCGTTTCTGGCTCTTTGGCTAATCTCTTTATTTTCCTGAGTTCTCTGTCTTCTGTACCTTTTCCATTCTCTAGTACACCTAGTTTTTGCCTCCCTACACCTTTGGGTGAACCAAGGACTCGTTCTGTTCTTCCCATTATTTCTGTTTCCCTTGGGAACAAACCTCTCCTCTGCCTCCTTGCATTTTGTTGCGACATGGTCCATCATTTCTTGTACTGGTTTTCCTGTCAGTTCCCTCTCCCACTGAATGTCTTGAAAGAAGTTCCTCAAGCCTGAGTAGTTCCCCCTTTTGTAGTTTGGTTTTTCCTGCCCTATTCCTGCTGCTCTCTCCACTTGGAGCTCAACTATGTAGTCGAAGCACAGAACCACATGATCACTAGCTCCCAGGGGCCTTTCATACATGATATCCTCGATGCCAGAACTACTCAAGGTGAATACAAGGTCCAGTCTTGCTGGTTCATCCTCTCCTCTCTCTCTGGTAGTGTCTCTAACATGTTGATGCATGAGGTTTTCCAGTACCACATCCATCATCTTGGCTCTCCATGTTTCGGGACCCCCATGGGGCTCCAGGTTTTCCCAGTCAATCTCCTTGTGATTGAAATCACCCATAACTAGTAACTTTGCTCCCCCCATGTGTGCTCTCCTGGCCACCTCGGCTAGTGTGTCGACCATTGCTCTGTTGCTCTCATCACATTCTTCTCTTGGCCTCCTGCAGTTCTGTGGTGGGTTGTACATTACTGCAATTATCACCTTATGTCCCTCAGACTGGACTGTTCCTACTAAGTAGTCCCTTTTGCCCGTGCCATCCATTCCTTCTATTTTCTCAAACCCCCACTGGTTTTTAATGAGCAGTGCAACTCCTCCTCCCCCTCTCCTCCCTCTGTCTTTCCTGAGGATTTGATATCCAGATGGAAAGATTGAATCTGTTATTATTCTGGTGAGTTTTGTTTCTGTGAGTGCTATTATGCCTGGGGATCTCTCCTTGATTCTTTCGTGCCACTCCTCATACTTATTTGTTATTCCATCTGCATTCGTATACCACACCTTCAACTTCTTTTCTAGGATTGTGGTCTGGGAGGTGTATTGGGGTTGGGGAAGTGGGAGACCTGATAAGGAACTATGGGTGGTTGCTGTGGGGGTGGAGTTTGTAATGCAGTGGGTGGGGGCATTGGATGTGGCATGGGTGTTTTGGTTTAGAGTGTTTGGTTGCACTGGGGTTGACCTGGTTGGGAGGCTTCTATAGGAAGTTGTGAGGGAGGCTGTATTTGATCTTCCTGTGTCTGGGATCTCCTGTCTGTCTTCTGCATCCCCTCTCTTTCCTCCTTTCGCCTTTGTACCATCTCTCTTAGTTTCTGTCTTTCTTCTTGTGTTCTGTCGCGGTCGAGATGTGTGTGTATGTGTGTGTGTGGGTGTGTATGTGTGTGTGTGGGTGTGTATGTGTGTGTGCGTGCATGCACACACTAGGCTATTCTACTCTTTTGAAGATCATAATTTTTTT
>NC_091292.1:26490610-26536045 GCF_038502225.1 Cherax quadricarinatus | reverse complement strand
GATGCAAGATTTATTGAACGACGCCAACACATACGTTTCCATCCCCGAACATGCATGGGAGAAAGAAACAGATTCTTTTCTCAGTAAGACCCGCAGCATACTCAGGAAATCAGAAGAAGGTAAAAAGCTCTTGCGCCACATCCCTACCAACCCCAAGTCGGCAAGACTTTGTGGTTTACCAAAGACCCACAAACCAAATGTGCCTATGAGACCCATTACATCTGGAATCGGCAGCGCCCCTCACAGTCTAGCAGGAGTTTTGGCGAAATATTTGTCAAAGCTCCTGGGTACAATCAGTCAGTCTCATCTAAAGCATTCGGGTGACCTCCTTAACCGTATCAGGGATCTCGACATGAGTGATAAGAAGCTTGCAAGTTTTGACGTGACTGCCTTATTCACCAATGTCCCAGTTGATCAAGCCATTGATCTTCTTCGCAGGGTGATTAAAGATGATACAGAGTTACCTGTACCCCGCCAAGATTTTGTGAGCCTTGTCGAACTTTGTGTTCGTTATAACTGTTTTAGGTTTGAGGACAAGAAGTACAAACAACTCTTCGGACTAGCCATGGGATCCCCCCTTAGTGCAGTTCTTGCCAATTTATATATGGAGGACCTGGAATCAAGAAGGATCCTCAGTAACATCCCTCGCTCAGTTACATGGATGCGGTACGTAGATGATATTTTGGTCATTGTACCCAAAAATCTTGACGTACGGGGCATCCTCAACACCATCAACACTCTGGAACCTACTATTAAATTTACACTAGAGGAGGAGAAGGACAACCAATTACCTTTTCTCGACGTTCTCTTACGCACAGGGGAAAATAAACTTTCTTTTAAAGTCTACCGGAAGCCTACCTACAAGAACGATCTTCTACATTTCTTCTCTCACCATGACACAAGAACTAAAAGAGGGGTAGTTATTGGCTTCTTTCTGAGAGCCTACAGAATTTCCAGTCCACAGTTCCTCGAAGAAGAATGTACATACATCACCAACTCTTTTAGTTCACTGCACTTTCCCCTACACTTCATACATGACTGCAGGAAACGTGCGGCACGTATCCTCAGCAAGACCAACACCTATCAAATTGAAGAAAAGCCTCCAAGTTACATCGTTTTACCGGTTAGCAACGTTGCCACTAATGTTTCAAACATGTTTGACAGAAAACTGGCTAAAATATCTACCAGCTCTTCAACTACTATTAGGAACCTGATACAAAAACCCAAGCATGATTCTGGCACAAGTGCAGGAATCTACACTATACCATGTGGGGGGGTGTGACAAAGTATATGTTGGGGAAACAGCCAGAACTCTGGACATTAGAATAACAGAACACAAAAATGCTTGCAGAAATGATGACCGCAAAAACGCATGTGTTCAACATAGAGACGATGTTGGACACCTCATGAAATTCAATGAAGCTAAACTAGTTATTAAAGAAGACGATTTAAGACGGAGAAAATGCATTGAAGCTGCACTAATTTCTGTCAGTAACACTATAAAGCAAAAATCCGGTAGTTACAGTATTTCAAAATTACTAAGCAAGAGGATATTACCCATCCTGAGAACTGGTGTTACTTGATGCCAGCAGGTCCCTCTCTTGCCTCACCTCTTTAGTTCCATTACTACTACTACTACTACTACTACTACTACCACCTCTACCCACGCGTCACCTCACCTGACTCCTGCCACTATATATATAAATGTTTTCTTAGTTTTCTCTGTATTAGGACTGAAGAAGCCACTCGTGGCGAAACGTTTCCTTTAATAAATGTCCTGAACTTTACATAAGTGTCTTTTTCCACACACACACGTTTCAGGACAAGTTTTGCTGCAGGAGACAGCCGTCGACAGCAGCAAGACATCCTGGTGTACAACACTGAAGATACGTGTGTGTGTGTGTGTGTGTGTGTGTGTGTGTGTGTGTGTGTGTGTGTGTGTGTGTGTGTGTATGTATGTATGTATGTATGTGTGTGTGTGTGTGTGTGTGTGTGTGTGTGTGTGTGTGTGTGTGTGTGTGTGTGCACTCGCCTAATTGTCGTTGCAAGGGTCGATTCATGGCTCCCGGCCTCGAGTGTGCATAAAGTTCTACAGCTGTGTGTACCTCTGTCTGTGGTATAAACCTTGGTAATAAATACCGACAAGTTGGTTTAGAAAGACACGTAAGCAAACACTATGACATATTTATTAGAAAACGTTTCGGTCCTGGGACCTTGATCAAGGTCCCAGGACCGAAACGTTTTCTAATAAATATGTCATAGTGTTTGCTTACGTGTCTTTCTAAACCACCTCTGTCTGTACTCACCTAAATGTGGTTGCAGGGGTCGAGTCATAGCTCCTGGCCCCGCCTCTTCGCTGATTGCTACTAGGTCCTCTCTCTCCCTTCCCCATGAGCTTTATCATACCTCGCCTTAAAACTATGTATGGTTCCCGCCTCCACTACGTCACTTTCTGACTCTATGACTGAAGAAATACTTCCTAACATCCCTTTGATTCATCTGAGTCTTCAACTTCCAATTGTGACCTCTTGTGTTTGTGTCCCTTCTCTGGAACATCCCGTCTTTGTCCACCTTGTCTATTCCGCGCAGTATTTCATATGTCGTTATCATGTCTCCCCTGACCCTCCTGTCCTCCAGTGTCGTCAGGCCGATTTCCCTCAACCTTTCTTCGTAGGACAATCCCCGTAGCTCTAGGACTAGTCTTGTTGCAAACCTTTGCATTTTCTCTAATTTTTTGACGTGCTTGACTAGGTGTGGATTCCAAACTGGTGCTGCATACTCCAGTATGGGCCTGACGTAAATGGTATACAGAGTCTTGAACGAATCCTTGCTGAGGTATCGGAACGCTATCCGTAGGTTTGCCAGGCGCCCGTATGCTGCAGCAGTTATCTGAGTGATGTGCGCCTCAGGAGATATGCTTGGTGTTATACTCACCCCCAGATCTTTTTCCTTGAGTGAGGTTTGCAGTTTTTGTGTCTGCGGTCCTCTTTGCCCTTCCTCAATCTTCACGATTTGCATTTGGCAGGGTTAAACTCAAGGAGCCAGTTGCTGGACCAGGCTTGTAGCCTGTCCAGGTCTCTTTGTAGTCCTGCCTGATCCTCATCCGATTTGATTCTTCTCATTAACTTCACATCATCTGCAAACAAGGACACTTCTGAGTCTATCCCTTCCGTTATGTCGTTCACATATACCAAGAACAGCACAGGTCCTAGGACTGACCCCTTTGGAACCCCGCTTGTCACAGGCGCCCACTCTGACACCTCGTCACGTACCATGACTCGTTGTTGCCTCCCTGTCAGGTATTCTCTGATCCATTGCAGTGCCTTTCCTGTTATGTGTGCCTGATCCTCTAGCTTTTGCAGTAACCTCTTGTGAGGAACTGTGTCGAAGGCCTTCTTGCAGTCCAAAAAAATGCAGTCGATCCACCCCTCTCTCTCTTGTCTTACTTCTGTCACATTGTCATAAAACTCTAGTAGGTTTTTGACACAGGATTTTCCTTCCCTGAAACCGTGCTGGTTGTCAATTATACACTTGTTTCTTTCCAAGTGCTCCACCACTCTCCTCCTGATGATCTCCATGACCTTGCATGCTATACACGTTAGTGATACAGGTCTGTAGTTTAGTGCCTCATGTCTGTCTCCCTTTATAAAAATTGGGACTACATTTGCCATCTTCCATACCTCAGGGAGTTGCCCAGTTTCAATTGATGTGTTGAAGATCTTTGTTAATGGCACACACAGTATCTCTGCTCTCTCTTTAAGGACCCACGGAGAAATGTTGTCTGGTCCCACCGCCTTTGAGGTGTCAAGTTCGCATAGCAGCTTCTTCATCTCCTCCTTGGTTATATGTACCTCATCCAGCACTTGCTGGTGTACCCCCCTGTTCTGATTTCCCGGAGTCCTACTGGTTTCCACTGAAAATACTTCTCTAAATCTGGTGTTGAGCTCCTGACATACCTCTCGGTCGTTTCTTGTGAACTCCCCATCACCCTTCCTCAGTCTGATTACCTGGTCCTTGACTGTTGTTTTCCTCCTGATGTGGCTGTACAACAGCTTCGGGTCAGACTTGACTTTCGATGCTATGTCATTTTCATATTGTCGCTGAGCCTCCCTTCTTATCTGTGCATATTCGTTTCTGGCTCTTCGGCTAATCTCTTTATTTTCCTGAGTTCTCTGTCTTCTGTACCCTTTCCATTCTCTAGTACACATAGTTTTTGCCTCCCTACACCTTTGGGTGAACCAAGGACTCGTTCTGTTCTTCCCATTATTTCTGTTTCCCTTGGGAACAAACCTTTCCTCTGCCTCCTTGCATTTTGTTGCCACATAGTCCATCATTTCTTGTACTGGTTTTCCTGTCAGTTCCCTCTCCCACTGAATGTCTTGCAGGAAGTTCCTCATGCCTGAGTAGTTCCCCCTTTTGTAGTTTGTTTTTCCCATCCTATTCCTGCTACTCTCTCCACTTGGAGTTCAACTATGTATTCGAAGCACAGAACCTCATGATCACTAGCTCCCAGGGGCCTTTCATACATGATATCCTCGATGTCCGAACTACTCAAGGTGAATACAAGGTCCAGTCTTGCTGGTTCATCCTCTCCTCTCTCTCTGGTAGTGTCTCTAACATGTTGATGCATGAGGTTTTCCAGTACCACATCCATCATCTTGGCTCTCCATGTTTCGGGACCCCCATGGGGCTCCAGGTTTTCCAAGTCAATCTCCTTGTGATTGAAATCACCCATAACTAGTAACTTTGCTCCCCCCATGTGTGCTCTCGTGGCCACCTCGGCTAGTGTGTCGACCATTGCTCTGTTGCTCTCATCGTATTCTTCTCTTGGCCTCCTGCAGTTCTGTGGTGGGTTGTACATTGCTGCAATTATCACCTTATGTCCCTCAGACTGGATTGTTCCTACTAAGTAGTCCCTTTCGCCCGTGCCATCCATTCCTTCCATTTTCTCAAAACCCCACTGGTATTTAATGAGCAGTGCAACTCCTCCTCCCCCTCTCCTCCCTCTGTCTTTCCTGAGGATTTGATATCCGGATGGAAAGATTGAATCTGTTATTATTCTGGTGAGTTTTGTTTCTGTGAGTGCTATTATGTCTGGGAATGTCTCCTTGATTCTTTCATGCCACTCCTCATACTTATTTGTTATTCCATCTGCATTTGTATACCACACCTTCAACTTCTGTGTGTGTGTGTGTGTGTGTGTGTGTGTGTGTGTGTGTGTGTGTGTGTGTGTGTGTGTGTGTGTGTGTGTGTGAGTGAGGCACTGGTCGCCGTTGCCCAGCGGTGAGAGTAGCGACTCTCATTGCTGAGATCCAGGTAATAAACCCTGGGCATTAACACATAATGTGTGTGCGAGTAAGGTTCTACTCATGTATATCCATGTACTCCCATATACATCCATGTACTTTCTCTGAGATAGTCCCCCTCAAGGGAGGTTCCTTGACGCTGGTGAGGGGCTCTTAATCTAGGGAATTGGATCTGTGCTCCGTTTCCCTGAATTGAGTCTAAATACCTTCCATCCATCCCCACATGCACTGTATAATCCTACAGGTTTAGCGCTCCCCCATGATTATAATAATAATCTGAGAAAGTCACCCCTGCCACCCTGTTTCTTCCTGACAGCGTTGTTTCCGTCACTTTCTGTTAAGACTATCAATCACAGCTGAGAGTCTACACCCTCTTGTGTTCTCAGCGCTAGTACAACCTTATTCCTTTATGAATTTTTTTTAATTAATTCTAATAAAAATTACTATGTGTAATGCTTTTGCATGCAGTTGGCTAGTGGCCGTGAACTTCATGAAGGAGGCCTTGCAATGGCTGAGATCATGCACCGACCAGCGGGTCCCGCGGAAGACTTTTACCAAGGTCCACCTCAAGTGTTCTGAGGAGCTGGACATCGAGAAGTTCCAGGGACGGCGAGGTCTTGAGGTACCACTGGGGGTGGACGCCGAGGTACAAAACCAAGGACGGCGAGGTCCTAATGACTAGCCTGAGGCGTCGGAAGTTCCAGTTGAGCATGTCGAGTGTCAGGGCTGGTAGACCCTGGAGATGGCGACCGTCCCCTGCTTCTCAGAGGGCCAGACCCTCTACACTTCGACTGTACAGGTAAAAGAAGGAGAACCACCCTCATCGATGACAGAGGAGGAGACCACGTCTCTGGAGACAGAGGGGCAGATCTCCAGCCACTCCTGGGAGGAGGGCAAATGGCCCACTGGGCACACAGAACCATGTGGGAGGTCAGATTGTTTCAAGAATCTCCTGAGGTTCTGGCACGAGCTCCATGGGCAGGAGGAAAAGGGTAAAGAAGTCTCCGCAGATGAACTGTGGGTGAGTGTAGAGCCTGAGAGTCAGGATATGGATAAAGTAACCTCGGCCATCAAGGGTTGTGAGGTAAACCTCACGTTCTTCGATAATAAATTTTTCTTCATTGTGGCTCAACACAAGTGTTGCTGTAAAAGATGCAAATATCAACACCTAGGTGCTGCTGCACCGGGCACCCCCAAAGTGACACCAGAGCACACCGTGGTGCTACCTCCTCTCCCAGCTTTAGAGAAGAAAGCCACTACCCCTTCCCCCTCTCTCACTCCCTCTTCCATCTCCACTCTGGAGATGAAGAGGAAAGTCTCTTCCCTCTTCTTCCCCTCCACTTTAGACAAGAGGAAGGTCACTTCCCTTTCTTCTCCTTCCTCTTCCTCCCCCTCTTCTCCTTCCCCCTCCACATTAGAAGAGAAGTAGAAGATCACTGCCCCCTCCTCCCTCTCTTCTCCTTCCACTTTAGAAGAGAAGTGGAAGATCACTGCCTCTCCCTTCTCTTCCCCCTCCACTTTAGAGGAGAAGAGGAAGATCACTGCCCCCTCCTCCCTTTCTTCTCCTTCCCTCTCCTCCCTCTCTTCTTCTTCATCCTTCGCTTTAGAGGAGAAGAGGAAGATCAATGCCCCCTCCTCCCTCTCTTCCCCTTCCCCCTCCACTTTAGAACAGAAGAGGAAGATCACTGCCCCCTCCTCCCTCTCTTCTCCTTCCCTCTCCTCCCTCTCTTCTTCTTCATCCTTCACTTTAGAGGAGAAGAGGAAGATCAATGCCCCCTCCTCCCTCTCTTCTCTTTCCCTCTCCTCCCTCTCTTCTTCCCTCTCCTCCCTCTCTTCCCCTTCCCTCTCCACTTCAGAGGAGAAAAGGAAGATCACTGCCCCCTCCTCCATCTCTTCTCCTTCCCCCTCCACTTTAGAAGAGAAGAGGGAGATCACTTCCCCCTCCTCCCTCTCTTCTCCTTCCCCCACCACCCTCTCTTTCCCTTCCCCCTCCACTTTAGAGGAGAAAAGGAAGATCAATGCCCCCTTCTCCCTCTCTTCTCCTTCCCTCTCCGCTTTAGAAGAGAAGAGGGAGATCACTTCCCCCTCCTCCCTCTCTTCTCCTTCCCCCTCCACCCTCTCTTCAGCTTCCCCCTCCACTTTAGAAAAGAAGAGGAAGATCACTGCCCCCTCCTCCCCCTTTTCTCTTTCCCTCTCTACTTTAGAAGAGAAGAGGGAGATCACTTCCCCCTCTTCCCTCTCTTCTCCTTCCCCCTCCACCCATCTCTTTCCCTTCCCCCTCCACTTTAGAGGAGAAAAGGAAGATCAATGCCCTCTCCTCCCTCTCTTCCCCTTCCCTCTCCACTTTGGAAGAGAAGAGGAAGATCACTGCCCCCTCATCCCTCTCTTCTCCTTCCCTCTCCTCCCTCTCTTCTTCTTCATCCTTCACTTTAGAGAAGAAGAGGAAGATCAATGCCCTCTCTTCCCCTTCCCCCTACACTTTAGAACAGAAGAGGAAGATCACTGTCGCATCCTCTCCCTCTTCTCCTTCCCCCTCCTCCCTCTCTTCCCCTTCCCCCTCCTCCCTCTCTTCCCCTTCCCCCTCCACTTTAGAAGAGAAGAGGAAGATAACTGCCTCCTCCTCCCTCTCTTCTCCTTCCTCCTCCACTTCAGAGGAGAAGAGGAACATTGCCCCTTCTTCCCTCTCTTCTCCTTCACTTTCCTCCCTCTCTTCTCCTTTCCTCTCAACTTTAGAGGAGGAGAAGAGGAAGGCCACTGCCCCCGCCTCCCTCTCCCCTTTGGAAGAGAAGGGAAAGGTCACTACCCCGTCCTCAACCACTCCTCTGTTCCCCTCATTTAAGGGGAAAGAGGGGAGTAACGTATACCACTACTCCGAGTGGTCTGTGCATTGCCACATACGACACGTACAAGTGACCTGCCTTGCCAGACAAAACGTACCACTCCCATTCGACTTTGCCAATGAGCAAGATTCTTCCCACCCCAGCAGTGAGCAGGACTCATCCCACTCTCCTAGAGAGGAGAGAGAGTTTTCTCCCTCTCCTTCAGAGGACAAAGCGGCATCAAGGCGTCCCAGGCGAGTGATTGTATCTTGCAGGGTGTGGGACAGTTCCTCCCTCTCTTCTCCCTCTTCCTCCTTCCTCTCCACTTTGGAAGAGAAGTGGGAGGAGAGGGAAGAGGAGGGAGAGGAGTGTTACTACTCTGAGTGGTCCGTTGAGTACAATACACCACAACACGTACTAGTCACCTGCCTTACCAGAAAACACGTACCAAACCCATCCCATTCTACCAGTGAGGAGGACCCATCCCACTCCCCCAGGTGAACAGGATCCATCCCACTTTCCCAAGTAAGCAGGACGCATTCCAGTCCGCCAGAGAAGTGGGATGGGTCCTCCTCAAGAGGACGAAGTAACATCAAGGCATCCCAGGCAAGTGACCGTGTCTTGCGGTGAGTTGAATTGTTCCTGCCCCCCCCCCCGGGTGACATCAAAGTCTCTGAATCACTGGGCAACATTAGGGTCCCTGAATCAATGGGAAGCTTCAAGGCCCCTGAATCACTGGGCAACATCAGGGTCCCTGAATCACTGGGCAACATCAGGGTGCCTGAATCACTGGGCAACATCTGGGTCTCTGAATCACTGGGCAACATCAAGGTGTCCCTCAATCACTGGGCAACATCAAGGTGTCCCTGAATCATTGGGTGATATCAAAGTCGCTGGTCGCCATCAGAAGTCCCTGAACCACTGGACGATATCAAGGTCCCCGGGTGACATCAGGAGTCCCTGAACCACTGGGCGACATCAGGGTCCCTGGGGGACATCAAGGGTCTCTGAATCACTGGGCGACCCTAAGGGCCCTTGAACCACTGGGCGACCTCAGGGGTTCCTGAGCCACTGGGCGACCTCAGGGGTCCCTGAGCCACTAGGCAACCTCAGGGGTTCCTAAATTACTGGGCGACATTAGAGTCCCTGAATCACTGGGTGACATAAGGGGTCCCTGAGCCACTGGGTGGACATCAAAGTCCTGGGTGTCATCAAGGTCCTTGAACTCCTTGGACGACTTCAAGGTCCTTTAATACCCCTGGACGATATCAAGGTCTTAAAAACTCCTGGGAGACATCAAGGGTTCCTGAACCACTGGACTACATCAAGGGTCCCTGAACCACTGGACTACATCAAGGGTCCCTGAACCACTGAACTACATCAAGGGTCCCTGAACCACTGGACTACATCAAGGGTCCCTGAACCACTGAACTACATCAAGGGTCCCTGAAACATTGGGCGACATCAAGGGTCCCTGGGTAACATCAAGGTATCTGAACCCCCTGGCGATTTAAAGGCCCCTGAACCACTGGTCGACATCAAGGTCCTTGTTTCCACCTTTCATACTTGTTTCTTTTTCAAAATTTTCATTTTGTAGAAATTGAAGTTTAGCAGCAATTTCTTGGACCATCTAAAGTCCATCTGTCGTTCAGAGTCCATCTGTCGTTCAAAGTCCATCTGTCGTTATAAGCCCATCTGTCGTTCTAAGCCCATCTGTCGTTCTAAGTACATCTGTCGTTCTAAGTCCATCTGTCGTTCTAAGTACATCTGTCGTTCTAAGTCCATCTATCGTTCTAAGCCCATCTGTCGTTCTAAGTCCATCTGTCGTTCTAAGTCCATCTGTCGTTCAAAGTCCATCTGTCGTTCTAAGTCCATCTGTCGTTCTAAGTCCATCTGTCGTTCTAAGTCCATCTGTCGTTCTAAGCCCATCTGTCGTTCTAAGCCCATCTGTCGTTCTAAGTCCATCTGTCGTTCTAAGTCCATCTGTCGTTCTAAGTCCATCTGTCGTTCTCATTGCTTATGTTCACTCACTCATAAAAAGCTGTTTTATTTCAATGTTGATTGACTGAACACATGGAATCCAGGCTGAGGGACTGATTACCTCAAAGTCCTCTTTTTCTATGGCTCTTCTTTGCAATGTGGTATGGAAAAACTTTAATAAATGGTGTTTTCCTGGATTATAAGCATTTTCAAGTCAGTGACTTCAAATGTTGTCATTCGACATTTGTTATAAGTTACTTATTGTACTATGATTGTATTTAATGGACATTAATAGCCGCATATCACTGCATTTAAAAAAAAAACGTAAAATGTTTGCTTCTCCTATCATGAAGTAGCATGTGAGTAGCCAGCTGAGTAAGCAAGGTCAGGTGAGCACAGTATCAGGTATGTGGGAGAAAAAGCCACACAGTGATGAAGCCACTCTACCAGTGAGCAGGACCCATCCCACTCTACCAGTGAGCAGGACCCATCCCACTCTACCAGTGAGCAGGACCCATCTCACTCTACCAGTGAGCAGGACCCATCCCACTCTACCAGTGAGCAGGACCCATCTCACTCTACCAGTGAGCAGGACCCATCCCACTCTACCAGTGAGCAGGACCCATCCCACTCTACCAGTGAGCAGGACTCATCCCACTCTACCAGTGAGCAGGACCCATCCCACTCTACCAGTGAGCAGGACCCATCCCACTCTACCAGTGAGCAGGACCCATCCCACTCTACCAGTGAGCAGAACCCATCCCACTCCACCAGTGAGCAGGACCCATCCCACTCTACCAGTAAGCAGGACCCATCCCAATCTACCGGTGAGCAGAACCCATCCCACTCTACCAGTGAGCAGGACCCATCCCACTCTGCCAGTGAGCAGAACCCATCCCACTCTACCAGTGAGCAGGACCCATCCTACTCTGCCAGTGAGCAGAACCCATCACACTCTGCAAGTGAGCAGAACCCATCCCACTCTGCCAGTGAGCAGGATCCATCCTACTCTGTCAGTGAGCAGGACCCATCCCACTCTACAAGTGAGCAGAACCCATCCCACTCTGCCAGTGAGCAGGACCCATCCCACTCTACCAGTGAGCAGGACCCATCCCACTCTACCAGTGAGCAGGACCCATCCCACTCTACCAGTGAGCAGGACCGATCCCACTCTACCAGTGAGCAGGACCCATCCCACTCTACCAGTGAGCAGGACCCATCCCACTCTACCAGTGAGCAGGACCCATCCCACTCTGCCAGTGAGCAGAACCCATCCCACTCTACCAGTGAGCAGGACCCATCCTACTCTGCCAGTGAGCAGAACCCATCACACTCTGCAAGTGAGCAGAACCCATCCCACTCTGTCAGTGAGCAGGATCCATCCTGCTCTGTCAGTGAGCAGGACCCATCCCACTCTACAAGTGAGCAGAACCCATCCCACTCTACCAGTGAGCAGGACCCATCCCACTCTACCAGTGAGCAGGACCCATCCCACTCTACCAGTGAGCAGGACCCATCCCACTCTACCAGTGAGCAGGACCCATCCCACTCTACCAGTGAGCAGAACCCATCCCACTTTACCAGTAAGCAGGACCCATCCCACTCTACCAGTGAGCAGGACCCATCCCACTCTACCAGTGAGCAGGACCCATCCCACTCTACAAGTGAGCATAACCCATCCCACTCTGCCAGTGAGCAGGACCCATCCCACTCTACCAGTGAGCAGGACCCATCCCACTCTTCCAGTGAGCAGGACCCATCCCACTCTACCAGTGAGCAGGACCCATCCCACTCTACCAGTGAGCAGGACCCATCCCACTCTACCAGTGAGCAGAACCCATCCCACTCTACCAGTGAGCAGGACCCATCCCACTCTTACCAGTGAGCAGGACCCATCCCACTCTACCAGTGAGCAGGACCCATCCCACTCTACAAGTGAGCAGAACCCATCCCACTCTGCCAGTGAGCAGGACCCATCCCACTCTACCAGTGAGCAGGACCCATCCCACTCTACCAGTGAGCAGGACCCATCCCACTCTACCAGTGAGCAGGACCCATCCCACTCTACCAGTGAGCAGCCAAAATCACGCATTCATGAAATAGGGTGAGATTAGATTAGATTGGTTTAGAATAGACTAGATTTGTGTTGATGCGCTTATCCAGTAAGGCTCAATCAGCGTAAGGAGTGATGTAGGCTTGACCCTTCGAGTCAAAACAATGGGTATTTGAGAGTGTCATGCAAATGGTGTCACATAAAGTGTCCTCTAAAGGGTGTCACACTAAGGTTGTAATTTAAATGGTGTCATACAAAGTGTGTCCTACCAGTGTTGACACAATAGGTGACACAGAATGGTGTCTCACAAAGGTCTCAAAAAAGGGTGACCTGGTCTGGAATTGGGCGACGGGGGTGGTGATCCCCTAACTAATCTTCAGGTAATCTTCGGTAAAGGATATTCGATTTCACTTAACATTAAAATATAAAATTTCATCCTCAGATATTCCTTAGTAGATACACAAACTTTTCTTTAATTTTAAGTTTAGATATTAAATTATCCATGACTGGTGGTGTAGAGGTGAAATCAGCCTCAATGACTTTCGTTGCAGATGATAGCCTCAAAATCGGACAAACCAAGTAGCCAAGTTGTTAGGAGACACGTTGCATTCAGGAGGTGCGTTCATGTCTTGATGGAGATATTATTCCCCGCTGTATGCTATCATACACATTACTACACTGTGCACTGTTAGGCTGGTTGGTTAGGTTTAAAGCCTATCGAAATCACGAGGGTCATTAAAACTACATTTCACCAGGATGTAACCAATCGGTGTTTTTTTCATTGCTAGATCTACGAAACTACGATTAAAGAAAATTCTCAGTGTATACACAGAAAGAAACATACATCTTAGTGTATATTCACCGATGATGTGATCTCGGTGTATATACACCAAGAATACATCCCTTATAATATAAAAAATGTGTATAAACACTTATTCTACCATACACATTGTTTCCGTTAAACTGATGACGATATTCTCTAAAAAGAGAACAGTATTTTCCGACAACTCTATTGGGAATAGAAAATAAAATAGCAAGGGCCAGAAGAGTTTTCAAAAAATAACTGTCAGACACACACAAGTGCAAAACAGCAGACGAAAGAAATATGAATTTATGAACGCTTTTTGGAGCTATAACACTCGAATAATTGGCATTTAAACGACGACGGTACCAGAGAAAACACTTGTTCATAACCCCACAGAGTACCATGCCAAGGTCAAACCTTCGACCACAGCACTTAGTGTAACTTAAGATGAACCCTTTGACCATGTCACTGAATAATGGGTTCTCTTATATACAGTATAAGCAGTTTCCTTTTGAAATGATCTGTAAAAGAATGGTATGCAATACCTACAAGATGATATTTAGACACATATGCTACATCTAGGTGTCTTTGTTGTAGACGTTTCCTTTTGAAATGACCTGAGGAATGGAATGGAAATAGAATGGAATGGAATAGTTCTACTATATATAGTTCTACTGTCTTCAAATTATGTCCTAGAATTTGTATTGATAAAGCCACTGGATGGCGAAACGTCTACAATAAAGATACCCAGATGTTGCACATGTGTCGAAATATCACACCAAGACCTGACATGCTATCCATCAAACCACACAAAGACCTCACATCAACACCTACCATTCCATTCCTCAGGTCATTTCAAAAGGAAACGTCTACAATAAAGACACCTAGATGTTGCATATGTGTCTAAATATCATCTTGTAGGTATTGCATACCATTCTTTTACAGGTCTTGGTGTGGTCTGATGGATAGCATGTCAGGTCTTGGTGTGGTCTGATGAAAGGCACGTCAGGTCTTGGCGAGGTCTCTGATGTATTTC
The DNA here is from genome assembly GCF_038502225.1 of Cherax quadricarinatus. Taxonomy (NCBI): domain Eukaryota; kingdom Metazoa; phylum Arthropoda; class Malacostraca; order Decapoda; family Parastacidae; genus Cherax; species Cherax quadricarinatus. Next base: position 26,522,046 of record NC_091292.1, on the reverse strand, counting down.
TTGGGTGTGCATAATTGTGTACAAGTGAATATATATTTAATCGCACACGTTAATATGTATTTACCTAATTATTTTTGCCTGTTTTTGGTTAGAGAAGTTGATCAATGTTAGTTGCGTTTCGTCTTCTTTATTTAATTTTTTCATATATAAATATTGAAATTTGTAAGAGTTGATGCATTTATAATCTTCTGCAACGTGGATCGTGTACAACTATTCAACTTAATAACAAAATCCTCCTCTCTCATTTACACCTCTTTCGAAGTTTCAGGTTCTGTCCTTTTGACCTTCCTGTTTCTCTTTCCAAAGATTTTCCTGCGGTTTCATAGATTCTCGTGAACTTGTAAGTTGTAACTTACCAGCAGTATATGGAACCTTATTAGGACTTCTTATAGCCTGCACAACACGCTTAATCAAGTCTGATAGTTGACAGTAGGTGGTAGTACCATTTACAGGTAGATGAATGGACCATGGTCAAGTGTTATATAAGCAAACATTAAAGAGACACCGCACTACTGGCCCTTCTGGCCCCATCTAGGTATATCTTGAGACAAGTTGGCGTGTTGAGTAGTGTTGGTAGTAGTAGTAGTAGCGGAAGTAGTCGGTAATTCTCAGTTGTATATCTAGTTCAATATTTGTATAGATGGAGGTTTTTGCCAAATGCTCTAAATTCAGAACACTCCTTACGTTTTTATTTGACTGTATTTCTATTGCCTTTCTTGTCTTCTGTCTTGCTGAGTTTTTGTGATATGCTCGTGGGCCAGTAGCTTTCCTGCAGTGCTCCTCTGTTCTCTGCTTCTTGTGTACCACCACCACCACTTCTACTACTACTACATGTACTGCTACTACTACTACTGCTATACTACGACTATATAACTACTACTACTATACTACTACTACTACTATTTCTACATTACAAACAAACTGCCATAATTTCTCCATATTTCTTAATCTTATACTACTTCTGCTGACTTATTTCTACCCGTACCACTATTACACTACTACCACTACTGCACTACTACCACTACTACACTACTACCACTACCTCTACAACTACAACTACTGATACCACTACTTCCACTACCATTACCTCACCTTTCTTCCCCGCCCCCTCGTTTTTAGTGTGACTTGCCAATGATCCAAGTCGGACCAGAGAGAGTGAGAGAGAGAATAATGCCTGTGTGTTGAACGAACAGAGGAAGGAGCACATATGAATTTCACCCTGCGTTCACATATGGAAGTATGAATATGTAGTATCGTTTATATATTGATATATCAAAGGCTGCATATTGGTGTGTGCAGCTGTATATTTTAATGTACTCAGTGTGGAGTGTGGATAGCGGGTCATGGATAGTGAATCCTGCATAACGGGTCGTTGATACAAGGGTGGATGGTGTTTGTGCGGACTGGAGGTGGTGGCTGAGCCTGGATAATGGGATTGGATAGCGGGGCATGGATAGCCCGGACAAGTTAGTGTTGCTTCGACTATGCTTTGTGGATAGCACTGCGTGGGTAGTAAGATGTGGACAGCAGGGAGTGGATAGTTTGCAGTGGATATAGCGGCATGGATAGCACTGAGTGGATAACAGGGCTTAAACAGCAGGGCACGAAAAGCTTAGCGTGGATAGCGGGAAGTGGATAAAAAGAAGCCTGGAGAGCGTTGCATGGATAGCAGGACGTGAACAGCAGGGAACTGATAGCGTGGCGTGGAGAGCATGACGTAGGTAATTAGGTGTGCCTAGGGCGTGGACGCCAGGGCGTGGACGCCAGGGCGTGGACGCCAGGGCGTGGATACCAGGGCGTGGATAACAAAACGTGGATAGTAGGGAGTGAATAGGGCATGGATAGAAATGGATAGGGCATGGATAGGAGGACATGATTAAGGAATGAATAGAACGTGGATAGCAGGACATGGAAATGGAACTGATAGGGAGGGGATAGCAGAACATGAACAAGGAATGGATAGAGCGTCAATAGGAGGACATGAAAGGGAATAGATAGGGCGTGGATAGCAGAACATGGACAAGGAATGGATAGAGAATAGATAGCAGGACATGGATAGGGCCTTGGATAACGTCACATGATAGGGTGTTCCAGCGGTACTTCACCTCGTACTGTCTCTGGTACAAACAAATGTAATCTACCTCAACAATCATTAACATGTGATCATTAAATAAAACACTTCCATTTGCTGTGTTCATTAATATAATTCTCACCTGCCTATCATTCCCAACGCGGGTGGGTCGGCAGTGAGCATTTATAACAGTATAATCAAGAGATGTCATGTGCAGACGTATAATTAGCGACATCGTGGTATGCTAATGAATACAAATTGCCAGGAAATGAACTTTCAGGGTAAAATATATTCCAGTATATATGACCACATTTGTTTATATCGACAGCTTGTTTGACTCTCTTTGCGAGATGTATAACCTCTCAGTAATGCCTGTTTAAATAAGTTTGTGAGATGTATAAACTATCTATAATGCTTGTTAGACTCTCAATAATTGTAAGTTATACTTGGTGTTGCAGTTATATTTGCAAGACTAAAGAAGGATTTTTTTTCAAAGGGATAAATATTTCTTTTATGCACAAATTTGATCACCATATTCGTGATCAAATTTAAGTTCATATGTTAGATTTTTAGTGTTAATTTACAGAAAAGTAAAAAAGTGATAAAAATGATATTTTGCAGTACAAAAATTTTGCCTTATTGGATAACGAAAAAAAAAGTTTTTTTTTTTTTTATAGCTTTAATATTTTTTATACAGCTACATTCAGTTATAAATTTTAGCTTTGCACTAAATATTCCACTCAAGCCTTTATAAAATTAAATTACGTGAAAAAAAAATTATTCTGGCAATGAACTATCACATAGATAGATTTTACATTATCATTTTTTACTATATATGAATTCTTCTTGAGGCAAGACGAAAATACCTGTCTCATGCCAATAAAATGTAAGTGTTCCTGCAAGTAATCACTGTAAGAAAATGGACAGGACATCACTTACGAGCTGTTCTCGAGGAATTAACGATGAGTCAAAACATGCTAACACGATACAAAAATTATGTTACATAGAAATAAGGAGGTTTATGAAGCAGTGCTGAGGGAAACTGTAACAGTGAGGTGTTATCTGGTAGTATAATAATGGGATCGTGGATCCTAATGTAGGGAAATCGGCGAAATAAGACTAGCTAAAACTTATATTACGGGCAGTGTTCAGAGATGCAATAACTGAATAGTTAACAGAAGGTTCTGAAATGGAACATCAGGTTTACATGGGGTGGGTTTAATAATTGCAGAAAGTGTAGGAAAAGCCTTGTTAACTACTGCTGGAGGGACTGACTGGCGAGAACATTTGGATTTTAAGAACATTTCTTTTCCTTTTCTTTATTAACACATCGACCGCTTCCCACCCAGACTGGGTGACCCGAAAAAAATCACTTTCATAATCATTCACTCCATCACTGTCTTGTCAGAAGCGCGCCTACACTACAGTTCAAAAACTGCAAACATATCCATCCCTCCTTCACAGCGGAGGCACTGTACTTCCCACCTCCAGGACCCAAGTTCGGCTAACTGGTTAAAATTGATAGAGCTAAAAAAAACAAGAGCCTGGGTTTGAGAACTGAAACAACATAATCACTACGATTTACTGATCGTAAACATAACAATGTAACAAAACTGAAACAACATAAGTAAAACGTTCGTAATAAAAGAACATAAAATGGATTCACTAAGACGGAACTATGTGCACAACTTTGGCTGAAAACTGTGATTGAGACTAAAGAATGCTTAACCATACGACTGAAGAATGTACATCATTAGGATTAAAGAATCTAGACGTCTATGATACATCTTGTGCGGCAGGAATCTTCAGAAAACATAAGAAAGACCTAAAACTTCACAAAACTAATCCCCCCCCCAAAAAAAAAAAACAAAAACTAAGAATCTATGGAAGAATGAACAAAGAAAAACCAAAGATCCTACAAAATAAAAGGAATTCAAGATAGTATTTCGTGCCTCCTCTTGCAACAATATCCATGAACCCACAACAAAAATTCTAGGAACCCATTTAAAAAATTTACGGAAGCCCCACACATGAATATGAATCTAAATAAATGAATAAATTTCACAACCTAAGAACCTTTAAAAAAATTTGACCACACAAGCATTTTAATTTTCTGTACTTAATAACATTTAGTCGATCATTTTGAAGCTGGTCGTGTGTTACGTCACGCAGTGAAGAGACAGCCAATGTACCAGATCAAATTATTAGCAAAATATAAGTGAATGCAGAACTACATTCACTAGAATGACAACAAATTCACTTACCATGTTTCCCCTGACAACAGAGCGTATGCATTAAATCCTTTGAAATCAAATGCATATAATGAAATGGATTTTTTTTCGACAACATACTCATTAAATTCCAAATGTCAGCATATTCACTTTATAACTGAATTATTGAACTTTATCGGATTGCTGCCTGTTCGGTCATTTGAATTTAAAATATATGAAATAACATTTCCGTTTAAAAGTGAAAGTAAATAGTTTTAATTTCCTGTATGCATCTACGCTCATAAATGGAGGTTTATATTAATGTATATATCACGGAAATTACTAGTAAATTTATATGCTGCTGTTGGTGGATTAATGATTTATTTTCAGCTGGGCGTTTTCAATGTATAACTTGTAGGTAAATGTATATTTCAGAGTCCCTTCATCGACATTATTCATGTTTTTTTTCGGAATTCTTGGTCTATTTTCTGTGCTTCTTGAAGTGCTCACCTTCTGGCTTCTTTTCAAATGTACCTAAAGTTCCACTCATCGTGTGCTCTGGACGTGAACTCTCTTCTCACTCTTGGTGCGAATGTTACTTTGTGGATATCTTGAGGGAAAAGAAATCCTTACCTGTGCTGCATCACTGGTGACTGGAACCGTAATGATTAGATCTGTCTGAAATACTCAGACATGTTGGTGGCTTTCTTTGTACTTAACAATATTTTATAACACGTAAATCACACATTGTATACTTTGCAAAGAAATAAAAAATAATTCAATTTAATTTTATTTTAATTTAATGAAAATTCGAAACCAAGCTTGAGAGATTAGACACAGGGAAGATTCCATTAGGCGATTTCGAAACTGGTCATTGCGGCACGTATTCCAACCACTGCGTGTTGAATTTAGCCACAGAAAACCTCTTCAAAGTTTCATTGAGCCGATGTTGGAAGGGTCTCTGGAGTATTGATGAGTACAAGTAAATGATATTTCAGTCCCCTCGCCGTGGAAATCCAACATCTCTCCCCTCCTCCCAAATGGTGCCAGTCCACACTGAGGATCAGGGAGCGCCCACTATGGGACGTTGGCAACAGTAGGTGGATAATGGTAATGTGGTGATGAGCAGCAGTTCAGCCGCTCCAGGAGGACTGATTGATGAACGTTCGTAAGTAAATAACACACAAATAATTCGCACATAAGATGATGAAACTTTTGACGACGTTTCGGCCCGATTGTAGGAAATAGAGTAAATTGAACATCAAAATGGTATACAATACCGACAGGTTGTTAGGTAAGACACATATGCAACAGTTAGACAACTTTATTCCGAAACGTTTCGCCTACACAGTAGGCTTCTTCAGTCGAATACAGAAAGTAGGCAGGAACAGTAGAGATGTGAAGACGATGTAATCAGTCCATCACCCTTGAAGTCGTAGAATTTGAGGTTGTCAGTCCCTCGGCCTGGAGAAGTTCAGTTCCATAGTCAGGAACTATCTGATAGTTCCTGACTATGGAACTGAACTTCTCCAGGCCGAGGGACTGACAACCTCAAATTCTACGACTTCAAGGGTGATGGACTGATTACATCGTCTTCACATCTCTACTGTTCCTGCCTACTTTCTGTATTCGACTGAAGAAGCCTACTGTGTAGGCGAAACGTTTCGGAATAAAGTTGTCGAACTGTTGCATATGTGTCTTACCTAACATAGAGTAAATTCCTGTATCTTGGGAATAAGCCAAACCTGCTATTATTATTATTATTATTATTATTATTATTATTATTATTATTATTATTATTATTATTATTATTATTATTATTATTATTATTTAAAAAAGGCGAAAATAGAGGCTGAATAGTAATTATGATCATATCTACACGGTAAGGGAGTCATGCAGAATGAGCTGAAGTGCATTCCCTCTAAGGGTGCGCAGGCACGCACACATGCACGGAGCGTGAACTCGGTCACATCCAGATAGGAGGCGAAGTCCAGGAATTAAGACTGGAGCCATTATCCAGAAATAGGTATGTTCTCAGTGACTGAGGTTGAAAGATAAGCGAAATCGGATCAGCGAAGCGTACGGTGTTCGGTCTGGCGAGACAGCACGAAAGTGGGTAAAAACAGAGAGTAGGTGTTTAAACGGAAAACTGAACGGGGACTCGAACCACGTTCCACGAAACAACCAAGCCTAACACTGTAGCATGTTTATACATTGACAGACCTTCATTACAATTTTTCTTGTGTTTTTAAAGGATGTTGTATTTAAAACAGGTCCGAAAATGCGGATATGTCTAGAAAAAAAAAAGAAATGAAATTGTTAGATGCACTGGAAAAAAAAGATATATAGTGTGTCGGCACCTCATCAAACCACGTCCCCACGTCACTTGGGATCGATCTAACTTATATTCCCTCGTAGGGTAGCAGCATCCCGCGGATGTACCCAGTTATGCTTAATAACGATTGGTGTAATCCCCATTAAGGATATATTTATCGACAGGTACATTGCTGTGAAAGTACATTGAGTGAAAGTAATTAAATCTCGGTTAATGGATATTGCTAGAATAGGTACTGCAACATTCTCCTCAGGTGCGAGGCTCACCCCAGGCAGCGCCACACATGTCTGCATCACGGTTACCAGCTGCCTCCCAACACCAGGTGGCAACACCAGCACTATATCCAGCTTGGTGAGGCCTAAGAGCGAACGGGAGTGTTGTAGTCGTCATCTGCTTCTTCTTCTGTTGCTGTTGCTGCTGCTGTTGCTGTTACTGTTGCCTTTGTTGCTGCTGCCTTTACTGTTGCCTTTGCTGCTGCTGCCTTTACTGCTGCTGCCTTCCGTTACTGCTGCTGCCTTTACTGCTGCTGCCTTCCGTTACTGCTGCTGCCTTCCTTTACTGCTGCTGCCTTCCTTTACTGCTGCTGCCTTTGCTGCTGCCTTTGCTGCTGCTGCTGCCTTTGCTGCTGCTGCTGCCTTTGTTGTTGCTGGTGCTGCTGCCTTTGCTGTTGCTGCTGCCTTTGCTGGTGCTGCTGCCTTTGCTGTTGTTGGTGCTGCTGCCTTTGCTGTTGCTGGTGCTGCTGCCTTTGCTGTTGCTGGTGCTGCTGCCTTTGCTGTTGCTGCTCCTGCTGCTGCCTTTGCTGTTGCTGCTGCTGGTGCCTTTGCTGCTGCTGCTGTCTTTGCTGCTGCTGCTGCCTTTGCTGCTACTGCTGGTAGTGGGAAGCAGTACGGATAATTTTCATAAATCTTTCTGCCTCAAGTATCAGTCCCCAGAGTGCACACTCACCTGAAATATACCAGTAGTTACAAACTGAATGTTTTCAAGTCTTGCACAATAAATACTCATATTGCCCAATGGGAGTGTCAATCTTGTGCTCAGGAAAACCACACTACTGGGGAAAATTTGAAGCCGATTAGATGAATCATTCATCAATTATGGCATAGATACCAACGATTCCAAGTTTTTTTTTTTTTTTTTTTTTTTTTTTTTTTTTTTTTTTTTTTTTTTTTTTTTTTTTTTTTTTTTTTTTTTTTTTTTTTTTTTTTTTTTTTTACTGTTCTACAACGTCAAAAATCCGCTGCAGGAAAACGAAACTTGATAAGTATTATCCTGGCCCTAAGATGCATCAGCCATTAATACTGAAGTCGTTCGGAAGAGGCAAAGTGAAATTTATTTAACGTGATCTAACGGGACTAAAAATTTCAAACTACACATAAAATTGTCACATTTGACCCTAAACATTTGAACTATTCCAGGACCATTCCAGAACCATTCCAGGACCATTCCAGGATCATTCTAGGACCATTCCAGGACCATTCCAGGATCATTCCAGGACCATTCCAGGATCATTCCAGGACCATTCCAGGACCATTCCAGGACCATCCCAGGATCATTCCAGGACCATTCCAGGATCATTCCAGGATCATTCCAGGACCATTCCAGGACCATTCCAGGATCATTCCAGGACCATCCCAGGATCATTCCAGGATCATTCCAGGACCATTCCAGGACCATTCCAGGATCATTCCAGGACCATCCCAGGATCACTCCAGGACCATTCCAGGACCATTCCAGGACCATTCCAGGACCATTCCAGGACCATTCCAGGACCATTCCAGGATCATTCCAGGACCATTCCAGGACCATTCCAGGACCATTCCAGGACCATTCCAGGATCATTCTAAGATCATTCAGAACCATTCCATGACCATTCCGAACCATTCCAGGATGCTTGGATTGGGTGAACATGCGAACTGTTCTAAGACTTTGGCCTTCGTCACGGTACACAAGTGTTGAAAATTTGAAGCCCATTGGATAAGGCGTTTTCGAATTATAAGCAAAATAAAATCGGAAAGTTGGAGGAAGAAAAGAAGAAAATCAAGTAACCTCTTAAAAATACTCCTTCGGGTATACTTAATTTCACAATTAAACCTTATTCTCCACAATGTACACGACAATTTATAATTCCAAACCTACAGGAAACCAAATAAGTATGATCGTATACACGTCTACTTCAGACATGATCCTATAATTTAACTGAAGAATTATAATCTACTTTTTCTTGGGACCGCGTCTGGAAACCTGAGAGTCTTTACAAGTAATGCTCCAGCGAACATGAAACCTTGTGCTTTTTTTTGTTATGAAACCTTCAACAAGCTACACTTTCCTTTTTTTTTCGTTAAAAACTGTACAAAAAAAAAGCGAACCTTTCGCATCATTAATGCTGCATAAACCGACACTAAATGTCTCCAAAGCACTTGTACCACCATGATTTTTGCTCCAGTAACAACAACGCCTGTGTTTCAATTCATATCGTAGCTTCACACTCCACTGATGGGCCCAGAGCGATCACGCTTATCTCTGGATGAGACAGAGACAAGAAAATGCTTGGAATCGGCGTTCATTCTTACCACAGATACCATTAACCAGCAGTTGGAAAGTTTCAAGTTAAGTTAGGTAAGATTTATCAGGAAACAGGACAAGTGTTTCCTGACGAGGGTCTCAGTCATATGATGACCCTCCGCTAGAGCCTGTGGCTTATCGGTCTACCCCTTTAAAAATTATGGTTATGATTATAACCATTTTAGGGAAGTTTCCAGTTGGTGGGACATCAAGCTCACACACTCCTCAACACACACCACCCTCCTGACCTGACAGTCATGGTCACACTTCATGTCTCCTGTGGCGAAGAGCCAAGACCATAAGTATTTAAGCATTACATTGAAGGACGTACTATCAACAGGAATCAAGACAAAGAAGCCTGGAATTAATAAGTCTTTTTTTGGGAAGACGTTTCGCTCTGAGAGAAAAGAACTCTTCTTAGAGCGAAACGTTGTCTTCGCATATCTAAGCAATGACATAGATTTATGCTGGAGTTAGTGAGCCACTGACAGGATCTTCATCATAATTAAGACAAACGTCAGGTGTGTTCCTCTCGTAAATATATTAACAAAAGCAACATCTGGTAACAGGGAAAATTTCATGACAGACAGTCAGATAGACAGACAGCCAGACAGACAAATAGCCAAACATACAGTCTTGCACCTCTCTCTTGAAAGAGAAAGTTATCTCCTTTCGAATAACGCACTTCTCTGAAGAAAATTAAATTACGGAAGTGTTCCGGCTTTAATTTTATTAGAAACGGCTGAAAATTCTTTTCAGCCCGAGTGGTTGAGTGAGAAGTGAAGGAGAGACAAAATTTCCGACAGCCCATTTAATTTTTTTTTTTTTTGACGGAATTAGAAAATGCTGGAAAAACAGACAAAATAATTATTTCCAGGCCGCGTTACAGTGGTCTTCCACAGTCATTCCATTCCTTCTGCTGCTTGAAAAAAAATATGTCTGGGAAAAAAGAAAGAGTCTATAATAAGAAGAACTTAAGAACTTGACTATAACGAATGGATTACCCTCCTTAATGACACAAGGTTATACAAATATGTATAGGCTGCAAATAAATGCAGGTAAGAGCTTCTGAAATGAATGTTACTGATCAACTTTTCAACCTTACGAGATCCCTACATGTTTGCAAATACTAACTGTTGAAGCATCTATGTTTCTTGACGGCTAAAAAGTAATTCTTAATTCCTTATCATAATTAATATTTTCGTCTAAATCCGGGACAGAAAGAAGAATTTATGATCACGTGAACAAACAGATTTTTTTTAGTCAATTGAATGAAAGGTTTACAAATTACCTAATGAGCAAATGAGAGCAAAATCAAAGATATTTATTTTATAAATGGTGCTGCAGTAAAGTTACCCAGATACTGAACATATGTCTTTATTGTATTCCATACATGTAGAAATGGTGTTGCTGGATATCAGCTACTGGCTTAGGTTATGGGAGATTGTGGCAACATACTTAATGTTTCAGTCATATGTAATCATTCTGAAAATGTTTGCTTAAATGGTTATTAAACATTTACTATGAATAAATAGCGTAATTTAGAGTTACTCATTATATTCAAAGTGTAAAGTGATCGAGACCCATATTTTATTTAAAATGTCAGGTGCAAGGTGAATGTCTCTTTGATGAGGTTGGGTTGTGTAAACCTCTGGATCTCCCATTCTCTAGCAGATGACGTATGATAAATAAATAAATACATAGGTAAAATTATATATAAGAATTGAAAATCGTTTTGTCTTCGTGAGATAACTGTAAAAAGGTGTCTTTGTGGTAATTCGTAACGGCTTGACGCAGCTCTCGGAGAGCAAAACACTGCCACAGTAAAATGTCACTTGTTGCGTTTGTGTCCATTTACCCACAGCAAGACTTAGTTTAACAACACTTTCTTCCCTCCCAAGCAGCTCATTAGTAGTAATCCCTTCATTAAATCACTTATAAAACCAACTGCTCAAGAAGAAATTTCTCGCCTAACTGGTAGTAATAATTTATCACAAGTTATATACACTGCTGGATCTAAGCAGGAGTCTACTGGCAGGGCCGCATCTGCTCTTGTTGCCACCTCTCTGGTTAAGAACGATAGGAACTTTGTTGAGTTAGGCATAAGAAATAACAACTGGCCGTTTACACTGCAAACATTTTTTTTTCATCCTAATGGCGCAAAAGCTTACTTATGACACTGAGCTTGACTATCAATACTGATTGTGTCATCACTGAAGGATTTTGACTCACATAATGACTAACATGCTCGCTGGAGAAGCCAAGTACTGATACTCAAAAATCCAGAAAAGAGAATTAATGTAATTTTTTATGGATCCTATCACACATTGGATTACTCCTTCATGATAAAGTTGATATGTTAACCAAGAAAAGTACCCTGAAGGATAATGTAGAATATAACTGGTGAATCTGTGTCTAGCATTAGGAGAGAAGTAAATTATGAAACAATGTTGTAAGAATGCAATTAAAAGCCTGAGTAGATCTTTAACCAAATATGATAACGTAGATAAGTATGTTTATGGAGCAACTTGCAATGTGAACAGGCTGACTGATGTTGTGGCCAGGCTTAGGCTTGGTTACAAGTACTTCTGGCAGTTTGGGAGACACACAGATGATGATCAAGCCAAATGTAAAGTATGTGGCCAGCCCTATGGTTACTATCTTGAACACTATGTGCTTAATTGTCTAGTTATTGAGGAATATAGAGACAGTATAATAATCAATCAGACATAGCCAGATATCTTAATGAAAATAAGATACCAGATATATTAAGCAAATTTCCTAAATTTGCTTTTAACAGATAAGTGAACTGAAGATATAACCCTCGAAGTACTCCTGTCAACCTTTCCTGTGGAGGGTAGCTCTTGCGCTACCCTCCACAGGATGGATATGGGGTGCACAATAAACTAACGCAAACCATACCACGGATGGGGATAGAACCAGCGATCAGAGAGTCTCAAAACTCCAGACCGTCGCGTTAGCCACTGGACCAGCTAGCCACAATAAGATTCATCCAACTAGGTATATTGCTACACCACAGGAAGGTTAGCATAGGCACCACTGTCACCACAAATGCAAGTTTTTACAGACGAATCTCCAGCTAGCGTGGCCGTGCCGAACTCTAGCTCAAGTCCCCTCAAAGCCGTCAACGTGACTCACGAAATCGTAATGACACGATTGCAAACAAACCATACAACGGGCGGGGATAGAACCCTTGACTAACGCGACTGTCTGGAGTTTTGAAACTCTCTGATCGCGGGTTCTATCCCCGTCCGTGGTATGGTTTGTTTGCAATCGTGTCATTACGATTTCGTGAGTCAATATACTAACGCCATCGGTAGCAAAATCTAAAATCTTCATAGGTCAGCTTTTTCCAACTCCTGACTCAAAATTTATAATTTGTTGTACAAGCATCTGGAATAGGAGGCAGAAGGAGAGAATGAAAAAGGAAAAGACTGAGAAAGAAGAGACGAAAAAGAAATGAATAATATAATAATATTTATTTCTACAAGGACATGTACAAGCTATACAAGCCTAGCTGACATCAATGCCATACTACTATATAGAAAGCCGCTTGTTATACAGAGCATTTCGAGCAAATTAGGTCAGTTTGTCCCAGGATGCGACCCACACCAGTCGACTAACACCCAGGTACCCATTTTACTGATGGGAAACATAGACAACCGGTGTAAGAAAACACTCCCAACGTTTCTACCCTCGCCGGGAATCGAACTCGGACACTTGCCGTGTGAAGCGAGAGCTTCAGCCACTAGGCCACGGGGCACAGTATAAGACACTTATGCATCAGTTGGGTATTTTATTGCTGAATCTTTCCGCGTACGTGGTAAGCTTCTTCAGTCAAATACTGAAAATGAACTGTAGGCAGCAGAAGTGACGAGGTAATGATGTAATCAGTCCATCCTTGGAGAAATAGTTTGAGGTGATCAGTCCCTCATCCTGGAGAAGAGTTCAGCTCCTTGACTTGGAATAATAATAATGTTCTACAAATAGTGTTTAAGGTTAATAGAGAAACATATCACGCTGTTGAAGAAGTTAGTGCATATATTACTTAAAAAAAATAAGTATGTCAAGGTTTGACTTATTTCGTATTTTTATAACGAAATTCCTACTTTAAGGAGTGTGAACGGGCGACAGCCTTATCAAACCTTTAAAGAGTATTTGATAGGGTCGATTCCTCCTTATGGCAATGAATAGATACAAAAATAAATGATAACATACAATTTTATTACTATGTAGCATTTTCACAGAATATAAAACACTTAAACATGAAAATAATCCTACCTGAAGAAAAGAATGAAAAAAATATATAAATAAGTGTAGCGACTCAAAAGCTAATTAATACACAGTGATTACGCACATATAAATACAAAGAGGGGATAGATGGAAGTCCCCAGTGTCGATGTTCTGTTCTAGGCAATTAGCTAAGAATCTCTTGGGTTTTGGAACACCGAGCCGGTGTTGATGCGTGGTCACTGATGGTCGTGACTTTGTGACTCCTGAAGAAAATAGTGAGACACCAACAAGTGCAGCGATTCTGAAGAACTGAGGTACTGTGATCTGACAATCCTTCCGAAGCAATATAATCACCAGTCGTCAACCATAATTGGTGGGGTAACAACCGGAGAACGGCTGTACTACAGTATGAAGATAATAGCCACGAGCGGAAGAGGGACTGGCGTTTCTCTATATCGTCCGAATTCCACTCACTGGAGGAGTTTCGGTATAGATGCCAGTTTGTCTCCGATCTAAGCATAGATCTTTCTGCCCATTTTATCTCGCCTGTGTCCGATGACCCGAGCCCGCAATCAAGGCTACAAAGGAGAAACAGAAAATTATACCCCAGTTAAAAAGTCACTCACATTATAGGCGTACGGCCTTTAAAAGAAATGATAAGGACAAATATGATTACGTTACTTTACGTAAGTAAAAATTAGGTCAGGTTGAATTACCAGAATATAAATCTAAACAAGAGTGAAGTTCTTTTTTAAACTAAATTAAACTAAACACAAAATAAGCTAATAAACAGGAGTGGATTGGATACTTACAGACATGATAGGAGCCGAAAGTCAAGTGTCTGCAATCTGGTGGGATGGACCCACGCCAGCTCCCACCGGGTGAAAAAAGGACAGGGAGCGGGGGTATTGGTAATGATGCACACACTTTCAGAACAAACATTCCGCCCAACAAACTACCACCACCGCTCATTCACACTTCCACTCCTGTCTAATGAATTTTTCCCTCACAGGAGTAAATAAATTTTTCCGGATCTGAGGATTGTTTGAAGCATGAGACATCCACGTTTAATATTCTCTTGTTAAGAAAAAAAATCTAAATTGAATGCACCCTCCTAAATTCTGATCTCTCGCTATATTCTGGGTCGTTTCATTATGTTACCCTTTTAAAATATATTTGGAAGCAACGTGATCAATGAAGATTGGTCATATGTAAGATAAAATAGCGAACAGGAGCTTGTTTTATATTTAGTTATATTTTTAAGGCAAATTATTAAATTTTAAAAGTTTATTAACTTTGAACATGAGGTGATTCTTCTAAGATATTATTGCAATAGAGGTCAGCATATTAAAGATCTAATTAAGAATATTTGATGAATGTTTTTTAATTAGCCTGTGTGGTGACGTAAAGGAAGGTAAATAGTCCACCCGTCAACGTCAGGTAATACATGAAGCTGAAAGACAAAATGAACAACTGAAGAGTGGAAAGCCAAGGAGGTGGTGCTGACGCTGAACTGCCTACAGCGAGCTCCAATAGCCTCAGTTACTACGCCGTTTATTGCAAAGCCTGGTATTGGCTTGAGTCGCTGGGACGCTGAACACCGAACGATTACCAAACTGGTTTACCGGGAGTTTACCGGGAGTCGCTGCCAGAGGTCACCGCCCCAGCGGCCCGGTCCCAGATCAGGCCTAGTTAAATGGCAGAAATGCATTGACAACAAAGTGATATATCCAAAAACATGCTTAAATCACTAAGAGAAAGGTTAGATTTTTTTTTGTACATCGTAAGCGTTGAGACGCTTACTAGATACTCAGCCGACGGCTGCTGAGTGCAATGCCTTGAGAGCGGAGTTCCTCTCACTGGAATCATCGTTCCAAGTCTCACAGGTGGGGTCGATCCAGGTCTTGGAATGGCTTGCCTGGGGAGTGGTAATGCAACAGCTGTAATGATGGCGCGCTGTAGTGGCGCTGTTGGGACCCATCTCTACCAGTAAGGTAAAAATTCCAATTAGAATTGTTCGGAATGTTAAGTTCAACAAAAACTCTTAAATTGTGCTCCTGAGTGGGTAATGGAAATGGGTTTATTCAAAGTACTGTTTGACCAATCCACCAAGAAAGAGTATTTTCTTTAAGCTAATCATTTTACTCCAGCGCAATAATAATTCTTTTTGGTGACAGCAATATATACGTAATTCGTTAGATGAGATGATGAGAAATAAGACCGTCAGTGTTTAGAAGGACTGAGGACCCCAGCTTAATCCTCTAGTTGACAAAATAAAATTTCTCCTGTTTAGAGGTTCGGAAGGAGTGGCCGTTCCAGAAGGAAAGATGGAGCCGTATATTTACCGTTTATGGAGTTATTTGCGACTCCTATTCAACGTGCATCCGGTGTTGCTTCTGAGGAGGTAGCTCCAGCAGCGGTCGGTACTCCGACACTCTGGGCTGCTCCCGGAGGCCGGCACCTTGGGTTGGTAAGAGTGGACAGGTCCCCGGGGCGGCCCTGGCCACACACTAACCCTGAGAGATGGTCACCACACACACACATATCCTAGTCACCGCTGCTTTTACTAGGTTTTATTTGTTTTTCTTTCTTTTTTTCCTCAAGCTTGAAAGGAAGATTTAAATTTAAAGAGAATGAAAAAGAATGAGAGAGAGAGAGAGAGAGAGAGAGAGAGAGAGAGAGAGAGAGAGAGAGAGAGATTAAATACGCCAATTGGTTTAGTTTCTCTTTAAACCTAGTTTACTCGTGCGTGAGTTATAGCATAAATTCCAAATGACGTAAAATAGTGTTCCGGTCTCTAACAGCACAGTAGCAGAGTTCAAGCAGTAGCTCCGGTACCAGTCAAAATATTTGCTTTTGAACTTTCTTGACTTTCACTTTGTGTTTGGCTAGGGGAAGGGTTGCACAGTGGCGCTAGGTCCTCAAATAATGGTAACAAATATATGTGTGTAGTGAAGTGTAAATTGATCGAACCTTTATTTGCATTTCTAAGCTCTGGAATTCGCCATTCTAGCTTTTGCCGGCGATATGATTCTGCTGGTGTGTACCTCAAACTCTCCTGTGACTTATTTTTTCAGTTCCCTAAGCTGTTCCCTTCCCAGGTGGAATGTGCAATAATTATTGCCCCTCCCATTGGAGAGGCTAATGGAGTTAAAGCCTCCCTAGATGAAAATACTTTTTTCTTTGTATTTTCAGCTAATGGCCAATTTTTGCTTCATTTTATTGACCAGTGACCACGAGCATATGATAGTTTAAGAAATTTCTCATACTTACAATTTCTTCGATTTTTCAGCAAATTATGATTTTTAAGCTCCCTCCCAGATTAAAATTCTGGGTTAAGCGACCCTTCCTCAGATTGAAATCCTGGCTGCTCCCCTTAACTTTTGTGTGGAGCATATTGTACATTTCTTAACTTTTCATGTCCATAACTCGCACAGCGATCCCCAATTATGACGTTTTCCCGTTATGTATATGGTGTCACGTTCATGCAGCACTTGAAAGAAAGGAGTATCCAACTGGAATTTTAATGAATCTGAGTAATGCTTTTGTTGTGGTTGATCACAATATTCTTCGCAAACTTTGTTGCTACTGACTCAGAGATCTTTGCGTCCCTGACTTTGAACACCATAGTTAATGATGAAACAGGAAAAGTCTACAACAGTACGAAAACAAATAAACTTGCCCCATATTATATATATATATATATATATATATATATATATATATATATATATATATATATATATATATATATATATCAATGCGCCACGCAGAAACTAGCGGGTATATGCAAAGATGGCAGTCAGCAGGATTCGAAACTATTACTGAGGCCTGTCAAGATTCTCAGGCAGCGCTCTAGGCCACTCGCCTGGGCTGGGAAAGAAACATTGCTTGTGAACCAGGCTGCCCAGTCTATGTGGCATTTGTGTGGCCGAGTGGACTAGAGCGCTGCCTGATAATCTTGACCGTCCTCATTAGTAGTTTCGAATCCTGCTGACTGCGATCTTTCTTTGTATATACCCACTTGTTTCTGCGTGGTGCATTGATATATATATATATATATATATATATATATATATATATATATATATATATATATATATAACAACCACTGTGAAAGAATAGTGAAATTCCAAGCGCTTTCGTGACTTCTCACATTATCAAGTAACTGTCATAGTTCCTTGATAATGTGATAAGTCACACACACAACTTTTGGGAATGAATCATATCCACAATGAGTCATCAAAATTAATGAATCGAAATTAGTGAAAAAGAATAAGGGTAAGTTCCTAGGTTTGTTCATCGCTGAAAAAAATTGAAATTCATTGCTGATAATAAGGTCGTATATGAAAGTATCAAAATCTGTGGGTATAATGTAGAAAATTCACATAGTTGAATATCCAAGAACTCATAATCAAAAAGACAAACTACACTCCCATTTAAATTGCTGTTATGTTGTTGTCCCTTATTACTTTGATAGTATGGTTCTCACTACATGTTCTAGCGTGGAGTAGCTTTTACATAAAGGCCTTAGTAGTCTAGGGTAATACATTCATCCATGATTGACCATCCTCACTCTCTGAAATCCTTTCACCAGCCCTCTTCACAGGTTATTTAAGCTACCTCTATAAAAAAATATAACCGTATTCTAAATAGATATGTACAGAATATACAATTACAGAACTCACATATTCAAAACATAAGCCTGCACACCCCTTAGCTGCTCTCCTAGGACAGCCCACATGGTGCATCTCAATAATTTGCCCTTCTCTCTTCATGACTAATCTCTGGACTAACCAGTGTTTTGACACACTTTAGTCACCCTGGGTATGGTGGCCACAACTTAAGTTATAAAACTCACCCCTGGGGCACACATAATGCCCCCCAAAAAATAGAAAGAAGGACCCAAAGGTCCTACCAGCTTCAAGTCAACAAAAAGAGAGAGGGAGAGGGAGGAGGAGGAGCCTAGCTAAGCTCCTCCCACACCCACCAAAAAACAAAAGGCTGTTGCCAAGCACAATTCTCTAGTTATCACAATTCTACCACACTTTAATTTTACTTTTACAAAAGAAATACAACTTATAAACTACTTATTTAAATTGTGTGTGTGTGTGTGTGTTTATAGTATAACCTATTATATTGAGAAAAAACAGGCTTGACTCAGCTGCCTTACAGCCATAAGAGTGATCTGCCCTTATGACATTTAGAGCTGAGTCCCCATCAATTCAATATAATTAGGTATTCCAGAGTAACTGTTACTTATATACATCAATGTGTGCTGGGTCCCATAGTCCTATAACACCCTCACCTCCAGACGAAGTCTCACAAAAGCTAGCCGTGTCCCTCAGGATACGGTTAGTAAAAAAAAAATATTGCTTAAGTCTGAAGGTGGTAAGCAAGACTACTAGAAATGTTACATATATCCCAGCACCCTAACTCCTCTTCACGTTACTGTTATTTACAGTAATAACTTTACTGTTATTTACAACAGATTGCAGAGTTTTTTAGAAAAGCATTGTAACCATACCCACATACTCAAGGGTGTAACTATTTACAATTTTAGTGGCTTTTAAAACAATACACATTACTATCCAAGAATTTGCACACAATGCCCACTGTGAAAGCCTGCACTGACAGGCCCGTGCCTCTGCTGCGGTAATCCAGCAAGCAACTGGTGTTCCAGGATGGCATCTTCCTGATCAGGAGACGAGAGTAGAGCCAAACCCAGAGCAGTCAGGTGTACACCAGGCAGGAAACCTCACAAAACATGTCAAGGTGCCTCTCACTTGGTGGCCGAACCAAACAGTGAGACTTACAGTCAACACTAACGATCCTTAACATGGTCAGGCACTCAAGCCCATCTTCCAAGGTCCCACTCCACACAGATCCTCCAACCTTATGAAGAGGAGGCTGACACAGAACATGGAGGGTCCAAGGGGCCACAAAGGCAAATCGTTGGCCGTTTCGTACATAGAGCACACCAAGACACAATGTACCACATACCTTCCTGAACGTCTCATGTTATTGAAGGTTGTCAACCTCTGCCTCAAGTCACAAATATGTACATATACACTGACCCTCGTCACACTTTTGGCTCCGACTCATCTCCTTCACAGTCGGATGGCTGGTAGGGAGTACTCAGGCTCGCCGAGAATTCACCACTGCAAAAACAACAAGGTCAGCACATGACAAACAATATGTACAAAGTACGTACCATGCATCTGCATGAAACATCTAAAGAGAGCATCAGCAACCACATTCTCTGAGCCTTTTACATATTTAACTTCCAAATTAAAAGGCTGTAGGAACAAAGCCCATCTTAAGAGTCTTTGATTGTGGTTTCTCATTCTTTGCAAAAACCTCAGAGGGTCATGGTCACTATACACTATTACAGGATGTGGGGAAGCACTGATATAAACTTCAAATTTCTGCACAGCCAACACCAAGGCCAAAGCCTCTTTCTCTACAGTTGCATAACCACGTTGATGCTTTTTTAATTTGGCTGAGTGGTAACAAACTGGCTGAAGGCTATCTTTCTCATCACCCTGCAACAACACTGCACCTACCCCTACATCACTATCATCCACTTGTATCTAGAGAAGGGGCATTCGAACTCAGGACTTTTCAAGACAGGAGCATTCCCTAATAACATTTTCACATTTCAAAAGCCCTGTCACACTTGCTGTCCCAGCTGAATTGAACTTTGGGACTGGTCAAAGTTGTCAGTGGTGACGTTACCTGGGAGAGGTTGGGGCAGAACCGTCTGTAATAACCCACCATGCCCAGGAACCTCATCACCGCCTTCCAATTCTGTGGTCTAGGAAAATTTACAATGGCCTCCACCTTAGCATTAATTGGGGCAACTTTCCCCTGACCAACTACATATCCTAAGGATTGTACACTGGCTTGGCCAAACTCACTTTTGTTCAGATTGATGGTTAGTTTGGCTTGGGCTAGACATTCAAACAACTTTTGTAATCTTACCAAGTGAGTTTCCCACTGGTTACTGAATACACTCATTTTCTTCCTGCTCGGGTGTGTGGGTTTTATATCTAACCCCTGGGAACTTCCCCCACAACATGTTTAGTTCAGAGCAACTTGCCATACAGATTTTCACATGAATTGGCTCCAGTATCAGCACTTCCTCTCCAGCCTCCAGAGCATTATGGTCAACTTAATGGTCATACATCATCATCCTGGTCTGGTTGATGGGCAAGTTCACAGGTACCATCCACCTCATACGAGCCAAACAGTGTCTGAAACTGAGAAAAAGCTCCGAGGGGGGAACATCACCATCCTCCCCAGGCCAATAGCTCAGAGATTCCAGAGTGCTTCCCCACTCAGCAAATACAAAGAAAGGGATCCTCTCATCCCAGTTGTTAGTATTGTCTATACCATAGGCTTGCATCATTGTCTTGAGGGTTTGATGTAATTTCTCTATTTCCCCTTGAGATAGAGGGTGAAAGGCAGTTGAAAACTGAGGCTCTACTTTTAATCCCTTTAAAACATTTCTAAAAGACTTTGAGGCAAAGTTAGGCCCTTGGTCTGTTTGTACCTCCCGAGGAAAGCCAACATGGGAAAAGAACTTCACCATAGCCCTTAAGACCACTCGAGCTGTTATCTTGCGTAGAGGGATTGCTTCTGGATACCTGGTAGTGGAGCAAATTATCGTTAGTAAATAATTATTTCCCATTCTGGTCCTTGGGAGTGGGCCAACGACATCCAGTACCAGCTTGCTGAAGGGTTCACCTGGTGCTGAAATAGGCTGAAGGGGAACAGGTTTAATGCTTTGATTAGGTTTCCCTATAATTTGGCAGACACGACAGGTCTTTATATAATCTTCTACCGTCTCCCACAGCAGAGGCCAGAAGAAGTGCCTGGAAACCCTTGATACTGTTTTAGCGATACCTAGGTGTCCACGTAGAGGTGTGTCATGCGCTAAGCTAAGAACATGGTTTCTATAAGGCCTTACAGCCTTACAGACAATAACTTGGCTCTCCTTCTACTGGTACTGCAACCGATGGCGCCTTCTTCATTAGTATACCTTTCCTGAAATAGAAGCATTTACTTAAACGTAAAGATTCCTCCTCAGTCACAGCTGAGGCTCTGGTCGACTTAAGAGTGTCATCACACCCCTGTGCAGCAATTAACTGCATCATAGTAGGCCCAGTCTCCCTCACACTACTTCCCTGATCCCTGCACTGATTAGGCTCGACTCGGGTTGTGGTATTCTTTTCTTCAGTTGACTGCCCTTATGACATTTAGAGCTGAGTCCCCACCAATTCAATATAATTAGGTATTTCATAGTAACTGTTACTTATATACATCAGTGTGTGTTGGGTTCCATAGTCCCATAACAATAGCACAAATACAGCATGGAGAGAAAAGTTTTCTGAGCCCTTATCCTCCTATGAAATTCGGCTGACAACCGCACCATGTTCAATTTCGAGTGAGACCAAGCATATAGAAGTCTCATAACAAATGATGCCCCTATTTACCTTACAGTAGAAAGATAACTAGAAGTTAATCGGCTGCTTTGGTTCGCATCCTGGATGAGGATACATGGACCCCGAAATGAATAAGTCACACTTCTTGGCTTTCTTGCGTTACAATGAGATATTATCCCACCGTGGGTTACAACACCTCCCTACCTTACCAGATTAACTCAAAAGCCTAAGACGTTCGCAGGGTCGAGCGAGTAATGAAATTTCCTGTTAGTAGAGTACAGCATAAACTAAGGTAAAATAGATTTATATAACAAGAAATATGTACGTTAAATACCATAATCCGTTATTAAATTCTCAAGAGAATCTAACCATCATTTAAAACACTTCTTGTTGAAATTACACTGAAATTAATCTCAAATATCATAAAGATGAAAGGGAAATAAAAGAAGAAGAAGAAGAAAAAGAAGAAGAAGAAGAAGAAGAAGAAGAAGAAGAAGAAGAAGAAGAAGAAGAAGAAGAAGAAGAAGAAGAAGAAGAAGAAGAAGAAGAAGAAGAAGAAAATTGATGAAACGAGTAAGAGCTAGGTGATGCAAGCTTAGCATTAGGAATATTTGGTTGGGTCGTAATCTGACATAATACTACTCTCGGTTCGGGAAATTCCCGCACAGTGCTCTCCTCTCAGTTAATTGAATTGCCAGAGTCTTTTTGTGGAGGAGTTCGTGAATGTTGACGTCTGATGACAACACCAGGGGTATTTCTGGAACCTGAAGGGCATGGCAAGGAGGAGGACAAGAAAAATAATGTAAAGGAGGAGAACTGATGAAGAGATGAGGAAAAGGAAGATGAAAAGGGGAGGGAAGAGGGAATTTATTATTTTCAGTGGGTGAGAGAGAGAGAGAGAGAGAGAGAGAGAGAGAGAGAGAGGTGTTACTATTATTTCCTAAGAAAAATAGAAAAACAAACATTTACAAGAAACTTTTCTTAGCACAGATTTAATTAACACCTTGACCTATTGATTCAAATTTAAGACTAATAAAATTATGCTCCTGAAGGTTTCCGATTAGATATCAGTCTTTACTAAAGCCGTGGCCAGTGTGAAATGCAGTAGACTTTCAGTATACCACAGTAATTGGCATTACCCGTCACGCATTTCATAGGTAGTGTCTGCGTGAAAATTCTGTATAAAAAAATAGCCTGTAAATTTCTGAACGAAAATAAGAATTTAAAAATTAAATACTCACTGTCACCTTTACAATGAAACTAGTCATATAGACAGACTGGTTATAAATGACCATAATTTTTAAAGGGGTGGACCGGTAAGCCAGCGGAAGGCCTCGGCCAGATGACCAAAAGCTCCAAAGGCGGGTCATCATCTGACTAAGACCCGCATCAGGAAACATTTGTCCTGTTTCCTGACGAACCTTACCTAACCTAACCTAATGAAACTAGTTAACATGGTCAAAATCATTAGTTTGTCCCTCGTTATCATCCTCAGCCTCGATAAGTTGACTGCGTAAGGTCAGGAATACTTTTCCACAAGCTAATCCTAGTGGCTCGTACTGCACGTTAACTTAAACCTTTTGTCATCTTCTTTATATAAGCCTCTCTAAGAATCGTCTCAGCGTGTTCACAAAGTGAAAGCTGGTCTTTATGTCTAATGAGAGTAAGTTAAATATCTGTTTGCCATTTTGTTTCTTCATTGTCATTTAAGCGTTCACAGTTCTTGGAGAAACACCTGTAAATTTATTTGGTAAGTTACGCATTTGTTGTGCATTTATACTTTCATTTTTATTTTTAACAGATTGATTAAAAAAAAAAAGATCCCTCAGTCTCACAGCGTAATATTTAAAAGTCAGCAAAGGACATTCACAACGAAATAATGTTTTCATTACATCTGGCGATTAAATGTAATTCTAGAATGCTGATAGTTTTTATATTTATTTTATTTTATGTCGTTTAAAGCAGCATCACGTAAATGCGGGTGACTTAAACTGAGCGATGATTTTTCACAGGCAATACCAACACCGGTGTCTATGTTATGCAGGCAGCAGCAACACTTGTGTCTTCCTCAGCAGCAACACCTGACTCTTCATATGCAGACACCAGCAATAAATATCTTCGTATAAGGACACCGGCATCACCTATGTTTTCGTCTGCAAGCAGCAGCAGTGCCTGGTGTAACTGGTACCTGGTAGGTAGATACCAGGTACATCAGGCTTCCTATCAAGTGAAACCGAACACCATCCACGTAAAACAGAGTGAATACCATCCTCGCTGATTACTTTTCGCAATTGCTGAGGTTAGTATGTTAGTTCCGACCACTTTCATAATTACAAAGAAATGAAACAAGTGCAGAACAAGCTTTAATTGTCACAATGCTTTGCTTTTGTCAATGACTTGGTAAAGTTGTCCGAAAGAGAAATTTTATCACAATTTTCTAAAAGAGAAACTTTACTACAAACATTTTTTTTGCGCCTATGACCTTTCTTTCCTGCCGGAAGTACGCCTTTGTTGCCACTTTCAAGGTTCTAATTGTTGCTTTGGATTTACAAGGTAGTACTATTGTACTCTCCGAGATGTCCTAAATTATGAATACTTTGTTCATCTCCACGCATGATACCTTATCCTTACGATCCTTTGAGTCAACAGGGAGTTATTCCAACATTAAATATTCCATCGTGGCACATTTTCCTTATGAAAGAACGCAGAGAAGAAAAATGGAAGAGGAAATTCGGTATGATGGATCAAGTTGAGGTAAGTCGGACAAAAGCCGCCCTAACTCCTGTGATTCCATCCTCACAAGTATTCCTGTGAAGGATTGAGAGAGCCACGAAAGTTTGCCAGGAGAAAAATTCAAGAGGTGTCGGCCTCACTACCTTGAGTAGTCAGCCGTTCTGAAATCACGCTGAAAATTATGTCACAGTTTCCTGCTTCTTATTAATACTCAGGAGAGCTCAAAGCGAATATGCAGACTCAGTGTAAGGAATCGAAATAATTTAGTTATCTTTCATGGTTATTAGATTATCTGAGTGATTTGCGAGTGTGACATTACATTTTAGTCTACTTAAATATACAAACACACAAACAAATAAATTCGTATATATATACATATATATATATATATATATATATATATATATATATATATATATATATATATATATATATATATATATATATATATATATATATATATATATATATGTGTGTGTGTGTGTGTGTGTGTGTAGGGAGGTACCACCTCTAGAACTGTTATAGGGACCCTCATCCTCATAGAAAAGAATAAACTTGCATCAGGGAAAACTCAAGGTTCTCCCTGAAGCTGTTTCAGAATTTTCTCCTACCACCGCCTATATTTTATATATATTTTATTTAAAGACAAAATACATTGACAAAACATTCGCAAAAATACGATAGAAAGTAAAACAACATAGGTAACTCAGAGCTACATCTCGAATACTTCGTCCAGCTTCCCTGCGGTGGGCCGCGTGCCCAGAATGCTGCAGGCATTTCCTCTCTGGATCGCAACACTGAGTCTCTGTAAGAGGAAGCTGGTCACCCTGTGGTCCTTGGTTTCTATGATGAGCTTTTCGCCCAGCTCTGTTAGGAAATTTAGAGCACACTTGCCCCATGCTCCAAGGGTCTCCGACCCTATTGGGATGACGTTATAGCAAGGGGGAAGGTCTTCATATTTGCGGATCTTCTGGGTCTCCCTGTGGCTGGCAGCTCCACTCCCTTCCACTACGGAGTATGGCAAGTAGGTGTTTGCCAATGTGGCGGCACATGTGTAGTCCCAGGCAATCTGCTTTCCATCCTTCCAAGGTAGCATAGTGGCGCCATCAGGACGCTTTTGACTTCCGTCAGACCTCTGCACTTGGGGTTCCCGTTGAGCTGGGCAACGGGCTGTGGCGAGGCTTCTCTTTATGATATCATTGACCTCCTCATGCCTGGCATACTTCCCTTCTGCTGTGTGACACACGAGACCATTAAGTCCGAATTGATCAGCTGTCGCCCTGCCGCAAATACACCTATGTTCGGTGAGGATGGGGGCGGCTAGGTGAAGAGCAACACCAATCCGAATGGCCTGTGGGTCGAGACGGGTGCCCAGGGAGGATTTAGGAACAGCTAACAGGAAATCTCCTGAGTGTGGTGCCTTCACTGCCAGAAGACGAGCTTTGTTCTTTCCTGAATCATTGGAGAGCATTGTGTTGGCGATTTTTTCCATGATCGGTTTGTCCCAGTGGGACTGTTTGTGCTGTTTGGGAGGAGCTGGTCTACTGGAGGAGTCTGTAAGGGTGTCCCACCGAATCGCTACTTCAGTAAACCTTTGGTCTTGAGCTCCTACCAAGTCTCTCAAGCGTTCGGGCACTATCTTCATGACTAATGCACTGGAAGCCAAACACGAAGACAGAAAAGCAGGTAAAGCAACATGCATTGCTTTACGCACCCCTATACCTCCCACTCGCACTGGGAGGGTTGCCTGATCCCATTGCTCATCCTCTAGTGACAGGTTCAGTGCCTTCTTAAAAGTTGATCTCAGGTGTGCATCATATTCATCAAGTGTTGGGTTGTCAAAAGAGGGTGCACACCTCAAGAAGTAAGTGAGTCTTGGCATAGTAAGACACCTTGTGAGGAGATACAGAGCATCATGGGCATCAAGATCGCTTATTCTCTCCTCCATTCTCATTAGGTCATTCAATTTGTCCCTGAGGACAGTATCGATGGCCTGGTGACCCAGCAGTGCCCCCAAGAGGGTACTGTTGGACGGAGTTGTAGTTGAGACTTCTGGGAGGATTCTTCGCACAGCATTGATTATTTCCTGGTTCGCTGTGATGATTTCACACTTGGAGGGATTGAGGATGAGTCCCAAGTCTTCTCCCTGTGTTTTCACCAGTTGTAGGTCCCCCACGAGGGACTTTTCAGTACCTGCCAGAGTGCCGTCATCCAGGTACCAGATATTGAGCTCACTGCGTAGGTTGGAAGTTAGTTCTCTTACTGCCAAGCAGAAGAGAAGTGGAGCGAGTGGGTCACCCTGCTGAACACCCTCTGATGATTGAATTTCATGTTCTCCAAACAAAAGAATTGAGGGTTTGCTGTAGCCAGCTGAAATGAAGGGAAAGAGACTGGGGAACCAAACCTGAACAGCTGGCAAAACAGCATCTCTCTTCACCATCTTAAAGGCATTTCTAAAATCAAGTTTGACTATGGCCTTGTCTTCTGGTAGGTCCCTGATGTAGGCCCTTGCTGCATGAGCTGCAGCTTCACTGCCTTGAGAGACCCCAAAGCCCAGTTGGTGTGGCTGGAGTAAAGTGGCAACTTCTAGGCGAATGTTTCTCACTGCTGCTTTGGCAACGAGACGGCGAAGAGTGTTTCCAACTGCAATGGGTCTGATTCCCCCATCCCTCTTCTTCAAAGCACATAGTGAGGCTCCAAAAAAGAAAGGTTTAATTTCTTCTGGGATTCGCCCAGCCAGGCAATTGTTGACCAAAGTTGTTAACTCGGTGAGAAGAATTGATGCAGATTCACCGAGTACTGGATTTACCATCTCTTTGAGGTGCTGAGGTCGAATTCCAGTGTAACCTCCTGCAGATCCTGCTGGAAATGACACGATTGCCTTATAGACTTCCGATTCTGGCAAAATTAATTGTTCAGTGATGGGGTCTTCCTCAGGGTTGTCGTTGATGGCTATGGTGTCCCTGGTTGGATGCTTGTCTCTTAGTGCTTGGGCCGTGGTCTCATCCTTGGGGGCTACAGTGTCGTCACTTGTAATTATTCTTATTGCTCCCACTGTGTTACCTTCTTCAATTTTTTTGCTAACCTGTGCGCAAATTTTCTCGTTTTCAGTAGGACTTTTCTTGGGTCTGCCTCTTTGATTCCTGCGATGATGGGGCAGAGGGACACAGTTATCCGTTCTTGGGTAGTTGCGCACTGCCTTGATAACTGACGTGGTTAGCAGTTTGCCTCGTCTTTCAGGAACTGCAAGACAGACATTGCCGAACAAGAGAAGGTTGCGCCATGCTTGGATGGTGCCTCGGGCTTCTAAGTTGGTGGAACCTCCATTCACCCGCTATATATATATATATATATATATATATATATATATATATATATATATAATACCTCGACTTAAAGCTATGTATGGATCCTGTGTGTAGTACTAACCTAATTGTACTCACCTATTTGTGGTTGCAGGGGTCGAGACCAGCTCCTGGCCCCGCCTCTTCATTGATCGCTACTAGGTCCTCTCTCTTTCTGTTCCCTGAGCTTTATCATACCTCGTCTTAAAGCTATGTATAGTTCCTGCCTCTACTTCATCACTTGTTAGACTATTCCACTTCCTGGCAACTCTATGACTGAAGAAATACTTCCTAACATCCCTGTGACTCGTCTGAATCCTCAGCTTCCAATTGTGACCATTTTGTGTGTGTGTGTACTCATCCAGTTGTACTCACCTAATTGTGGTTGAAGGGGTCGATTCATAGCTCCTGGCCCCGCCTCTTCACTGGCCGCTACTGGGTCACTCTCCCTGCACCATGAGCTTTATCATATCTCTACTTAAAGCTATGTATGGATCCTGCCTCCACTACATCGCTTTCCAAACTATTCCATTTCCTGATTACCCTGTGAGTGAAGAAATACTTCCTAACATCCCTGTGATTCATTTGAGTCTTCAACTTCCAACTGTATCCCCTTGTGGCTGTGTCCCATCTCTGGAACATTTTGTCTTTGTCCACCTTGTCAATTCCTCTCAGTATTTTGTATGTCGTTATCATGTGCCCCCTATTTCTCCTCTTCTCCAGTGTCGCCAGGTCGAATTCCCCCTAACCTCTCCTCGTAGGACATACCCCTTAGCTCTGGGGCTAGTCTTTGCACTTTCTCTAGTTTATTTACGTGCAAGGCTAAGTGTGGGTTCCTAACTGGTGCCGCATACTCCAATATGGGCCTAACGTACACAGTGTACAGGGTCCTGTGTGTGTGTGTGTGTGTGTGTGTGTGTGTGTGTGTGTGTGTGTGTGTGTCTGTTTGTAAGTCTTGCCTCCTTTTGTCGGACAGAGGACGCAGAGCGATAATTCCCTCAATAACCGATAAAACAGAAAAGATGAAGGTCACTTTCGAGGAGACGCCGACAAGGGATGAAGGAAACTCAGGTAATCCACTTTTCCAATAACTGAGAGTTGAGCCCTGGCTGTTTTCGGATAATATTCTTTGTGTAACGTGACTTGACGCAGCGGAAGTTAAAGCGTTTGATTAAGGAAGTCTTTTTACACTTGTTCCTTTTCATGTTAATTTGATTGTATCCTGCTGCGTTACTCATTGCCAAGAGCAATTTATCTCTTGATCTGGTAGTAATCTGATTAAATGTACCTGATGTTCAAAGTTGGAAATTTTGTACCGAGGAGGACAAGGATTTTTTGTTTTGACGTAAATATAAGTGTCGTCTAATTCACGGATATGAATTTATGATATGACCTGAAAGCTCTCACACATCTTACGTGGCTCAGATTTGTTGCCAGTTGAGCAGATATTACTATCTTTCCCTTTCTGGGTAATATTCATGGGAAAACACTGACCTGGCATCAGTCATACCGCACCTGTGGAATGGGAGGTAATTAGGTTAAATTGGAGGAACGGGTTAGTAACTCCAATACTTTTTGATCAAGAACTCTTTATCAGGCAACGCACATTTCTATTAAGCTATGACGTTTCTGTTCA
Organism: Cherax quadricarinatus; assembly: GCF_038502225.1. Classification (NCBI taxonomy): domain Eukaryota; kingdom Metazoa; phylum Arthropoda; class Malacostraca; order Decapoda; family Parastacidae; genus Cherax; species Cherax quadricarinatus. The sequence continues at coordinate 26,492,454 of NC_091292.1, read as the reverse complement.
ACGTAAATATTTGTGCTCATCGCCACTGCAAACAAACCATATCCCGCCCATGGTATGGTTTGTTTGCAATCGTGTCATTACGATTTCGTGAATCTAACGAAAATGTTCAACGCCATCATTTATCTTCAGTGCTATCTTTTCTATTCAACGCCAACGTTTCTCTTCATTGTCAACATTTCTGCTCACAGCTACCGTTTACCCTCGGTGCCAACGTTTCTCCTCGCTACATCTTCATTTCTCAATATCAATGTTTTTCCTAGTGTGAATTAGAAAAACAAATACCAAAGTTTCTTCTCAGTGCTACTGTTTCTTTTCAGTGTCAGTACTTCTGGTTAGTGGCAGTATTTTTCTGCAGTGCGAATTATAACAACAGTTGCTAAAATTTATTTCCAGTGCCATTGTATCTCCACAAAGCCGACGTTTTCCCAGTGTCAATGTTATTCCTCAGTAATGTGTCTTCTCATATTAGCAATATGGAATACGTGCTAATAAAAACAACTGTTAGATTATTAATAATAATCTTTACTTATAATATATATATATATATATATATATATATATATATATATATATATATATATATATATATATATATATATATATATATATATATATATATATATATATATATATATATATATATATATATATAAATATATATGTGTCGTGCCGAATATGTAAAACTGGTCAATTAGCAATAACTCATTTAAAATTAAGTCCTTTCTAAAATTTTCTCTTATGCGTTTAAAGATATATTTTTTTCATTAATTTTAATGAAAAAAATTTTTAATTTTGCTCCAAAAGAATCTTAGAAAACTTACCTAACCTTATTATGACAAGAACAATTTATTTTAGCCCAACCCAACTAAATATATTTTAGATTTGTTTACAATAATTTAATACTAAACAAAGACAGTGAAATATATTTTTTTCGTTATGTTAAGAATGATTTTGGCGAAATTATTGCATACACAAATTTTCACTTGTCCTATATGGCAAGATGAACGTTGCTATTTAAGCCAAGACCGCAAGTTCTGCCTATTCGGCACGACATATATGTATATATATATATATATATATATATATATATATATATATATATATATATATATATATATATATATATATATATATATACATATATATATATATATATATATATATATATATATATATATATATATATATATATATATATATATATATATATATATATATATATATATATATATATATATATATATATATATATATATATATATATATATATATATATATATATATATATATATATATATATGTATATATATATATATATATATATATATATATATATATATATATATATATATATATATATATATATATATGTATATATATATAATGACTGAGGATTTGCATGAAAACATTTCTGTTATTCGAGACTCACTCACCATAGATAATTTACATTTTATCGATCTACTCAGTCAGGCAGAGCTTATTATGAATGACACAGTATTTACTAGTTTATCAACGCCACGCCATGGTTTCAGTCGAAGCCACTCGTGGCAAAACGTATCCTATGATAGATATCCTTAACTATACACGAGTATCTTTATCCAGAACCTTTTGGTATCACCATACCATACACATCCAACGCCAGAAAGCTTGATAAGTATTCTTGACAAGATCTGGATGCAGTGGGGATAAAATAGTGTACTAAAGAGATATATACAAAGAGCTTAAAATCCACCTGTTTTTGTATGAGTTCCATTTTTTGAAAAATATTTTCGCTGTGTTCCCATACAAAAATTCTGGCATTTTCTCCCCGTGTTTTTTTTTCTACTCAGTATGGACTCCATGCT
>NC_091292.1:26453110-26485610 GCF_038502225.1 Cherax quadricarinatus | reverse complement strand
TATCAATAATACAAAGATTTCCCCCACCATCCACTTCTACCCTCTATGTCCAAGTATTTCTCCTCCATCTCCTCGGATCAAGTTTTTTGGATTCCCCCTCTGGGTATAAGCATTCAAATGAACTCCCACTTGCATCCCAATTTTTTTTTCGAATTTCATTTTCTTATGATCTCCTCGGATCAAGTTTTTTGGATTCCCCCCTCTGGGGGTAAGCATTCAAAATGGACTCCCACTTGCATCCCAAGTATTTCTCCTCCATCTCCTTGGATCAAATTTTTCTCGATAATACAAAGACTCCATCTCCTTGGATCAAAGTTTTTTCTCGATGTCAACAATACCAAGACTCCATCTCCTTGGATCATGTTTTTGGGTACCCCTCCTTCCACCCCCAAAATTTCTCCTCCATCTCCTCGGATCAAGGTTTTCTCGATAATACCAAGTCTCCATCTCCTCGGATCAAGTTTTTTGGATTCCCCCTCTGGGAATAAGCATTCAAAATGAACTCCCACTTGCATCCCAATTTTTTTTCTCGATAATACAAAGACTCCAATTCCTCGGATCAAATTTTTCTCGAAATCAAAGTCTCCATCTCCTTGGATCAAGTTTTTCTCGATAATACAAAGTCTCCAATTCCTCGGATCAATTTTTTTCTCGAAATCAAAGACTCCATCTCCTTGGATCAAGTTTTTTTCTCGAAATCAAAGTCTCCATCTCCTTGGATCAAGTTTTTTCTCGATAATACAAAGTCTCCAATTCCTCGGATCAATATTTTCTCGAAATCAAAGACTCCATCTCCTTGAATCAAGTTTTTTTCTCGATAATACCAAGACTCCATCTCCTCGGATCAAGTTTTTGGATTCCCCCCTCTCAGGGTAAGCATTCAAATGAACTCCTCCTATGGGGCATGGAACTTTCTCTTACTACAGGGCTAAACATGTGTGACGTCACCCCCACCTGTGTTTTCTCGGCGGTCAGTGACGTCACGTGATGACCTCACACTTACAGGCTGAATCTTGTCGACTTCCCCCTATGTCAGTGACGTCACGCGATGACCCTCACACACACAGGCTGAATCTTGTCGACTTCCCCAATCTCAGTATTACACATTTCATATACAACATAGGGAAAACATTTTCACTCTTAACCCAGGATAATCCAAAAAATTTCACATTTTTTTCGTTAATACCCACAACAATCCACAATTTCTTTACAAAATACAACACAAGTCTAGACATTTTTCTCGTTTTAACTATTTCATCTCAGGTCACTCCCCACGAAGTAACCTTCTCTCTCTCCCCCTCCCCACCCTCCCGAACCCTCACACTCCAACCAACACCTCACAATTTTCACTCATAACCCCCAATTTTTCTCGTTTTAACTATTTCATCAGAAAGTCACCACAACACTTATAACCACTTTTCGATAAATTCACAATTTTACATATTACGAAGTTAATACGCACACACACCTCACTTTACTTTGAACACCTTCAAAACACCCTCATAAATCATTTGAATACTCACAAAAATACCTTTCAACATTTCCAAACAACACTGAAACACTTCCAAAATATCATTTTGAATACTCCCCAAAAAGATTTGACAGCTCTAATTTATCTGCACTTACACATTTCATTAAATTACAACTCATCCCCCCAAACTCCTCCCTCAGTCTCCAGATTTCACAACATTATCACAAAAACTAACTCAAACACTTTACTTTGAACATCACCAAAAAACACCATCAATTACCTTTAAATACTCCAAAAACATCACTCGAACACCCCCAAATCACCTCTGAATACTCCCAGAACACCTTCATAAGTACTCTTGCACATCATTTGAACACCTTCAAAAACAACTTTGAATAACCTCAAAACACCATTTGAGTACTCCCAAATACACCACTGAATACTACTAAAACACCACTGAATACACTCAAAACACCACCAAAATTACCATAAACTAAGATCAACACCCACATCCCACAACACCCACAACCCACAACACCCACATCCCACATCACCCACAACCCACATCACCCACACCCCACAATTTTTTCTCGTTTTAACTAATTTCATCAGAAAAAGTCACAACAACAACCCACAACTTATAACCACTTTTTCAGTATCTCTAGTTCGACAACAACACCCACAACCCACAACACCCACAACACCCACAACCCACAACACCCACATTTTTTTCTCGTTTTAACTAATTTCATCAGAAAGTCACAACAACAACAACCCACAACTTATAATCACTTTTCAACAACTCTAGCTCGACAACAACACCCACAACACCCACATCCCACAACACCCACAACCCACATCACCCACACCCCACAACACCCACAACCCACATCACCCACACCCCACAACACACACAACCCACATCACCCACACCCCACAATTTTTTTCTCGTTTTAATTAATTTCATCAGAAAGTCACAACAACAACAACCCACAACTTATAATCACACCTTTGAATAACCTCAAAACACCATTTGAGTACTCCCAAATACACCACTGAATACTACTAAAACACCACTGAATACACTCAAAACACCGCCAAAATCACCAAAAACTAAGATCAACACCCACATCCCACAACACCCACAACCCACAACACCCACAACACCCACAACCGACAACACCCACACCCCACAATTTTTTCTCGTTTTAACTAATTTCATCAGAAAAAGTCACAACAACAACTCACTTATAACATCTTTTTCGGTATCTCTAGTTCGACAACAACACCCGCAACACCCACATCCCACAACACCCACAACCCACATCACCCACTCCCCACAACACCCACAACCCACATCACCCACACCCCACAACATACACAACCCACATCACCCACACCCCACAATTTTTTTCTCGTTTTAACTAATTTCATCAGAAAGTCACAACAACAACAACCCATAACTTATAATCACACCTTTGAATAACCTCAAAACACCATCTGAGTACTCCCAAATACACCACTGAATACTACTAAAACACCACTGAATACACTCAAAACACCGCCAAAATCACCATAAACTAAGATCAACACCCACATCCCACAACACCCACAACCCACAACACCCACATCCCACATCACCCACAACCCAGGTGTTCAAATGATGTGCAGAGTATTTTTTGAAGATGATCAGTGGTGTTCAGAGTTGGTTCAAAGTTAGTCAGTGTGTTAGATATGGTAATGTCTCATGTCATAAGTGTATGAGTTAGTTTTTTTTGTGCTAATGTTGTAAAGTCTGGAAAATGAGGGAGGAGTTTGGTGGATGATATGCAATTTCGGTTAATGAAATGTGTAAGTGTGAATGAGAATGTGAATTGGTGGGTGAGTTAGAGAAGACAAAATGTTATGTGATCTTAGTAAAAGTATAGATAGTTTTAGTGATCTTCGTTATGATGATGTTTTAAGAGAATGTGTACAAAAAAAAATGTGTGATCTTAGTGGTGGGGTTATAGAATTTGGCAAACGTCTTGATTGTGGTGATCTTAGAAATTGGAGATATAACGGATATGTGTTTGTGTTAGTTTTGGTAAAATGTCTCATGTCATAAGTGTCTGAGTTAGTTTTTGTGCTAATGTTGTAAAGTCTGGAGACTGAGTGAGTAATATGGTGGATGTGTTGTAATTTCAGTTAATGAAATGTGTAAGTGTAGATAAATTAGAGATGATAAATCTTATTTGGGAGTAATCAAAATGATATTTTGGAAGTGCTTCAGTGTTGTTTGGAAATGTTCAAAGGTGTTTATGTGAGTATTCAAATGATTTATGAGAGTGTTCGAAGTAATCTTGGGGTTGTTCTGTAGTGAGATGATAAAGGTTGTGGATGAGAGAATATTTCGTAAGAGATATTGAGAAAAGGTGGTCTCAAATGATGTATGAGAGTGTTTTGAAGGTGTTCAAAGTAAAGTGAGGTGTGTGTGTGTGTGTGTGTGTATGTGTGTGTGTGTGTGTGTGTGTGTGTGTGTGTGTGTGTGTGTGTGTGTGTGTGTGTGTGTGTGTGTGTGTGTGTGTGTGTGTGTGTGTGTGTGTTAGGTGGTCATAGAGTTTTGTGAATATCTTGGTTACAGTGATTTTAGTGGATTTGAGATGGGTGATGAGATGCATTTGTGAATGTGAAATGTGATTTTTGTGTGTGTTCAGAAGAGGTGTGTTGGGAGATGGGTGAGTGGATGTGAAGAAATGCGGGTGAGATGCAGAGGGGTATGGGGAGGGTTGTATTAGAAATTTAAAGAAATATGGGGAGATTTTACTGAAAATAAATGTAATGTGTGAATATTTTAAAAAGAAATTATAGAATTGAAAAGTTATGACATATTGGAAAAGAATGGAGGGTGTTGAAACATGTCGCAATAGTTGGGTAGTGAGATTAGTTGATGCGAGTATAATATCAATTTATGTGGATACAAGGAGATGGGTATGGAGAGAATTTTATTAGAATTTTAGTAATGTAAAGAGGAATGTGTATTACATTTAAGATTCAGTAAAAAGAAGGAGAAAAAAATTGTGAATAAATTGGTAATTGATGAGGGTTGTGGGTAATGTAGTCGAACTAGAGATACCAAAAAAGATGATATAAGTGGGTTGTTTTTGTGACTTTTTCCTGATGAAATTAGTTAAAACGAGAAAAAAAAATGTGGGTTGTAGGGTGTTGGTGGTTGTGGGTGTTGTTGTCGAACTAGTGATGTCGAAAAAGTGGTTATAAGTTGTGGGTTATTGATGTGACTTTTTCTGATGAAATTAGTTAAAACGAGAAAAAAAAATGTGGGTTGTGGGTGTTGTGGGTGTTGTGGGTTGTGAGTGTTGTTGTCGAACTAGAGATGCTGAAAAGTGACTTTTTCTGATGAAATTAGTTAAAACGAGAAAAGAAAATTGTGAGTTGTGGGTGTTGTGGGGTGTGGGTGATGTGGGTTGTGGGTGATGTGGGATGTGGGTGTTGTTGTTGTCGAACTAGAGATATCGAAAAAGTGGTTATAAGTTGTGGGTTGTTGTGCCTTTTTTTGATGAAATTAGTTAAAACGAGAAAAAATTGTGGGGTGTGGGTGTTGTGGGTTGTGGGTGTTGTGGGAGTTGTGGGATGTGGGTGTTGTTGTCGAACTAGAGTTGTTGAAAAGTGATTATAAGTTGTGGGTTGTTGTGAATTTTTCTGATGAAATTAGTTAAAACGAGAAAAAAAAAATGTGGGTTGTGGGTGATGTGGGTTGTGGGTGATGTGGGATGTGGGTGTTGTGGGTTGTGGGTGTTGTGGGATGTGGGTGTTGATCTTAGTTTATGGTGATTTTGGCGGTGTTTTGAGTGTATTCAGTGGTGTTTTAGTAGTATTCAGTGGTGTATTTGGGAGTACTCAAATGGTGTTTTGAGGTTATTCAAAGGTGTGATTATAAGTTGTGGGTTGTTGTTGTTGTGACTTTCTGATGAAATTAGTTAAAACGAGAAAAAAATTGTTGGGTGTGGGTGATGTGGATTGTGTGTGTTGTGGGGTGTGGGTGATGTGGGTTGTGGGTGTTGTGGGGTGTGGGTGATGTGGGTTGTGGGTGTTGTGGGATGTGGGTGTTGTGGGATGTGGGTGTTGTGGGTGTTGTTGTCGAACTAAAGATACCGAAAAAGATGTTATAAGTGGGTTGTTGTTGTGACTTTTTCTGATGAAATTAGTTAAAACGAGAAAAAATTGTGGGTGTTGTGGGTTGTGGGTGTTGTGGGCGTTGTGGGTTGTGGGTGTTGTTGTCGAACTAGAGTTGTTGAAAAGTGATTATAAGTTGTGGGTTGTTGTTGTTGTGACTTTGTGATGAAATTAGTTAAAACGAGAAAAAAAAATTGTGGGTTGTTGGTGATGTGGGTTGTGGGTGATGTGGGATGTGGGTGTTGTGGGTTGTGGGTGTTGTGGGATGTGGGTGTTGATCTTAGTTTATGGTGATTTTGGCGGTGTTTTGAGTGTATTCAGTGGTGTTTTAGTAGTATTCAGTGGTGTATTTGGGAGTACTCAAATGGTGTTTTGAGGTTATTCAAAGGTGTGATTATAAGTTGTGGGTTGTTGTTGTTGTGACTTTCTGATGAAATTAGTTAAAATGAGAAAAAAATTGTGGGGTGTGGGTGATGTGGGTTGTGTGTGTTGTGGGGTGTGGGTGATGTGGGTTGTGGGTGTTGTGGGGTGTGGGGTGATGTGGGTTGTGGGTGTTGTGAGATGTGGGTGTTGTGGGTTGTGGGTGTTGTGGGTTGTGGGTGTTTGTCTTAGTTTATGGTGATTTTGGTGGTGTTTTCAGTGTATTCAGTGGTGTTTTAGTAGTATTCGGTGGTGTATTTGGGAGTACTCAAATGGTGTTTTGAGGTTATTCAAAGGTGTTTTTGAAGGTGTTCAAATGATGTGCAAGAGTACTTATGAAGATGTTCTGGGAGTAATCAGAGGTGATTTGGGGGTGTTCGAGTGATGTTTTTGGAGTATTTAAAGGTAATTGATGGTGTTTTTTGGTGATGTTCAAAGTAAAGTGTTTGAGTTAGTTTTTGTTAATGTTGTGAAGTCTGGAGACTGAGGGAGGAGTTTGGGGGGATGAGTTGTAATTTAATGAAATGTGTAAGTGCAGATAAATTAGAGCTGTCAAATCTTATTAGGGAGTATTCAAAATGATATTTTGGAAGTGTTTCAGTGTTGTTTGGAAATGTTCAAAGGTATTTTTGTGAGTATTCAAATGATTTATGAGAGTGTTTTGAAGGTGTTCAAAGTAAAGTGAGGTTTGTGTGCATATTAACTTCGTAATATGTAAAATTGTGACTAGTGAATTTATCGAAAAGTGGTTATAAGTGTTGTGGTGACTTTCTGATGAAATAGTTAAAACGAGAAAAATGTCTAGACTTGTGTTGTATTTTGTTAAGAAATTGTGGATTGTTGTGGGTATTAACGAAAAAAATGTGAAATTATTTGGATTATCCTGGGTTAAGAGTGAAAATGTTTTCCTTATGTTGTATATGAAATGTGTAGGGGGAAGTCGACAAGATTCAGCCTGTGTGTGTGGGGTCATCGCGTGACGTCACTGACATAGGGGGAAGTCGACAAGATTCAGCCTGTATGTGTGAGGTCATCACGTGACGTCACTGACCGCCGAGTAAACACAGGTGGGGTGACGTCACACTTGTTTAGACCTGTAGTAAGAGAAAGTACCATGCCTCATAGGAGGAGTTCATTTGAATGCTTACGCTGAGAGGGGGGAATCCAAAAACTTGATCCGAGGAGATGGAGTGTTTGTATTATCGAGAAAAACTTTGATCCAAGGGGATGGAGTCTTTGTATTATCGAGAAAAGCTTGATCCAAGGAGATGGAGACTTTGATTTCGAGAAAAACTTGATCCGAGGAATTGGAGTCTTTGTATTATCGAGAAAACTTGATCCAAGGAGATGGAGACTTTGATTTCGAGAAAAATTTGATCCGAGGAATTGGAGTCTTTGATATCGAGAAAAACTTGATCCGAGGAGATGGAGACTTTGTATTATCGAGAAAAAAAAATTCAAAAAAATTTGGGGAGGGGGTGAAAGTGGGAGGGGCAATCCAAAAAACTTGATTCGAGGAAGTGGAGAGCACAATAAAATGAAATTAAAAAAAAATTCAAAAAAATCGGAAAAAAATTCGGGGAGCGGGGGCGATCTGGACGACGCTGCAGAAGGCGCAGCAGAAGACGCGGGTGGGCGCGAGGGGCGCGGGCGGGCGCGAGGGCGTGGGCGGGCGCGAGGGCATGGCAGGGTTGGTGGGTCGGCGCGAGGGCGGGGGGCGGGGGGGGTCGTGGGGGCGCGGGTGGGGGTCCGTGGGGGCGCGGGGGCGCGGGCGTGTGTGGGTGGGGGGTCGTGGGGGCACGGGGGCGCTGGCATGGGGGGTCGTGGGGGCGTGGGGGTGCGGGCGTGGGGGAGTGCAGGGGGCGTGGGTGGGGGGTCGTGGGGGCGCGGGGGCGCGGGCGTGGGGGCGCGGGGGGGCGTGGGTGGGGGTCGTGGGGTGGGGTCGTGGGTGGGGTCGTGGGTGGGATCGTGGGTGGGGTCGTGGGTGGGGTCAAGGTCATTAGCATATAGGTGTAAAAAAGAGACCCCTCAGGAAAGGAGACCACTCAGGAAAAGGAAGCCACTCTGCCGCAGAGACCGCTGAACCACCTTCATCACTACTTATATATATATATATATATATATATATATATATATATATATATATATATATATATATATATATATATATATATATATATGTCGTGCCGAATAGGCAGAACTTGCGATCTTGGATTAAATAGCAATGCTCATCTTGCCATATACGACAAGTGAAAATTTGTGTATGAAATAATTTCGCCAAAACCATTCTGAACCTAGCGAAAAAAAATATATTTGATTGTGTTTGTTTAGTACTAAATTATTGTAAACGCATTTAAATTATATTTAGTTGGGTTAGGCTAAAATAAATTGTTCTTGATATAATGAGGTTAGGTAAGTTTTCTAAGATTCTTTTCGTGCAAAATTAAAATTTTTTACATGAACATTAATGGAAAAAATATATCTTTAACGTATAAGAGAAAATTTCAGAAAGGACTTAATTTTAAACGAGTTCTTGCTAACTGACCAGTTTTACATATTTGGCACGACATACATACATATATATATATATATATATATATATATATATATATATATATATATATATATATATATATATATATATATATATATATATATATATATATATACATGTATATATATATATATATATATATATATATATATATATATATATATATATATATATATATATATATATATATATATATATATATATATATATATATATATATATACGGCCGACTTGTTGAAAAAAAAACATATATATATATATGTATATATATATATATATATATATATATATATATATATATATATATATATATATATATATATATATATATATATATATGTATATATATATATACATAAGAAAGGAGGACCACTGCAGCAGGCCTGTTGGCCCATACTCGGCAGGCCCTTTACAATCCATCCCACTAACAAAACATTTGCTCAACCCAATTTTCAGTGCTCCCCCAAGAAATAAGGTCTGATAACTCAATCCACTCATTTGCAAGTCCCACTCAAATCCAACCCCTCCCACTCATATATTTATCCAACCTAAATTTGATGCTACCTAAAGTCCTAGCCTCAATAACCCAACTAGGTAGACTGTTCCACTCATCAACTACCCTATTTCCAAACCAATACTTTCCTATGTCCTTTCTAAATCTAAACTTATCTAATTTAAATACATTACTTGGGGTTCTCTCTTGGAGAGATATCCTCAAGACCTTATTAATATCCCCTTTATTAATACCTATCTTCCACTTATATACTTCGATCATGTCTCCCCTCATTCTTCGTCTAACAAGTGAATGTAATTTAAGAGTCTTCAATCTTTCTTCATAAGGAAGATCTCTAATGCTATGTATTAATTTAGTCATTCTACGCTGAATGTTTTCTAACGAATTTATGTTCATTCTGTAATATGGAGACCAGAACTGAGCTGCATAATCTAGGTGAGGCCTTACTAATGATGTATAAAGCTGCAGTATAACCTCTGGACTTCTGTTCCTTACACTTCTTGATATAAATCCCAATAATCTATTTGCCCTGTTACGTACACTTAGGCACTGCTGTCTTGGTTTAAGGTTACTGCACACCATAACCCCCAAGTCCTTTTCACAATCTGTATGGCTAAGTTCTACATTATTTAACTTATAAGTGCTAGGGTTATGGACACTCCCGAGCTTCAGAACCTTGCATTTATCTACATTGAACTGCATCTGCCACTTTGCTAACCAGGTATTGAGTTTGTCTAAATCCTCCTGAAGTTCCCTGATATCTACATTTGAATAAATTATCCTACCTATATTTGTGTCATCGACAAATTTACTCATATCACTAGTATTTCCCTCATGAAGATCATTGATATATATTATAAACAACAACGGGCCCAAGACTGATCCCTGTGGAACGCCACTTGTTACAGATCCCCACTCGGATTTAACCCCATTTATTTATGGACACTCTCTGCTTCCTGTCTGTGAGCCATGAATCGATCCAGGAGAGCACTTTTCCCTCAATGCCAGGAGCTGCCACTTTCTTTATCAGTCTTTGGTGCGGAACTCTATCAAAAGCCTTACAAAAATCTTAATAAATAATATCAAATTCTTTATCGTGATCAACAGCCTCAAAAACTTTACTGAAGAAAGTTAATAAATTAGTTAGACAAGAACGGCCTCTCGTGAATCCATGCTGAGTATCATTAATCAAGCTATGCTTATCGAGATGGCTTCTTATAATCTCAGCTATAATTGACTCTAGTAATTTGCCTACAATTGAGGTTAGGCTTATTGGGCGGTAATTTGACGGTAACGACTTGTCCTCCCCTTTAAAAATAGGAATTACATTAGCCATCTTCCACATATCAGACACTACACCTATTTGAAGAGATAAATTAAAAATATTAGTTAATGGTTCACAGAGTTCCATTTTGCATTCCTTAAGAACCCTTGAAAAAACCTCATCAGGACCCGGCGACTTATTTTGCTTCAGTCTGTCTATCTGCTTCACAACCATTTCTCTAGTGACTGTGATGTTACATAATTTATCTTCTTCAGGCCAACTATAAAAAATAATCACTGGAATATTGTTAGTGTCTTCCTGTGTAAAAGCCGAGAGAAAATAATTATTTAAAATCGAGCACATTTCATTCTCTTTGTCAGTAAGATGCCCATAGTTATTTTTAAGGGGACCTATCATATATCTAACTTTTGTTCTATAGACCTGGAAAAAACTTTTTGGGTTAGTTTTTGAATCCCTAGCAACTTTGAACATTAAAATGGTATAAAATACCGACAGATTGTTAGGTAAGACACATATGCAACAGTTAGGTATCTTTATTTCGAAACGTTTCGCCTACACAGTAGGCTTCTTCAGTCGAGTACAGAAAAGTTGATAGAAGCAGAAGATACTTGAAGACGATGTAATCAGTCCATCACCCTTAAAGTTTTGAGGTGGTCAGTCCCTCAGTCTGGAGAAGAGCATTGTTCCGTTGTCTGAAACAATATCCGTTGTTTCAGACAACGGGACAATGCTCTTCTCCAGACTGAGGGACTGACCACCTCAAAACTTTAAGGGTGATGGACTGATTACATCGTCTTCAAGTATCTTCTGCTTCTATCAACTTTTCTGTACTCGACTGAAGAAGCCTACTGTGTAGGCGAAACGTTTCGAAATAAAGATACCTAACTGTTGCATATGTGTCTTACCTAACACCCTAGCAACTTTAATTTCATAGTCCCTTTTAGCTTTTCTTATCCCCTTTTTAATGTCCCTCTTAATGTCAATATACTGATTCATAAGATGACCCTCACCTCTTTTGATACGCCTATAAATTCCCTTTTTATGCCCTAGTAGATATTTCAGTCTATTATTCATCCATTTTGGGTCATTTCTATTTGATCTAATTTCTTTATACGGGATAAACGTTCTTTGAGCAGCATGTATAGTGTTCAGAAAACTGTCATATTGATAGCTCTCTTCGTTACCCCAGTCAACAGATGATAAGTGTTGTCTAAGCCCATCGTAATCTGCTAAGAGAAAATCTGACACTGTTACTGAGTTATCCCTTCTATCATACTTCCATTCAATGCTAAATGTAATTGATTTGTGGTCGCTAGCACCCAGTTCCTCTGAAATTTCTAAATCATTAACAAGGGATTCATTGTTTGCCAGAACTAAGTCAAGCAGGTTATTTCCCCTTGTAGGTTCTGTCACAAACTGCTTCAAAAAACAATCCTGAACTACTTCTAAGAAGTCGTTTGATTCTAAATTCCCAGTCAAGAAATTCCAATCAATATGACTAAAGTTAAAGTCTCCTAGAATTACTACATTATCGTGCCTTATGGCCTTAACAATTTCCTGCCATAGTAGTCTCCCTTGGTCCCTATCTAAGTTTGGGGGACGGTATATCACACATAAAATCTATTTTTCAAGCCCCTCTGAAAAATTCTATCCAAACAGACTCTGTATGTGTTACTTCAGACTTAATACCCGTTTTTATGCAACAGTTCAAGCGATTGTAGATGAATGGTTCAGAGAACCGACACGCTGATAAATTAGACACATGTGCAACTCTTGGGTATCTTTATTGAGGAAACGTTTCGCCACACAGTGGCTTCATCAGTCCATACAAAGGAGAAACTTGAAGAACAGGAGGAGAATGAGGTAATCAGTCCCTCAACCTTGAGCCGATGTGGTCAGTCCATCAATCTTTAATAGAATACGGCATATGAGCGGAGAAGCAGCTTATGAACCGCAGGCAGGAGAGGTGCAGCAGCCGTAGGTGGTGTCACATTTGTCCAATGTGGAAGTATGTCGTGCCCAAGGGTTAGGCAAGCGAAGAATTCCCAAGTATTAAGATCCCAAGAAGTTGCAGTGTCTGACAGGATTGTAGATGAAAGGTTCAGAGAACCGACACGTTGATAAATTAGATACATGTGCAACTCTTGGGTATGTTTAGTGGGGAAAAGTTTCGCCACACAGTGGCTTCATCAGTCCATACAAAGGAGAAACTTGAAGAACAGGAAGAGAATGAGGTAAACAGTCCCCCAACTTTTAGTCGATTTGGTCAGTCCATCAATCTTGAAGCGATCTGCGACATACAATGCCACCCCACCCCCCTTCCCGATATTTCTATCTACTTGGAACAATTTAAAACCCTGAATGTGACATTCTGCAGGCATGTCCCGACTTTTTAATTTAAACCATGTCTCAGTTATGGCAAATACATCAATGTTACCTACACTAGCAACTAATCTCAACTCGTCCATCTTATTCAATATATATTATCGCTAATAGCACTACGGCTAGTAGCATAATATACATTGAAAGACTCTCCTTTCTCTTTACCCTTCCTGCTCATTTCTGTTTTTCTACTAAACCTATTACTGCCCTTATCACCTAGTGTCACTGGCTTTTCAATATCTACCTCGTTCTGCTTAATGCTAGTTCCCCTAGAACTCATAATATTACTACACTGGGACTTCACTGTTTTCCTGCCAAAACCCATACCACTAACTATTCCTAGTTTAAAGTCCTAACAGCTCCCTCCACTGCAGTTGCCAGTGCCCCCACCCCAGACCTAGATAAGTGAACCCCATCCCTGGCATACATGTCATTTCTGCCATAGAAGAGGTCCCAGTTGTCAATGAATGTTACCGCATTTTCCTTACATTATTTGTCCAACCAGCAATTGACACCAATTGCCTTGGACAGCCATTCATTTCCAACTCCTGTCCTCGGCAAAATACCACATATGACAGGGTTCCCACCCTTCCTCCTAATTATTTCTATTCCTGAAATATAGTTGCTAATCAGGTTCTCACTCCTACGTCTGCCAACATCATTGCCTCCAGCACTGATACAGATAATAGGATTACTCCCATTACCTCTCATGATGGCGTCCAGATGGCTAACACCATCCTCCATCCCAGCCCCAGGAAAGCAAACCCTCCTCTTTTACTCCTGTCCTTCAAGCAGAACGCCCTATCCATGTTCCTAACTTGGCTATCCCAAACAACAACAATATTCTTACCTTCCTTGGTGTCGTTCGTCGTGACGTTCCCAGTAGTCGACTCACATTCGTCTGGTAGCACGGAGAATGCATTAGATGTTTCCACAACAGTTTCCACAGCAGTCTCTTTCTTCTTCATCGTTTCTACCTTTCCATTCTCTTCTTGATCGTCAACTTCGTTCCATGCTGTCCTGCCACTGACCAGTTTCCCTTCTTGACCTGAGGACTCAAAACAGGAGGACTACTACGAATCCTCTTGTTTTACTCGGTCAGTCGCCGAATCTCCATCTTCGCCATCCTCAATTCTTCCTTAAGCTGTTGGTAAAATTGCTCGATGGAGGGCATCTTGGTTCAGTGCGTAGAGAGCACACTCGACACGTCCTCACTGAGCTAAGTACAGGTCACTTCTGACTATTCCACGCATCTACAACTCTGTTAGAAAACCAGTACTTACCTATGTCCTTCCTAAATCTAAATTTATCCAACTTAAATCCATTATTTCTGGTTCTTACCTGGTTTGACACCCTCAGTACTTTATTAATATCTCCTTTGTTTATGCCTGTCATCCACTTATGCACTTCAGTGATATCTCCCCTCATTCTATGTCTCTCCAGAGAGTGGAGATTTAAGGGTTTAAGTCTATCTCATACGGGAGATTCCTTACACAGTAAATAATTTTAGTCATTCTTATCCATATGTTCTCTAATGAGTTTATATCCATCCTGTAGTAAGGGGATCAAAACTGAGCAGTATAATCTAAATGAGGCCTCACTAGTGAATAACAAAGTGGTATAGAATACCGACAGATTGGTACGTAAGACACATAGGCACCATTTAGGCAACTTTATTCTGTAACGTTTCGCCTACACAGTAGGTTTCTTCAGTCGAGTACAGAAAGTAGGCAGGAGCAGTAGGCAGGAGTAGATGGACTGATTACATCGTCTTCACATCTCTACTGCTCCTGCCTACATGTGGTGACCTGTACTTAGCTGAGTGGTGACCTATACTTAGCTCTGAGAAGATCTGTCCAGTGTGTTCTCCGTGAACCTACGTGAGATGTCCTCTCTTGAGCAACTCTACCAGCAGCTAAAAGAGGAGCTTAGGGTTGCTAAGCTTGTGATACGGCGACTGACGGAGTAAAACAAGAGGATTCGAAGTAATCCTCCTGTTGTGAGTTCTCAGGTCAAGAGAGGAACCTGGTCAGTGACCGGCCAACATGGAACGAAGCTGAAAATCAAGAAGACTGTTGGAGTGGTGGAAACAACGACGATCCTGAAGACTACTGTGGAGACTTCCAACCAATTTTCGGTGTTACCAGACTAATGTGTGTTGTCTACTGAAATATCGCAATGAGTACCAATTAATCATTGGCAGAGGAGAGTGAGTCGACATCCCTTGAAACCCCAACGAAGACCATCGAAAACGTCACTACGAACTCCACCGGTGAAGGTAAGAACATTGTTTTAGTTGGGGACAGTCAAGTGAAATTTATGGATAGGGCATTTTGTCTTAGAGACAGGAAGAGGAGGCAGAGGGTATGTTTTCCTGGGGCTGGGATGGGGGATATTGTTAGCCATCTGGACGACATCATGAAAGGTAATGGGAGCCATCCTATTATCTGTCTCAGTGCTGGAGGCAACGCTATTGGCAGACGTAGGAGTGAAGACCTGATTAGCAGGTATAGAACAGCAATAGAGATAATTAGGAAGAAGCGTGGGAATCCTGTGACATGTGGCATTTTGCCCAGGAGAGGAGTTGGAAATGAATGGTTGTCCAGGGCAACTGGTGTCAACTGCTGGCTGGACAAACACTGTAAGGAAAATTCAGTGACATTCATAGACAACTGGAACATCTTCTATGGCAGAAATGACATGTATGCCAGGGATGGGGTTCACTTATCTAGGTTTGGGGTGGGAGCACTGGCCAATGCAGTGAGAGGGAACTGTTAGGTCTTTAAACTAGAAATAGATAGTCTTATGGGTTTTCGTGGAAAATCAATGTATTCTGAGTGTAGCGACAGTGTGAGCTTTAAGGAAACCAGTTATAGGAAGAATGAGGAATGTGAAGGCTTACTCAGCCCTGTAACAACTTCAGTCAGTATTACTAAGGCTGGCTCCTCCTCAGGAAAATTAATGCATAGAAAAAGAACAAAAACTAACAAACATAAACACTTTATTATTTAGAAAATGTAAAATATAAAACACTTAAATATGAAATATTGATCCTACATTAAAGAAAATGAAAAATGAAAAATATAAATGATATCTGAATTCAACGCTAATATATATAAAACTTGGGTGTCTGGTGTTGGTGACACTGCGTGTTGTTGAAATCGTAGCAGTTACTGATGATGTGGGGGGAGGGGTAGCAGGTGTTGGTGACAACCCACCGGCTCGTTCTTCACAGAGTCTATAGCCGTAAAACAATCTATCCAGATGAGAGGAAAGCAGGTTCTTTACCGCTGCAATGATGAGCGGTTACGTCCTGATTCTTCATACATGTGCACAGGCAAGTAGATAAAACATGGGACGTCTCAGGACGTAAGTCCGTCTCCTTCAATTCTACTCGTTGGTTGGCATGTGACCCAGTCTGTCATTCCAAGCTGGAAAGAGACAGGTTACCCACTGCTTAAGAAATCACTCTCCATGATAAGTACAATACCTAAAAGACGTGGTGATTATTAAGACATTTAACAGAGCAAGACTGAAAGGACTAAGTGCTGGGAGCTGTGAGTCGAGTGATTACTGTTTGGCCGGAGCCTCACACGTCACCTTTCGGGGGGGGGGGAAGAGGGAGGGGAAGGGATAGCGGGAGCTTGATTGACCCTACCTTAACAAGCAGCCGGCAATCAAACTATCACTTTCGGGGTGGGGGAAAAAGGGGGGAATAGCAGGAGCTAGACTTACCCTACCTTAACAAGTAGCCGACAATCAAACTATTGTTACTATATACTTCCTCGCTACTCCTATCTATTGAACTTTTCCCTCACACTTCCCCATACCAAGACTTATAGTCAAGAAGTATAAGAAGAATAGGCGAGGAAAAAGTTCTAACACGTGGAAGTCGCGTAAGACAAATCTTCTACTGACTGTCAAGACTTAACCAGTCAGAGAAATAATTGAATGAACCATTGATATACACTATATGGAACTTAAAAGCTTGGAGAACCAATGTCCACCTGAAGAGGCGACTGTTGGTTCCCTTAAAAGTTTCTAGGCATATCAAAGGTTTGTGATCCGTTTCTAAAACGAATTCTTTTCCCAGTAGATAAAATTTAAGCTTGGAGATTCCCCACGCAAGAGCCAAACATTCCTTTTCTATGGTGGAGTATCTCGTTTCTGCATGAGGAAAGTTTTAGATTTATTAAATATACAGGATCTAGGAGTGTGTGTATTTTGTGCAGTAAGCACCTGACACCTATTGCAAGAACTATACTTCTTTGTAACCTGAGAATACATGCTTGGCCAAAAATAAGTGTGCTTGAGTTTATGCCACGTCTTACGATGGGCCAAGTGTTTGGTCACTGGCAAATCATGAGCCATTTGAAGAAAAGTCTCTCGACATGGTTTAGGAACAACAAGTAGGGAATAATCTATCACTGAAGAATGAGATTTAAATACAGATTTATGTAAGATACCATTAATATATTCAAATTTTTGAGATACGTATCTCCCATGGATAACTTTGTTGTTAAAAGCTTGATTATGACAATCCCGAAGTGAAGGGCAATTGCGCTGTATATTGACAAAGTCATCCTTGGACATAAAATCTGGGAAAATAAAAGGACTCACGGTGGGAGAAGAGGAGGTAGGAGAAACCGGAGTTATGGTCTGAGCTCTAGTCAAGACATTGAGAGTGCCCGAGGCCCTTACTTTCACCCGACGAGTGGACAGGTGATCCTGCTACCTCACTATCGAGAGCAGTATCATCTGTTTCCACCCCCAATTGAACAGTACGAGACAATGCAGCTTCCGGTGCGGAATTGTTAAGGGGCTTATTTAACTTGCAAGGAGGGAGAGCTGGAAAACTTAGATCCACGGGTGGTGACGAAAGATCCGCCTCTGAAGGAAGAACGGCACCTTTAATGTTACCCACTATTATAGAACAAGTAATTGGGGCTAGTACCGCATTAGTCCAACCAGTGAACCATTTAGTTTTCAAGTAACAACGTGATGTTGAAGATTGAGACACTTATGCAACATATGGGAATCTTTATTCAGGAAACGTTTCGCCACACAGTGGCTTCATCAGTCCAATACAAAGAGGAAGGCGTAAGGAGAGGAGGAGTATGAGGTAATCAGTCCCTCAACCTGGAGTCGATGTGTTCAGTCCATCAATCTTGTAGAATGTACAGCATAGGGCCGTAGACGTGGCTTATATACTGTAGTGAGGTGAGGTGAAGCAGGCGGAGGCGGGGTCATAGTGGTACCATCCACTAGTCGAAGTAGGTCTTCGTCCAAAGGTTGAACAAGTGTTGAAGAATTCTTTGTAACAAGATCCCATGATGCTGCAGTGTCTGACAGTTGTGATGAATGGCTTGAAAAACCGACAAGTTGAAGATTGAGACACTTATGCAGCATATGGGAATTTTTATTCAGGAAACGTTTCGCCACACAGTGGCTTCATCAGTCCAATACAAAGAGGAAGGCGTAAGGAGAGGAGGAGTATGAGGTAATCAGTCCCTCAGCCTGGAGTCGATGTGTTCAGTCCATCAATCTTGGACTGAACACATCGACTCCAGGCTGAGAGACTGATTACCTCATACTCCTCCTCTCCTTACGCCTTCCTCTTTGTATTGGACTGATGAAGCCACTGTGTGGCGAAACGTTTCCTGAATAAAGATTCCCATATGCTGCATAAGTGTCTCAATCTTCAACTTGTCGGTTTTTCAAACCATTCATCACAAGTAACAACGTATTGTAGGGAAAGTATTTTCATGACCCAAGTAATCTGAAAGAATAGAGGACACACGAGAGGTTTTAAAGTAAGGGAACAGTTTGTCCGAAATTACGATGCACGTACATCCAGTGTCACGTAATATATCTGAGACTTTTATACCATTAACTGCTCCTGAACAGAAGGGTGCTTGGTCATTACCGTCAACAAAACATCTTCCAAAATTCTCTATTTTCTTGGAAGGACAATCTGGACGTTTATGTCCGATACCACCACACCGATGACATGTTGGTATAATAGCTGGTGAACCCTTAAGGTTCGATTCCTTTAGGTCCTTATAGGAATTGTGAGCCTCAGCATAGAAGTCAGCAGCCTCAGCAACTTCCTCAGCTCTAATCAGGTTACGTTCTCTGATGAATGTTCTTATCTGGTGGGGAAAAGCTGTCAGGAACTGGTCAGCAACCATGAAGTCTCTAAGAGATTCATAACTGTGATCAATTCCTGAACTCTCTATCCAAAAGTCGAACAAACGAAAGAGTGTTACTTGTAACTGCTGAAAGTTTTGGCCATGCTGTAAGGTGGCATACCTGTAATCTTTCCTGTAAGAATTTGTGTTTTTTTGATATACTTCAAGGATTGCCTTCTTCAGTAGGTTATAATTACATATGATATCCTGCGACAAATTTGCATAGATATTTAAAGCTGTTCTAGAAAATAACATTCCTAACCTGGTAGCCCAGGTGTCAGCAGGCCATTCACAGAGGGTAGCTGTATTTTCAAACCTGATAATGCATGAAGTAATATTTTCACCCTCTGTGAAGGGAGGTAAATTAGGTGTTGGAATATGTGCACTAGCTGCATGATGTTCAATTACTCCTTCCTCTAATTGTTGTTGTGTAAGAGTTAACTTTTTATTCTCTAATTCAAGGCGAGCTTTTTCAAGCTCGCGAGCTTTTTCACTCTCTCTTAACTCAAGTTCTCTAGCTTTTTCCTCACGTTCTCTAGCTTTTTCCTCACGTTCTCTATCCTTTGCTCTTTCCTCAAGTTCTCTTAATTTAACTTGTTCCTCACGTACTTTAGCTTGTTCCTCACGTACTCTAGCTCTCTCCTCACGATCAAGTCTATCACGCTCCTTTTTGTCTTCTCTCTCTCTTTCTAACTGTCTATCTTGGTTTTCTCTTTTGATTCTCTCTCTCTCTCCTTTTCCTCTTGTCTTTCCCTTTCTAACTGTCTCTCTTCTCTCTCAATTCTCTCTTTCAATTCTTTCCTGGATCTTAGCACTAATGAAAGATTCTAAATTTTTCCCTGTTATTCCTAACTTACTTCCAGCGTTCATCCAAAACTGGTATTCCTCCATACTTGCAAGAATAACTTAAACTACCAGGGGAAAAATGAAACGGGTATCAAAGAAAACGGAGGGTTGAATTCCTGCTCCGCTCAAACTGTAAATAAACCAGGAGGGCTCGATCCCTGCCTCAATTAAACAATATGTATTAATGAAAACGAATGGTTCTATGCCGTCTCCTAGCAAACAGTAAGTATAATGGGGTCCCTTGACCATCCAATCTTCTCACCAACAAATCAAGAGTGCCCTACGACAGTTCCCTTGATATAATAAAGAGCTCAATGAAACAAATTGTCACTGGAAAATCTTGGTTACCTAGAATCTAATCCTCCAAAGTGTTTCAAGCTCACACAAAAATAGGTGGCAGAATTAACTAGTATTCCTGCCTTGACTTGACTTACAATAAATTGAGACTATAACAATCACCAAATCTTTTAAATACCTGTACTGTAGTCCTACCATAGACAATGATTACTCATGGCCGGTGGTAACCGTCTGTGGTATGCAGCGTTGAAGTTTCAATGGTAGATTCATGATGGAGTTGAATCTTGATTCAGTCTTACTCAGGCTTACTCAGCCCTGTAACAACTTCAGTCAGTATTACTAAGGCTGGCTCCTCAGGAAAATTAATGCATAGAAAAAAAACAAAAACTGACAAACAAACACTTTATTATTTAGAAAATGTAAAATATAAAACACTTAAATATGAAATATTGATCCTACATTAAAGAAAATGAAAAATGAAAAATATAAATGATATCTGAATTCAACGCTAATATATATAAAACTTGGATGTCTGGTGTTGGTGACACTGCGTGCTGTTGTAATCGTAGCCGTTGCTGATGATGTGGGGGGAGGGGTAGCAGGTGTTGGTGACAACCCAACGGCTCGTTCTTCACAGAGTCTATAGCCGTAAAATAATCTATCCAGATGAGAGGAAAGCAGGTTCTTTACCGCTGCAATGATGAGCGGTTAAGTCCTGATTCTTCATACATGTCCACAGGCAAGTGGGACGTCTCAGGATGTTAGTCTGTCTCCTTCAATCCTACTCGTTGGTTGGCAGGTGACCCAGTCTGTCATTCCAAGCTGGAAAGAGACAGGTTACCCACTGCTTAAGAAATCACTCTCCATAATAAGTACAATACCTAAAAGACGTGGTGATTATTAAGACATTTAACAGAGCAAAACTCATAGGACTAAGTTTATTATTGGTCAAAAGTGAAGCTTTCAACCAATAAGTCCACTAGAATATGAGCAGGCATGTACTTACAGTAGTGCTGGGAGCTGTGTGTCGAGTGATTACTGTTTGGCCGGAGCCCCACACGTCACCTTTGGGGGGAAGAAGAGGGAGGGGAAGGGATAGCGGGAGCTAGACTGACCCTACCTTAACAAGCAGCCGGCAATCAAACTATCACTTTCCGGGTGGGGGAAAAAGGGGAGAATAGCGGGAGCTAGACTGACCCTACCTTAACAAGCAGCCGGCAATCAAACTATCACTTTCCGGGTGGGGGAAAAAGGGGAGAATAGCGGGAGCTAGACTTACCCTACCTTAACAAGTAGCCGGCAATCAAACTATTGTTACTATATATTTCCTCGCTACTCCTATCTATTGAACTTTTCCCTCACAAGGAAGAATTACTGGTGAACATAGGAAAGCCAATGGCATTAGGTGATAAGGAGAGTAACAGGCATAGTGGAGGAACAGAAATCAGCAGGAAGAAAAAAGAGAAGGGTGGGTTTCTGAAAATATATTATACTAACAGTCGTAGTGCGAGAAATAAGTTGGATGAATTGAGATTAGTTGCAAGTGTGGGTAACATTGATGTTTTTGCTATAACTGAGACGTGGTTTAATATGAAAAATAGGGACATGCCTGCTGAATCTCACATTCAGGGTTTTAAATTGTTCCAAGTAGACAGAAATATCGGAAAGGGGAGTGGGGTGGCACTCTATGTCCGAGATCGTTTAAATTGTTGCATAAAAACTTTTATAAAGTCTGAAACACATACTGAGTCTGTTTGGGTAGAAATTTCAGAGGGGCATGAAAAATTGATTTTAGGTGTGATATACCGTCCCCTAAAATTGGATAGAGACCAAGGAAGACTATTGTGGGAGGAAATTGTTAAAGCCACAAGGCAAGATAACGTTGAAATTCTAGGAGACTTTAACTTTGGTCAGATTCACTGGAATTTTTTGACAGAGAATTTAGAATCTAATGACTTTTTAGAAGTAGTTCAGGATTGTTTTTTGAAGCAGTTTGTGACAGAACCTACAAGGGGAAATAACCTGCTTGATTTGGTTCTGGCAAACAAGGAATCACTTTTTAATAATTTAGAAATTTCAGAGGAACTTGGCACAAGTGACCACAAATCAATTACCTTCAGCATTTAATGGAAGTATGATATTAGGGATAACTCAATAACAGTCCCAAATTTTCGCTTAGCAGATTACAATGGGCTTAGAGAACACTTATCATCTGTTGACTGGGGTAACGAAGAGAGCTATCAATATGAGAGTTTTCTAAATACTATACATGCTGCCAGACAACATTTATCCCGTATAAAGAAATTAGATCGAATAGAAATGACCCAAAATGGATGAATAATAGGCTCAAATATCTTTTAGGACAGAAAAAAGGAATTTATAGGCGCATCAAAAGAGGTGAGGGTTATCTTATGAATCATTATAATGACATTAAGAGGGACATTAAAAAGGGGATAAGAAAAGCTAAACGGGACTATGAAATTAAAGTTGCTAGGGATTCGAAAACTAACACGAAAAGTTTTTTCCAGATTTTTAGAATAAAAGTTAGAGATATGATAGGTCCCCTTAAAGATAACTCCGGGCATCTCACTGATAAGGAGAATGAAATATGCTCAATCCTTAATAATTATTTTATCTCAATTTTCACTCAGTAATGAATTTTTATAGTGGGCTTGAAGACGATAAATTATGCAATATCATAGTCACTAGCGAAATGGTTATCAAACAGTTAGACCGACTGAAGCAAAATAAATCCCCGGGCCCTGATGAACTTTTTTCTAGGGTTCTTAAAGAGTGTAAATGGAACTTCGTGAACCATTGACTAATATTTTTAATATTTCTCTTCAAACAGGTGTAGTGTCTGATATGTGGAAGATGGCTAATGTAATTCCTACTTTTAAAGCAGGGGACAAGTCGTTACCGTCAAATTACCGCCCAATAAGCCTAACCTCAATTGTAGGCAAATTACTAGAGTCAATTATAGGTGATAATATAAGAAGCCATCTCGATAGGCATAATTTGATTAATGATACTCAACATGGTTTCACCAGGGGCCGTTCCTGCCTAACTAATTTATTAACCTTCTTCAGTAAAGCTTTTGAGGCAATTGATCATGATAAAGAATTCGATATCGTTTATTCAGATTTTAGTAAGGCTTTTGATAGAGTACCACACCACAGACTGTTAAAAAAAGTGGCTGCTCATGGCATTGGGGGAAAAGTGTAGTCATGGATCGAGTCATGGCTCACTAATAGAAAGCAGAGAGTATGCTTAAATGGGGTTTAATCCGAGTTGGAATCTGTAACAAGTGGCGTACCACAGGGATCAGTCTTAGGCCCGTTGTTGTTTATAATAAACATCAATGACTTTGATGAGGTTGGATAAGTACATGAGGGGGAGGGGTTGGATTTGAGAGGGTCT
Source organism: Cherax quadricarinatus (assembly GCF_038502225.1). Lineage (NCBI taxonomy): Eukaryota > Metazoa > Arthropoda > Malacostraca > Decapoda > Parastacidae > Cherax > Cherax quadricarinatus. The sequence continues at coordinate 26,462,057 of NC_091292.1, read as the reverse complement.
TGCACATCGGAGCTTGTTTCTTGGGTGGCATTGAAAATTGGGTTGGTCAAATGTTTGTTAGTGGGATGAATTGTAAAGGACCTGCCTAGTATGGGCCAACAGGCCTGCTGCAGTGTTCCTCCTTTCTTATGTTCTTATGTTCTTATGTTCTTATGAGGGTTACTAGTGATATGAGCAAATTCGCCGATGACACAATAATAGGTAGGATAACTGATTCAAACATAGATGTTAGGGAACTTCAGGAGGATTTAGACAAACTCTATTCTTGGTCAGAAAGTGGCAGATGCAGTTCAATGTATAAATGTAAGATTCTGAAGCTCGGGAGTGTCCATAACCCTAGCACTTATAAGTTAAATAATGTAGAACTTAGCCATACAGATTGCGAAAAGGACTTGGGGGTTATGGGGAGCAGCAACCTTAAACCAAGACAGCAATGCCTAAGCGTACATAATAAGGCAAATAGATTATTGGGATTTATATCAAGAAGTGTAAGCAACGGAAGTCCAGAGGTTATACTGCAGCTTTATACGTCATTAGTAAGGCCTCATCTAGATTACGCAGCTCAGTTCTTGTCGCCATATTAGAGAATGGACATAAATTCGTTAGAAAACATTCAGCGTAGAATGGCTAAATTAATGCATAGCATTAGAAATCTTCCTTATAAAGATACATTGAAGACTCTTAAATTACATTCACTTGCTAGACGAAGAATGAGGGGAGACATGATCGAAGTGTATAAGTGGAGGATGGGTATTAATAAAGGGAATATTAATAAGGTCTTGAGGATATCTCTCCAAGAGAGAACCCGCAGTAATGGATTTAAATTAGACAAGTTTAGATTTAGAAAAGACATAGAAAAGTATTGGTTTGGAAATAGGGTAGTTGATGAGTGGAACAGTCTACCAAGTTGGGCTATTGAGGCTAGGACTTTGGGTAGTTTCAAATTTTGGTTGGATAAAAACATGAGTGAGAGGGGCTGGATTGGAGTGGGACTTGCATGTGAATGGATAGAGTTATCAGAGCTTATTTCTTTCCATCTTATGAATTATTATCTAAACACAGAGGTTCTTTAGTTAAAAATATCATTAGCATCTAGTATGTACAGGTATTTCCAAAACATTTTCGAGAATATCTTCAAAACAAGTGAGAAGTTCAGAGACTATTGTCCGGTCTTCTCTTTTGAATTATGTAGAGGGGAAACAACATCTAAATATTTACAATCGTTTCTGATTTCGTCTCTGTCATTCGTTTCCTCTTCTCCCAGGAGGATATTCCATCAAGTTCCGTTGATGTTCTCTGTCAGTTCCTCTAATCAAGTTGCTTCACAAAGACCATATTTCCATATTATTTTTTTTTACGATTTATTTTCTCCATTTCCCTGAATGAATCTTTATCATTTATTCTATCCAACTCACATCAGGTTGGATTGCTTATGCAAGATACAATCTATATAAATTCCTTAATTCATTATAGGCTACTCAAAATATTTCAGAGAAAAATTTTTAGTCTGCGTTGCCTTCGCATCTTTTAGGTAAACTAGAAAGAAGTCTTGGTACTATAAATTACTCTATCGGGATTTTGCCTTAGAAAAGTAATAGATACCTTCCCTGCTAATCAGACTTCTGTTTCAAAGATAACTCGAAGACAAAAAACTTATGTAGAGTTTATTGTAAAAACGTTTCGCTCATTGGAAAGCTTGTCATGTTATAGCTTCATAGATATCAGGAGTGCTTCTTTTATCAATCATGGTTAATTTGCTGTATCTCAAGGCGTGAACTTTGGACCTCTTCTTACCCGAAGGTAATGGCAGAAAGTGGATTCTTAAGGAATACGTAGGTTGTGATTGAGCTGTGATATCTGAATTAATTTATGACTCACGAAATGGTAATAACACGATTGCAAACAAACCACTGAATGGATGTGGGACTGAACCCATGGCAAGTTAGTCCTAAAACTCACACACAAGTGTATTAACCACGCGAGTGGTTATCGCACTGGCCTGTGAGTTGTAGGACTCATTTGCCACGTGGTTCACACCCCCCACCCGTTCCGTGGTTTGGATTAATTTATGTTTATGCATACAAATATCGGTAGATCAAGAAATCTGATGAGCCAACCTATCCTCCAGCTTGAGTAACGCTAAAATCACGATCCTATATCCAACAATTGCGAGAAACTATTCGCCTAGCCAAACTTCCTCTCCCCTAATCTATAATAATAATAGTAATAATATTTATTTCTACAAGTACATGTACAAGGTTTACAGGCCTGACATTAATGACATACTACTGTATAGAACGACCCTTGTTATGGCAGAGCATTTCGGGCAAATTAGGTCAAATTTGTCCTCAGGATGCGATCCACACCAGTCGATTAACACAAAGGAACCTATTTTACTTCCAGGTGAGCATTATTATTATTATTATTATTATTATTATTATTATTATTATTATTATTATTATTATTATTATTATTATTATTGAAACCCACATTATTATTATTATTATTATTATTATTGAAACCCACATTATTATTATTATTATTATTATTATTATTATTATTATTATTATTATTATTATTATTATTATTATTATTACTATTATAAAGACCCACTAGGGTCGTACAGAGCTGTGCTGGGTGAACAGGAATAGCAGATGTCTTAAGGAAATACGTCCTAATGTTTCTACCAGTACCGGGGATCCTGAAGGAAATATGGGATCAGCTGCAACCTATATTTAGTCTTAAATTCGGCAGAGCTGCCTGAATAATAGCGACTTTTTTCTGTAAGGTGAAATTCAGGTGGAAGTCTAGTGACTGTTTCCCCTCGCAGGTGAAGTTCAGGAGGAAGTCTCGTGATTGTTCCACCTCGCAGGTGAAGTTCAGTCGAAAGTCTCCAGACTGTTTCCACGCGTAAGTGAAGTTCAGGTGGAAGGCTCGTGATTGTTCCCCTTCGTAGTGCCACTTGCCCTAAAATGTTTTAAAAATTCTTTCACGAAGACTGAATGAGACTTTTTTAACTATTATACGTCTCCCCTGTTCCTTTTTAGTTCCTGGCATCCAGCTTGGTGTTACTCATCCAGGGATGGCAGTCAACTGGGTGACTCAACCAGGGATGGCAGTCAACTGGGTGACTCAACCAGGGATGGCAGTCAACTGGGTGACTCAATCAGGGATGGCAGTCAACTGGGTGACCCAATCAGGGATGGCAGTCAACTGGGTGACTCAACCAGGGATGGCAGTCAACTGGGTGACTCAACCAGGGATGGCAGTCAACTGGGTGACTCAATCAGGGATGGCAATCAACTGGGTGACTCAACCAGGGATGGCAGTCAACTGGGTGATTCAACCAGGGATGGCAGTCAACTGGGTGACTCAACCAGGGACGGCAGTCAACTGGGTGACTCAACCAGGGATGGCAGCCATCTGGGTGACTCATCCAGGGATGGCAGTCAACTGGGTGACTCGACCAGGGATGGCAGTCAACTTGGTGACTCAATCAGGGATGGCAGTCAACTGGGTGACCCAATCAGGGATGGCAGTCAATTGGGTGACTCATCCAGGGATGGCAGTCAACTGGGTGACTCATCCAGGGATGACAGTCAACTGGGTGACTCAACCAGGGATGGCAGTCAACTTGGTGACTCAATCAGGGATGGCAGTCAACTGGGTGACCCAATCAGGGATGGCAGTCAATTGGGTGACTCATCCAGGGATGGCAGTCAACTGGGTGACTCATCCAGGGATGACAGTCAACTGGGTGACTCATCCAGGGATGACAGCCAACTGGGTGACTCAACCAGGGATGGCAGTCAACTGGGTGATTCAACCAGGGATGGCAGTCAACTGGATGACTCAACCAGGGATGGCAGTCAACTGGGTGACTCAACCAGGGATGGCAGTCAACTGGGTGACTCAACCAGGGATGGCAGTCAACTGGGTGACTCAATCAGGGATGGCAGTCAACTGGGTGACCCAATCAGGGATGGCAGTCAACTGGGTGACTCAACCAGGGATGGCAGTCAACTGGGTGACTCAACCAGGGATGGCAGTCAACTGGGTGACTCAATCAGGAATGGCAATCAACTGGGTGACTCAACCAGGGATGGCAGTCAACTGGGTGATTCAACCAGGGATGGCAGTGAACTGGGTGACTCAACCAGGGACGGCAGTCAACTGGGTGACTCAACCAGGGATGGCAGCCATCTGGGTGACTCATCCAGGGATGGCAGTCAACTGGGTGACTCAACCAGGGATGGCAGTCAACTTGGTGACTCAATCAGGGATGGCAGTCAACTGGGTGACCCAATCAGGGATGGCAGTCAATTGGGTGACTCATCCAGGGATGGCAGTCAATTGGGTGACTCATCCAGGGATGGCAGTCAACTGGGTGACTCATCCAGGGATGACAGTCAACTGGGTGACTCAACCAGGGATGGCAGTCAACTTGGTGACTCAATCAGGGATGGCAGTCAACTGGGTGACCCAATCAGGGATGGCAGTCAATTGGGTGACTCATCCAGGGATGGCAGTCAACTGGGTGACTCATCCAGGGATGACAGTCAACTGGGTGACTCATCCAGGGATGACAGCCAACTGGGTGACTCAACCAGGGATGGCAGTCAACTGGGTGATTCAACCAGGGATGGCAGTCAACTGGATGACTCAACCAGGGATGGCAGTCAACTGGGTGACTCAACCAGGGATGGCAGTCATCTGGGTGACTCATCCAGGGATGGCATTCAACTGGGTGACTCAACCAGGGATGGCAGTCAACTTGGTGACTCAATCAGGGATGGCAGTCAACTGGGTGACCCAATCAGGGATGGCAGTCAATTGGGTGACTCATCCAGGGATGGCAGTCAACTGGGTGACTCATCCAGGGATGACAGCCAACTGGGTGACTCAACCAGGGATGGCAGTCAACTTGGTGACTCAATCAGGGATGGCAGTCAACTGGGTGACCCAATCAGGGATGGCAGTCAATTGGGTGACTCATCCAGGGATGGCAGTCAACTGGGTGACTCATCCAGGGATGACAGTCAACTGGGTGACTCATCAGCCAACTGGGTGACTCAACCAGGGATGGCAGTCAACTGGGTGATTCAACCAGGGATGGCAGTCAACTGGGTGACTCAACCAGGGATGGCAGTCAACTGGGTGATTCAACCAGGGATGGCAGTCAACTGGGTGACTCAACCAGGGATGGCAGTCAACTGGGTGACTCAACCAGGGATGGCAGTCAACTGGGTGACTCAACCAGGGGTGGCGGTCAACTGGTGACTCAACCAGGGATGGCAGTCAACTGGGTGATTCAACCAGGGATGGCAGTCACCTGGGTGATTCAACCAGGAATGGTAGCCAACTAGGTGACTCATCCAGTGATAGCAGTCAATTGGGTGGCTCAACCAGGGATGGCAGTCAACTGGGTGACTCAAGCAGGGATGGCAGTCAACTGGGTGACTCAAGCAGGGATGGCAGTCAACTGGGTGACTCAAGCAGAGATGGCAGCCAACTCGGTCAGTTCGGCAAGTGTGTTTTTATTCCATAAATCAGCGGAAATAAATTTTAACATAACGAAAAACTGTATCATTTATTTCAGGTGATATTAAATAAACTTAAACTGATCTATGTCATAAATAGCATAATTTATCTAAAAAAATATAGTCTAGTTGTATATATATATATATATATATATATATATATATATATATATATATATATATATATATATATATATATATATATATATATATATATATATATATATATATGTATATATATATATATATATATATATATATATATATATATATATATATATATATATATATATATATATATATATATATATATATAATCTCCATTCCATTTTGATGCTAATTTGATCCTTAAAATTTTCCTACTCATAAGTAATGTTTTGTTGTGAGAAATATTTTTTGCACCATGATGGGCAACATGTGAAAGCCTGAGTACTCGCCTTTGAGACCATTTACCTAAAATACAATAGAAACGAGGTAATATTTTACAGGTCAAAATTACAATATTATTTAGTGGAAGGGAAAGGAAAAAAATGTGAGAGGGGAAAGAGGATGATGGGTACGAGGGTGAGAGAATGAGAGAGAGAGAGAGAGAGAGAGAGAGAGAGAGAGAGAGAGAGAGAGAGAGAGAGAGAGAGAGAGAGAGAGAGAGAGAGAGACAGACAGACAGACAGACAGACACACAGACGCACAGACAGACAGTGAGAGAGAGAGACAGAGATTGAGAGAGAGACATTCGTACAGCATAATGATGTCAACGAGATAAAGTCAGTTGATCAAATGAAAATGCGGGCCCACAGATGGCTCCTGTACCCTACTTGTATTTCTCATAACAATAAAAATGTTTTCAAATGAGCTGATGTAGGTAACAACTCTAAGCTTGCTAATAAAGTTAGGAATCCTTAACCCGTATATAGCTTGTCAATAAAGCTAGGGATCTTTAACCTTGTCAAACTCTGTGAAAAAAAAAGAGACAGAGACAGAGACAGACAGAGAGGCAGACAGACAGACAGAGACAGACAGACAGACAGACATACAGACAGAGAGGCAGACAGACAGACAGACAGAGAGAAATGACGGAGAGAAAGGATACTAAGAAAGGATACAGAGAAAGGATAGAGAAAATGATGTAGAGAAAGGATACAGAGAAAGGATAGAAAGAAAGAATAGAGAGAAAGGATACAGAAAAAGAATACAGAGAGACGATACAGAGGAAGGGTACATTGAAAGAATACAGAGAAATTATAAGGAGAAAGAATAGAAAGAACTGATGAAAAGAAAGGATATAGAGAAAGGATAGAGAGAAAAGATAGAGAGAAAGGACACAGAGAAAGGATAAAAAAAAGAGAAAGGATGCAGAGAAAGGATATAAAGAAAAAACAGAAAGAATACAGAGAAAGTATAAAAAAGGATTCAGAGAAAGGATAGATAAAAAGGATTATATAGGGGAAAGGCAGGCTACAGGTAACTCCAAAGTCCATATTATGGTTATCCGTTAAGAGCTACTAGCTACAGTCTACCTTTAATTTTATGTAGATAGTTGAGAAAAGAAAAGTCTTGCAGAATGCTCAACCAGACGGCGGCTGTGAAAGTTAGAAGTAGGGTAGACAGTTTTAGCAGACCAGTCAATAGGTTGACTGTGACATGACAGAAGAGAACATTATTGGCGTCGGCAAGCCTAACATACTAGCCGTCTGGTTGAATCCTCCCTTATACACAACTTTCCTTGTATGAATCTCAGTCTCTGCCTTTGTCTCTGTAGATGCCTTCCTTTCTCATTACATTGTACAATGCTCCAAACTTTAGAACACCCGTGACTTAACCTGATTCTTTTTTCTTCTTCTCCCTCTTCACCTTTCCTTTTTCCTCTTTCTTCTTTGGATTTTCTTTCTTCTGCTTTGGGTGTTTGGTCTTTTCTTTACCCCCCCCTTTGTTTATGTTCCTACCCTTTGTGGGCCCCTAGCTCACCTGCAGTGCTACTCTTTCTTGGTCTTTCACTGACTCCACTACTACTACTACCGCTACCTCTCTACTTACTTTCCTACTACCTCTCTTGTCCCGTCCCTGTCCCGTCCCTATATTTACTGCCCCTTTCTCTCTTTTCTGTTTGTGTGACTTTGTAAATGGTCCTAATCGGACCGAAACGTCGTCGTAAGCTCCTCCCTCCTATGTGCGGGTTATTTGCGTATTGTTCCATTGAATTCTTACATTCTTTAATTACTAATTTTTGGCACACACTGATGAAATTTATAAATAAAGTCCTCTGTTAAATTTATCTCTTTGTTTTTTAAACTATATTAAAACTATTTTAGAAACTTAAAGTTGCGGTAAATAGAGGGAGAAAATTGGAAAGCAGGTTAAGATTCCATGAAGCATAGTGAGCGTAAAAAAAAAATGTGTAAGCATGTGGATGAATGTAATGAAAGGGATGAAAATTTAATGACGGAACAAAAAGCAATTTGATGTCCCGGAAGAGGGTCCTTTAAGAGGTTGCCTGATTTTTTATTTCTGTTTTTTCTTTCTCAAACTTTTCGATATTATTTTGCTCATAACTCGAGAACCCTTCATCTGATCGGCTTCAAATTTTCAACACTTGTGTACTGAAACGAGGAACATTTTTTTTTTTGGGGGGGAGGGGTAAAAAAAATAGAATGAACACGTACCCTTTGACTAAAGCTGTTGATCCCATTTCCAGCGTCCAGGATTGGTTCAGATAACTGTCATAATCCTCAGTGGAGGAACTTCAATCAAAAAAAAAAAAAAAAAAAAAAAAAAAAAGTACCATAAACTATGACGACGGCTGAGAGTGAAAATCAAGTATGTAGTTGTAGATAAGACGATTTTATGTGTGAAAAGTGTGAAATTATTATTCTCGTTAAATTACGTTAAATACATTTCAGTTTACCTTTTCTGAATGGCTTCATTGTTTACTGAGTGATGCATCTTGCCTGCAAGCAGATGTGTTGGAATCCGTTCTTTAACTGGAGAATAACTCATTTGATCGGCTTGAAATTTTCATCACTGGTGTGATTTGTAAACACAAGCCTCAGGCTGCCATTTCGTAGCATAAGGCCCAATTTGCCAATTTTAGTGAATAGATGGTGATATTAATTTTTTAATTCTTTAACTAACGAATACTTTTTCTGTCTGGTTTCAAAATGTTATTGACTATGCATGCTATGACAAATCATAAGTTTAGCCCAAGTAGGCGCTAATTTCAAATGTTACTGAAACATCAAAAAAGAAACTTAGAATTGTTAGATTCAGATCAGTTACTGAAGAATGCCTTTTCTGATCGGCTTCAAACTTTTACCATGGGTGGAGTTTATTAAAACACAGTTTGTCAGTTAGAGAAGAGTTTGGATTGGTTTTAGTCTGCTTAAGTCCCTAGTCGCTATTTTGGAAGAAAT
>NC_091292.1:26413110-26445610 GCF_038502225.1 Cherax quadricarinatus | reverse complement strand
ATATATGAAGGGAGGATATTGACAAGTCTTTCTTCCCTCACACTTTTTTAAATTTCCCTTAGTATATTCGCTGTACCCCTGATTTTAATTGGGGTATTTTGCACCTTCTGCCAAGCCTCTTGTTATCATGAGGAATCATTTATGTGTGCAAATTTTGGACCACTCCTAGTATTTTCCAGGTATAGAATGTCATGTACCTCTCGCTCTCTCTTGCCTACTTTATAAGGAGTACATAGCAAAGGACTTCAAACATTTCCAGTAATTTAGGTGCTTGATTGAATCTATGCGGGCAGTGAAGGTTCTCTGCATACTATCCATGTCTGCAATTTCACCTGCCTTCAATGGAGCTGTTAAAAGTACATCAGTACTCCAGCCTAAAGAGAAAGAATAAGGAACTTAAAGAGAATCACGACGCTCCTCAGAGAGTACAGCACTTGTTAATGGGAGAGAAAAACTCACATCGAGACAAATAAGAATAGAAGACGCTTGTCTATATTTCGTCCTCCATCTGATGTCCTTCTCTGGAGATACAACTTAGTAACGAGAAAGAAGCTATATACAAAGGTTTGAAGAAATTTTACCTAACAACTCTAGTCCAGGAGAATGGGTCTATGTTAGAGAGGCTGGTCTGTATTACAGAGGCTGTTCTGCGCTAGAGAGGCTGGTCTGTGTTGGAGATGCTGAACTGTGTTAAAGTGGTTGGCCTTTGTTTTCAGAATAAAATTAATATAACAGGAAAGTCACTGCAGTGGATCAATGAATAATTAAGGTAAAGTAGACAATTAGTGAGTGTGAGAATGATGTGCCAGAGGTTACAAGTGTGAAACGAGAGACACTACGAAGATCGGTACTGGGACGAGGTCTGTCTACTTTGGGTAAATGCGAATGACATCCAGGAAGAGGTAGAGCGAAAAAGGGCATATTGTGACTCTTTAACACTAAAGGCTGAGAGAGTGTGCAGACAAAATAAAGGGGTGGAGGCACAGTTTATGTAGCAAGAGGAGTGGGAAAGGGAAGGTGAGGAAATTATACAGACAGAGGGTAGTTGAAGATGAGGGAGAGGAAGAGAATGTGAGAGACACGGTGCGGCAAGAGAAAGAGAGAGAGAGAGAGAGAGAGAGAGAGAGAGAGAGAGAGAGAGAGAGAGAGAGAGAGAGAGACAGACAGACAGAGACAGAGATTGACAGAGAGAGACCATGAAGAACCACGTTGTAAATCTTGCAAACAAAGCAGCCAGGAAGCTTACAGCACTTCGCTGTATCTCGCATCTGCTTGACAGTAGGGGTTGCAAGATTCTGTACGAGGCACAAGTACGCTCACACCTTGAGTATGCTCCAATTTCTTGGTTTGCCTCCCCCCCCCCCGCTCTCATCTTCGACTACTTGACAGAGTAGAGAACAGAGCAAGACGTCTCATCTCTCGCCTGGACCCATCCTGGAAAGATCTGTCATTTCAGCAGAGCCTTCAACACAGGAGGGATGTGGGTGACCTTACTGTTATGTACAAGGCCAATATTGTCAAAGTACCACTCTTGGATCCACTTCGAGGACAGCGTGAAGCAAGCTTCTATACCACAAGGCGGGCAGAAAGCAGCAACTTCACTCTGGCTGTACCCTTCTCCAGAACATCACTCCATCTGAGATCATTTATCCCCACGATGACTTGAGTCTGGAACACATTCGTACATCATTGTGATGTCAACGAGATAAAGTCAGTTGATCAGATGAAAATGCTGGCCCACAGATGGCTCCAACTTCATCCTGTTCCCTACTTGTATGTCTCATGACAATAAAAATGCTTTCAAATGAGCTGATGTAGGTAACAGCTCATAGCTTGTCAATGAAGTTAGGAATCCTTAACCTGTAAATAGCTTGTCAATAAAGCTAGGGATCCTTAATCTAACCTTGTCAAACCCTGTGTAAAAGAGAGAGAGAGAGAGAGAGAGAGAGAGAGAGAGAGAGAGAGAGAGAGAGAGAGAGAGAGAGAGAGAGAGAGAGAGAGAGAGAGAGAGAGAGAGAGAGAGAGAGAGAGAGAGAGAGAAAGAGAGAGAGAAGGTAAAGGAGAATAAAAGGGGGCGATGGAAAGTGAGCCATAAATTGCTTCGTTATTGCACTTGTCGTGGAGTAGCGCCCGGAGAGGTTCCTCCATGATTGACTGGCGTCCCATGCTGGATTAGTCGCGTCGGGTAATTACTTTTGAAGGTTCAGAAACAAGCTTCTGAAGTTTAAATAGGGAGGAGGTTGTTGATGGTCTAGGTTGTCGAATTTTCAAGTGTGTCAGAGTTTCGTGAGTGTATATTGGATGCGTGGGGAATTCGTGTTGCGCCCATCCACCAACGCTGCGTGATCGTGTGTATCTAACACTAATCTTTGTTTGCGTCATATGGAAGTTCCTTAACACTTGCTGAGTTTTCAATGCACTCATCGTTCCCCTGCTTTTCACTGTTTGCCAAGTCTTTTGTATTCATAAGTAGTACTTTTGGCTTGCAGATTTGGGACCAATCCCTCCAGTATCTTCTAGATGTAGATTTTAGTGTAGCTTTCTCGCCTACGCCTTAAGAAGTACAATTCGAGGGATTTCAAGCACCCCCCAGTAATATATGAGCCTGACTGAATTTATACGAGCTGTGAAGGTTCTCTGTACAATTTCCAGCTGAGCAATTTCGCCTGTTTTAAAGGGGCAGCTAGTACACAGTAATATTCCAGCCTAGAGGGAAAGAGCGACATGAAGAGTATCGTCATTAGCTTGTCATTTCTTGTTCTGAAGGTTCTAATAATCCAACCTATCAATATTCTTGCAGTTGCTATAATAACATTGTTGTGCTCCTTGAACTATCTGGCTTACGTTCTCTTAAGAGGTGTGAATTTGTCTTGTACTCAGATCTTGTTTTTATTTTCTCCCGTTTTGCGTGAAGTAGTAACTGAAATTTCACTCACTTCTTTGTTGTCGTCAGTATTTTTCTCATCGTCTTTAATCAATGGCCCGATACTAGATGCTGTAAGTGGCCTGGATTTTGCATACAAGAAGAGGTATTTGGAATTTTTCTCAATTTCACTTATGGCTTTTAACTCCCTCTGTTTCTCTTGGATTTTTTTATGATATATTCAATTTAGACTCAACGTTTATAAGTTCTATCGCCACTGTTGCTTTTGAGGAGCTCTGTTATTCGTCGTCTTCTCCTATAGAGGGCATGCCTCTCTCTTTAGAACTTACACTTTCTCTTTCGTAACGATATGTATCTGGAGAATATTTTTAATACCATAGAGCTCATCCTTTCGATACATTGCACTTAAAGTTAAATTTGTTAAACATACGTTCTTGGTTGAGTGTGTCTTGCTGATGACCAATCGGTATGTATATCTGAATTACCTTTAGCTTCCGGTCTGAGTTTACTGTCTGATTATTAGTGAGTATTTGGTCCAAGGTATTTTCTAGTCTGATTGGTTCTGTTATTTTCTGGCTTAAGGCGAATTTATCCCAGAGTCTTAGTAGTCCAGCTGTGTCAAACCGTAATATAATTTACTTATAACAAAAGTAGGCACTTTGCATATTTTTTTTTATTTTGTTAATATATGTGTAAACAATTTACATAGTGAAATATCTAAATCATTTAGAGATATATCTCCAAATAATTTTTTTTTCTGCTGAAACATAAGTTAGTAAATTCAATTAATAATTCTAGTAATATGAGTTGTCATGAGAATGAAATTATGGTTATTGGAATTGAGAATAAATAACTCTCTTAATGTCTCCATTACTTTCTCCATCAACACTCAGACTGTGACTCCAACATTTGCTCCACCACTAACATTGTATCCCCATCTCTTTCTCTACCACCTAAAATGGGCTTCGGTCCTGGTCTATCATTCAGAAAAGTTCCATCACTTCACTTCTTTCACAAACACACACACACACAAATATACATACATACACACACACACACACACACACACACACACACACACATAAATAAATATATATATATATATATATATATATATATATATATATATATATATATACATATATATATATATACATATATATATATATATATATATATATATATATATATATATATATATATATATATATATATATATATATATATATATATATATATGTCGTGCCGAATAGGCAGAATTTGCGATCTTGGCTTAAATAGCATCGCTCATCTTGCCATATAAGACAAGTAAAAATTTGTGTATGCAATAATTTCACCAAAATCATTCTGAACCTAATGAAAAAAATATATTTCACTGTGTTTGTTTAGTATTAAATTACTGTAAACAAATCTAAAATATATTTAGTTGGATTAGGCTAAAATAAATTGTTCTTGTTATAATAAGATTAGGTAAGTTTTCTAAGATTCTTTTGGTGCAAAATTAAAAATTTTTACATTAACATTCATGAAAAAAATATATCTTTTAACGTATAACAGAAAATTTTAGAAAGGACTTAATTTTAAATGAGTTCTTGCTAACTGACCAGTTTTACATATTCGGCACGACATATGTATATATATATATATATATATATATATATATATATATATATATATATATATATATATATATATATATATATATATATATATATATATATATATATATATATATATATATATATATATATATATATATATATATATATATATATATATATATATATATATATATATATATATATATATACATATATATACATACACGTATATATATATATATATATATATATATATATATATATATATATATATATATATATATATATATATATATATATATATATATATATATATATATATATATACATATATATATACATATATATATATATGTCTTGCCGAATAGGCAGAACTTGCGATCTTGGTTAAATAGCAACGCTCATCTTGCCATATAGGTCAAGTGAAAATTTGTTTATGCAATAATTTTGCCAAAATCATTCTGAACCTAACGAAAAAAATATATTTAACTGTGTTTGTTTAGTATTAAATTATTGTAAACAAATCAAAAATATGTTTAGTTGGGCTAGGCTAAAATAAATTGCGCTTGTTATAATAAGGTTAGGTAAGTTTTCTAAGTTTCTTTTGATATAAGGTTAGGTAAGTTTTCTAAGTTTCTTTTGGTGCAAAATTGTAAATTTTTCATCAACATTAATGAAAAAAATCTAGCTTTAAAAATATAAGAGAAAATTTTAGAAAGAACTTAATTTTAAATGAGTTCTTGCTAATTGACCAGTTTTACATATTCGGCACGACATATATATATTAATATATTAATATATATATATATATACATATATACATATATATATACATATATATATACATATATACATATATATATACATATATACATATATATATACATATATATATATGTCGTGCCGTTTAGGCAGAACTTGCGATCTTGGCTTAAATAGCAACGCTCATCTTGCCATATAGGACAAGTGAAAATTTGTGTATGCAATAATTTCGCCAAAATCATTCTAAACTTAACGAAAAAAATATGTTTCACGGTGTTTGTTTAGTATTAAATTACTGTAAACGAATCTAAAATATATTTAGTTGAGTTAGGCTAAAATAAATTGCTCTTGTTACGTTAAGGTTAGGTAAGTTTTCTAAGATTCTTTTGGTGCAAAATTAAAATTTTTTACATTAACATTAATGAAAAAAATATATCTTTAAACGTATAAAAGAAAATTCCAGAAAGGACTTAATTTTAAATGAGTTCTTGCTAATTGACCAGTTTTACATATTCGACACGACATATACATATATATATATATATATATATATATATATATATATATATATATATATATATATATATATATATATATATATATATACAAAAAAGCCAGATAGGGATGGAGATTCCCAGCTCCAGATCCCTCGCATTCTCGTGCGTCACCATGAGCCATGTAATGTTGAAAAACAGTATCGATAGGACGGAAAATTCTCTAAGGCAAGGCAGAAGGTATCAGTGGTAACCCATGTCACGGCTGTGTTTGAGAGTTTGAGCTACAGCTTCAGGGCCAGATATATTTTCCTCAATTTTTTTCTTTGTGAGAAATACCCTTGTAGCTCTTGGGTCCTCTAAAGGGTATGGATAAAATGATGAATAAGGTGCATGTGCAACACCTGGGTATATTTTTCAATGAAAACGTTTCACCAGCAAGTGGCTTTTTCAGTTCAATCCCGAGTGTATATACAAGAGACAGTACGGTCTCCAATACTGTCACCAGTACTCTTTCCAGTATGCATTTTCTATACCGAAATGAAAAACTCACTGATTAGCGAATTGTCTTCATAACAAAAGTTAACCAGGTGTTGCACATGTGTCTTGTTCATCAGCTCCTGGGCTAATTAAGGATGTCTTTACGATACCTTTTGCAATGGTCTGAAATTTTAGCAGTATTTGACAAATTTCTATATTTAGTGCATGTAATAAAGTTGGTAGAATTACCGACAATATGTAAAGTAAAAGGACACAAGTGCAACACCAGAGTCGCCATTGCTTCTAGCACTTCAATAAAGGATCTAACCAGGACAAAATCAAAGCACCACGAACCAGTCAACGCAGGAGTTTACACTATACCCTGTGGAGGCTGTGACAAGATTTACCCCGGTGAAACAGCAAGAAACCTCGACACCCGCCTCAATGAACACATTTACGCATGTAGGAACGATAACTTGAACAACGCCTGTGTACAACACCGAAATTCCACCAATCATCTCATGAAATTGAGGGACGCCCAATTAGTGATTAAAGAAACTAACTTCCGTAGACGCAAGTGCCTCGAATCAGCACTGATCACTGTTTCGAATACAATTAAACAAAACAACGGCAGCTTCACCATCTCCGAAGTCTTATCAAGAATCCTCTTGAAAACAGTAAACCCTGCCATCACATAGTCTCTCCTGTTATACTACACAAAGCACATTACAGAGAATGAACACTGAAACAGGCTGCCTCTATCCAGTCTATATTTGTCCAACCTAATTTTATGTTACCCAAGTAATAGCTTTTATATCCAGTAACAGAATAGCTTAAGTTAAAATTACCTGTGGATTATCTCTCAGAATGGACTATCCCATATACATATGAAATATGCAACACAAGCCACGGGGGATTCGAAATTTTTAGCTCAAGTACTCTCACACTTCTCAGTGCGTCATCAGGAGCTATGCAAAGTTGCAAGGCAACAACTGAAGGAGTGAGGGGAAGTTTTCTCAGAGTAGCACAGTGCAGGTTGTCACCCGACGCAGCCTGCGGCAGGATTTGAGTTAAAGATTTCCACCCCCCGTGGCTTGTCTTACATAGTTAAGATCGCCTCTCTGCGATTATTTACATATAAAATGTAGTAGGGAATTTTTATTAAACAAAATTTACAACATCAGCAATGTACTGTTGCTCTGCTTTCCGTGTTAGGTACTTATTAGGTACAGGGGGAATGGTAGTGGAATGACGGAAAATGATGAACGAAAATGCCAAGGCTTCTGCTGTGCTTGAAAGATATTTTAATTCTCAAAATATTCCGGTTGTTTTTAAGAGAAGGTGGAATGTGGCTAATTGGACTTGAGGCGCAACCCTCACACACACAAAAAAATCTACCCCTTCTCCTCTCTCTCCCTCACACCCTATTCATTTACCCTCCCCCCTCACACACACCCCTTCTTTCCCCCCCCTATCCACCCCCCCCCACATTCTCCCCTCTTCATCTTTCCACCCACAAAGAGCCTGTCGTTTCTTCCTTAATTTAAATATAAAGTTTGCTTCCCCTCCTAGGAATATATAATTCACTCACCAGTTTCCCAAACACACACTCACCTATTTTCATTCAGTTATCCTTACTCCCTCCCTCAGTCCCCACTCCTCCATTCCCTCTCTTTCAGTCCCCTCTCCCCCAGTCCTCTCTCCTCCAGTCCTGATTCTGTTTCCCTCCTTTAAAGTCCCCAGTCCTCCAGTTCTCTCTTTCTCTGTCCCTTCTCTTCCAATCCTCTTTCTCTCAGTCCCTCCCTCCCCGCCCCTCCCTCTTCCCCTGGTCGGTATAAAGTATATTAAAGGCAACACGCAAAGCTTCTTGGTTAATCTGAATTTTTTTTTGTGGCTTTCGTGTTATTATTTGTCATATATAATTGTTTTCAGGTGCATGCATGTACGCACATACACACACACACACACACACACACACACACACACACACACACACACACACACACACACACACACACACACACACACACACACACACAGATTATCAGAAGAGTGGTGGAACACCTAGAAAGGAATGATCTCATCAACAGCAGCCAACATGGTTTCAGGGACGGGAAATCCTGTGTCACAAACCTACTGGAGTTCTATGACATAGTGACAGCAGTAAGACAAGAGAGAGAGGGGTGGGTGGATTGCATTTTCTTGGACTGCAAGAAGGCGTCTGACACAGTTCCACGCAAGAGATTAGTACAAAAACTGGAGGACCAAGCAGGGATAACAGTGAAGGCACTACAATGGATCAGGGAATACTTGTGAGGAAGACAGCAGCGGGTCATGGTACGTGGTGAGGTGTCAGAGTGGGCACCTGTGACAAGCGGGATCCCACAGGGGTCACTCCTAGGACCAGTGCTGTTTCTGGTATTTGTGAACGACATGACGGAAGGAATAGACTCCGAAGTGTCCCTGTTTGCAGATGACGTGAAGTTGATGAGAAGAATTCATTCGATCAAAGATCAGGCAGAACTACAAAGGGAACTGGACAGGCTGCAGACCTGGTCCAGCAATTGGCTCTTGGAGTTCAACCCCATCAAGTACAAAGTCATGAAGATTGGGGAAGGGCAAAGAAGACCGCAGACGGAGTACAGTCTAGGGGACCAGAGACTACAAACCTCACTCAAGGAAAAAGATCTTGGGGTGAGTATAACACCAGGCACATCTGAAGCGCACATCAACCAAATAACTGCTGCAGCATATGGGCGCCTAGCAAACCTCAGAACAGCATTTCGACATCTTAATAAGAAATCGTTCAGGACCCTGTACACCGTGTAAGTTAGGCCCATATTGGAGTATGTGGCACCAGTTTGGAACCCACACTAAGCCAAGCATGTAAAGAAACTAGAGAAAGTGCAAAGGTTTGCAACAAAACTAGTTCCATAGCTAAGAGGTATGTCGTACGAGGAGAGGTTAAGGGAAATCAACCTGACGACACTGGAGGACAGGAGAGATAGGGGGGACATGATAACGACATACAAAATACTGAGAGGAATTGACAAGGTGGACAAAGACAGGATGTTCCAGAGATGGGACACAGCAACAAGGGGACACAATTGGAAGTTGAAGACAGAGATGAATCACAGGGATGTTAGGAAGTATTTCTTCAGCCACAGAGAAATCAGGAAGTGGAATAGTTTGGGAAGCGATGTAGTGGAAGCAGGATCCATACATAGCTTTAAGTAGAGGTATGATACATCTCACGGTTCAGGGAGAGTGACCTAGTAGTGACCAGTGAAGAGGAGGGGCCAGGAGCTGGGACTCGACCCCTGGAACCTCAACTAGGTGAGTACAACTAGGTGAGTACACACACACACACACACACACACACACACACACACACACACACACACACACACATACAAACACACTGTTGTGCCTTCAGATAAAACAAGCACATATTTATATAGTGATGTACATTGCCTCTTCATTTTCTTGGTATACTGCAATGAGTATTTTTATTATTAGCTAAAATGAAAATATCATGTTTATGAATATATATATATATATATATATATATATATATATATATATATATATATATATATATATATATATATATATATATATATATATATATATAAAGAATCACACATAAAGTGGGAGTTGTCACAGTTGCTCTTTGCTGATGACACTGTGCTCTTGGGAGACTCTGAAGAGAAGTTGCAGAGATTGGTGGATGAATTTTGTAGGGTGTGCAAAAGAAGAAAATTGAAAGTGAATACAGGTGATTAGGTGATGAAAGATTGGATATCAGATTGGAGGGAGAGAGTATGGAGGAGGTGAATGTATTCAGATATTTGGGAGTGGACGTGTCAGCGGATGGGTCTATGAAAGATGAGGTGAATCATAGAATTGATGAGGGGAAAAGGGTGAGTGGTGCACTTAGGAGTCTCTGGAGACAAAGAACTTTGTCCTTGGAGGCAAAGAGGGGAGTGTATGAGAGTATAGTTTTACCAACGCTCTTATATGGGTGTGAAGCATGGGTGATGAATGTTGCAGCGAGGAGAAGGCTGGAGGCAGTGGAGATGTAATGTCTGAGAGCAATGTGTGGTGTGAATATAATGCTGATGGATGTGTCTCTAAGATTCCTTGTAAAATTTGCGATAAAGTTTATTACGGTCAAACTGGTAAAAGTCTCGAACTAAGATTAAAACAACATAAATATAGCATTAGAACTGGACAAGATTCCAATGCTCTATTTATTCATGTAAGAGATTTTAACCATCCAATTGATTTTCAAAAAGTTGAGAAAGTAGTATCAAGCAAGTCCATGGTCGACAGAAATATAATTGAATCTTGTTTCATAAAAAGCAGTTTTGACAATAATATAAATATTTCCTTTGGTTTATATAATTTAGATCCATTTATAATTAATAGAATTTGGGAAGAATTTAATAATACACTGGACAAATAATTTTTAAATTTTCTTGGGTAGAATAGTTTGTGGGTGAGTTGTGCAAAGGACCTATCCAGTTGGGTCGGCGCGCGTCAAGTGTTTAACGGTTGTGGGATCTGATAGTGAGGTGTTGGCCAGACCCCTTATATAGCTTCCTTGGATGCTTTACTTTCATAGTTCCTTGATAATGTGAGTAGTCACGAAAGCGCTTGGAATTTCTCTATTCTTTCAGAGTGGTTGTTTTGCATATTCTGAAATCACCTGTTTACTGTGATCTTATTGCGCATATATATATATATATATATATATATATATATATATATATATATATATATATATATATATATATATATATATATATATATATATATATATATATATATATATACATACATATATATATATATATATATATATATATATATATATATATATATATATATATATATATATATATATATATATATATATATATATATATTTATATATTAACGTGCCTAGAGGTACAGTTGAAGTTGATTAATTACTGTAAATATACACAACACATGATAATATTATTTACGTTCAGTTTATGCACCGAAATGAGTAAAGGTAACTAATTCCAGTCATACGATTTACATTTGACTTAAATAAATTGTAAATAATAATTCCCTAGACATTTTATGGATTATTAAAGTTCTCAAACTTTTTGTAGTAATTTTACATTCTCCTCGCTGTAGCCTTAAACCATCTAAATAAGAAACCATACCACGGGCGGGGATAGAACCCGCGATCAGAGAGTCTCAAAACTCCAGACCGCCGCGTTAGCCACTGGACCAGCTAGCCACAATAAGATTCATCCAACTAGGTATATTTCTACACCATATGAAGGTTAGCATAGGCACCACTGTGACCACAAAAGCAAGTTTTTACAGACGGATCTTCAGCTAGCGTGGCCGTGACGAACTTTAGCTCAAGTCCCCTCAAAGCCGTTAACATGACTCACGAAATCGTAATGACACGATTGCAAACATGTTAACGGCTTTGAGGGGACTTGAGCTAGAGTTCGTCACGGCCACGCTAGCTGGAGATTCGTTTGTAAAAACTTGCTTTTGTGGTCACAGTGGTGCCTATGCTAACCTTCATATGGTGTAGAAATATACCTAGTTGGACGAATCTTATTGTGGCTAGCTGGTCCAGTGGCTAACGCGGCGGTCTGGAGTTTTGAGACTCTCTGATCGCGGGTTCTATCCCCGCCCGTGGTATGGTTTGTTTGCAATCGTGTCATTACGATTTCGTGAGCCATCTAAAAAAAGCTCTTAAAATAACTTGCCAATGTCTATACTGGAGTTGCAGAATAATGAGTTAGAAAAATGTTACAAAGCAAGCTCTGGCTAGATGCTGGAGGGTTATCACTAGGTTCACTTTCTAGTATTGTCTGGTAGATAATTTGCTAGTATTATTTCTCTTGTAACACAGGTAGGCAAACACACACACACACACACACACACACACACACACATACACTGGTGAGTTTACAGAATATATATTGCGGTAGCACTAATATCTGTGGTAATGATGCCAGCAACTTGCAACCCATTCCAAACAGCAGATTTGGCCTGAATTACAGGAACAAGTGGCTACGCTCCCCATCCGTCAGAGAGAATAGGAATTTATAAGCAAAACAAACACAAAATTGAGGATCATTATTAATTCCATCCCCGGAAAAAAAGACCTTTAAAATCCAGGGCCCACAGGGATGACCTAAGTCTTAGATATGAAGGATAAAACCATCGCATGTGATCATTAGAAACCTGCGTATGAAAATTTTGATGCCATAATATTGAAAGACTCAGTTGGAGAGAATAGATCTGAAATTCTCTCTTGATATACACGTGATAAAACAGAATGAAATAACCTTGGGAGTGTGTTACTGTGGTACGAGAAAGAATGAGGCAAGAAATTAGGTCAGGTGGAAGAATGCCGGAGGGAGGAGAGAAACATAAAGGAAGGATGTAGGAAGGTGGAAGGAAGATGAAGGGTGGGGAGAAACAGAGGAATGTGGGAAGATGAAAGGACGCTGGGGGTTGAAGGGAAGTATGGTGGAGGGAAGATGGAGGATGAACAGAGAACTGAGGCTGTTGTTGCTCTCCAGACAAAAATATTTAATTCTCAAAAATTTGAGAGAGTAGGAATGTGGCTAATTAGACTTGAGGCGCAACTCATTTCTCCCCACACACGTCCACACACCACCCACACTCTCACCCATCACCCACACATGCTCGTTCACTACCCACACTCTCACCCATCACCCACACACGCCCACTCACCACCCACACTCTCACCCATCACCCACACATGATCATTCACTACCCACACTCCCACCCATCATCTACACACACCCACTCACCACCCACACTCTCACCAATCACCCACACGCCCCCACTCACCACCAACACTCTCACCCATCACCCACATATGCTCGTTCCCTACCCACTCTCCCACCCATCACCCACACACGCCCACTCATCACCCACACTCTCACCCATCACCCACACATGCTCATTTACTACCCACACTCTCACCTATCACCCACACACGTCCACTCACCACGCACACTCTCACCAATCACCCACTCATGCTCATTCACCACCCACACTCTCACCCATCACCCACACATGTTCATTCACCACCCACACTGTCACCCATCGCCCCACACACGCCCACTCACCATTCACACTGTCACCCATCACCCATATACTCCCATTCACCACCCATATTCTCACCCATCACCACTCATTATCCACACTCTCACCCATCACCCACACACACCCACTCACCACCTACTTTCTCACCGATCACCCACACACGCTCACTCACCACCAACAGTCTCACCCACAGTCTCACCCATCACCCACACATGCTCGTTCACTACACACACTCTCACCAATCACCCGCACACGCCACTCACCACCCACACTCTCACCCATCACCAACACATGCTCATTCACTACCCACACTCCCACCCATCACCCACACACACCCACTCACCACACTCACCACCCACACTCTCACCAATCACCCACACTCTCACCCATCACCCAAACACGTCCACTCACCACCCACACTCCCACCCATCACCCACACACGCCCACTCACCACCCACATTCTCACCCATCGCCACTCACCACCCACACTCTCCCCAATCACCCACACACGCCCACTCACCACCCACACTCTCACCCATCACCCACACACGCCCACTCACCACCCACACTCTCATCCATCACCCAAACACGTCCACTCACCACCCACACTCCCACCCATCACCCACACACGCCCACTCACCACCCACATTCTCACCCATCGCCACTCACCACCCACACTCTTCCCAATCACCCACACGCGCCCACTCACCACCCACACTCTTCCCAATCACCCACACACCCTCACCCACAATCCCCACCCCCACACTCCGTCCTTCCACCCACAAAGAGCCTGTCGCCTCTTAATTTAAATAATATGTTTTTATTTCCGCCTTGTAATAAATAAATCCTCTTCCATTTTTTCAACTTTTTAAATTGGAACATTTTGTTTTTTTTATTTATCTGATGTTATTTTATATTCAAAAGCATATCATTTTCAGAAACTAATTTAAATTTTC
Organism: Cherax quadricarinatus; assembly: GCF_038502225.1. Lineage (NCBI taxonomy): Eukaryota > Metazoa > Arthropoda > Malacostraca > Decapoda > Parastacidae > Cherax > Cherax quadricarinatus. The sequence continues at coordinate 26,431,296 of NC_091292.1, read as the reverse complement.
ATTAAAATGAACTTGAGATAATTTTAAAAGTACGAATTCTGGTGAAACATTCTAAAAATAAGTGAAATATGCATATATGTTAATAAATGACAGAATACATACACATATATAGACAGTGGAAGCTTCGGGGATGTTTAGGTAAGTGGCTTCTGGAGTTCAATCCCAGCAGGTGCATGGTTATGAAATTTGGAAGAGAGCAAAGAAAACAGCACAAGAAGTATGAAGTGAGGGATTAGAAATTGCAGTCCTCACTCAAGGTGGACCTGGAGGCAAGTTATGTAAGCAATCATATCGCTCAAGATAAACATCAACTGAGTAACAGACACAAATGCAGCATAATGTGATTCTTTATTTACTAAGTTTCGCCCACACGGTGGGCTTTGTCAAGTCAATAAAGGATCGCATTTTAATGCATTTGTATCTATTTTTCCATCATGTCGACAGCAAAATGATGGTCTCGTGCATTCCCTTCGTTGCCTTCTTTTTTCCTTCCTCAATTCTATGGTTAACTTCATCCTTCATAAACCCATCCGCTGACAGGTCAACTCCTGAATATCTGAAAACATTCACTTCTTCCATACTCCCTCCCTCCAGTGTGATATCCAATTTTTCACTATCTAAATCGTTTGATACCCTCATCACCTTACTCTTATCTATGTTCACTTTCAACTTTCTACCTTTACACACCCTCCCGAACTCCTCCACTAACCTTTGCAGTTTTTCTTTAGCATCCCCCAAAAGCACAGTATCATCAGCAAAATTAACTGTGTCAACTCCCATTTTGTATTTGATTCCCCATAATTTAATCCCACCTCTCTTCCCAACACCCTAGCATTTATTTTATTTACAGACCCATCTATAAATATATTAAACAACCATAGCAACCTTACACATCCCTGTCTAAGACCTGCTTTACTGGGAAGTAATCTCCCTCTCTCCTACACAAACTAACCTGAGCTTCACTAACCTCATAAAAACTCTTTACAGCATTTAGTAACTTACTACTTATTCCATACACTTGCAACATCTGTCACATTGCTCCCTTATCCACTACTATATGCCTTTTCTAAATCCATAAATGCAATGAAAACTTCAATACCTTGATCTAAATACTGTTCACATATATGGTTCAATGTAAACGCCTGATCTACACATCTTATATATTCTTTCTTTCAACGTACCTGACGTATCCCACCGAGGTAGGGTGGCCCAAAAGGAAAAATGAAAGTTCCTCCTTTTAAATTTAGTAATATATACAGGAGAAAGGGTTACTAGCCCCTTGCTCCCGGCATTTTAGTCGCCTCTTACAACACGCATGGCTTACGGAGGATGAATTCTATTCCACTTCCCCATGGATATTTTATACTACATCATTTCCTTTATTAGTAGCTTGAACACTTTAATATATTATAAAAAAAATAGCCTTTACCAGACGAATTAAGAAAAGTATAAAATACAACTGTGATAAAAATTGGTGACTGCCATGTAAGAAAATAAGCAAAAATGGGAAATTGTATTTCACCTATTTCACATTTTTCTACATTACTATAGCAATATATCTAGCAGCTTGCAGGAATACCTTGTGAGAGAGTATGAGTGTGAGTATGAGCGAGTCAATGTATGATTTTAGTCAATAAATCTGATCCACATATTTTGTGTTATCATTTGATCAACTATGACAAACTAAAAAATTCTTCACTTCTTTTCAGCCACAAATAAATATTCTACCGAGAATGTCTGCATAAAATTTATTCACAATAAGCAAAAAATTTAGTCTCCAATTTCTGTCAGTTAGAACCTTTTAGTTATAAATGCAAGTACCATAAATATTACATTTACAGTACTTACATGAACTCTTCAGTTTTTGGTTTATCCACATGTGAAGTATTTTTCCATCACACAAGCAGCTTAAGGTGCAGTACAACTTATATATTCCTATGTACAGTATTACTCTGTTCATGCGTGTTGCAAATTGAAAATTTACAGCACAAAATAACCCTTAGGAATGTTCAATAAAATAATAACAAAAGAAGGCACAATACAGTGCGGGTTATTTGTGTTTCATTAAATTATTTTATTATATGTATACATATACAGCCAGAGTACATTTTATCTCAATATTAAGTCCTATTCCCATCAATGTATCACTGAATGCTTGAGAGAAAAAAACTCACTGAGATATAGATGCGACATGAGAATAAAACCCTGGCTCAAGGATCTCTGCCAAGACCAGCACAACAAACTTCATCCAGGTCAAAGACTGCACAGATATCGACGGAGCGATCCATATCCAGACTTCCTTCGCTGTGCTGACCATTCATGTCGTGTCCATGTGATGAAAGCTAATGCAGTTTACTGCATTGGCTTTCATCACATGTATGTGTGTGTGTACACACACACACGCACACACATATATATATATATATATATATATATATATATATATATATATATATATATATATATATATATATATATATATATATATATATATATATATATATATATATATATATATATATATATATATATATAGCCTAGGAAAGGTTGGAGGGAGGGGGTAAAGGAGGTTTTGTGTGCGAGGGGCTTGGACTTCCAGCAGGCGTGCGTGAGCGTTTTTGATAGGAGTGAATGGAGACGAATGGTTTTTAATACTTGACGTGCTGTTGGAGTGTGAGCAGGGTAACATTTATGAAGGGGTTCAGGGAAACCGGCAGGCCGGACTTGAGTCCTGGAGATGGGAAGTACAGTGCCTGCACTCTGAAGGAGGGGTGTTAATGTTACAGTTTAAAAACTGTAGTGTAAAGCACCCTTCTGGCAAGACAGTGATGGAGTGAATGATGGTGAAAGTTTTTCTTTTTCGGGCCACCCTGCCTTGGTGGGAATCGGCCAGTGTGATAATAATAAAATAAAAAAAACATATATACAAATATACATATATATATACATATACATATATACAAATATATACATATATATATACATATATACAAATATACATATATACATATATGCAATAAAATCACAGTAAACAGGTGATTTTAAAATATGCAAAACAACCACTGTGAAAGAGTAGTGAAATTCCAAGCGCTTTCGTGACTACTCAAATTGTCAACAGAAATATAATTGAATATAATTATAATTGAATCTTGTTTCATAAAAAGCAGTTTTGAAAATAATATGAATATTTCCTTAGGTTTATATAAATTAGACTCATTTATAATTAATAAAATTCGGTTAGAGTTTAATAATACATTGGACAAATAATAAACCTATATATATATATATATATATATATATATATATATATATATATATATATATATATATATATATATATATATATATATATATATACATATACATATATATATATATATATATATATATATATATATATATATATATATATATATATATATATATATATATATTATTATTATTATTATCACACTGGCCGATTCCCACCAAGGCAGGGTGGCCCGAAAAAGAAAAACTTTCACCATCATTCACTCCATCACTGTCTTGCCAGAAGGGTGCTTTACACTACAGTTTTTAAAATGCAACATTAACACCCCTCCTTCAGAGGGCAGGCACTGTACTTCCCATCTCCAGGACTCAAGTCCGGCCTGCCGGTTTCCCTGAACTCCTTCATAAATGTTACTTTGCTCACACTTCAACAGCACGTCAAGTATTAAAAACCATTCGTCTCCATTCACTCCTATCAAACACGCTCACGCACGCCTGCTGGAAGTCCAAGCCCCTCGCACACAAAACCTCCTTTACCCCCTCCCTCCAACCTTTCCTAGGCCGACCCCTACCCCGCCTTCCTTCCATTACAGACTGATACACTCTTGAAGTCATTCTGTTTCGCTCCATTCTCTCTACATGTCCGAACCACCTCAACAACCCTTCCTCAGCCCTCTGGACAACAGTTTTGGTAATCCCGCACCTCCTCCTAATTTCCAAACTACGAATTCTCTGCATTATATTCACACCACACATTGCCCTCAGACATGACATCTCCACTGCCTCCAGCCTTCTCCTCGCTGCAACATTCATCACCCATGCTTCACACCCATATAAGAGTGTTGGTAAAACTATACTCTCATACATTCCCCTCTTTGCCTCCAAGGACAAAGTTCTTTGTCTCCACAGACTCCTAAGTGCACCACTCACCCTTTTCCCCTCATCAATTCCATGATTCACCTCATCCTTCATAGACCCATCCGCTGACACGTCCACTCCCAAATATCTGAATACATTCACCTCCTCCATACTCTCTCCCTCCAATCTGATATCCAATCTTTCATCACCTAATATTTTTGTTATCCTCATAACCTTACTCTTTCCTGTATTCACTTTTAATTTTCTTCTGTTGCACACCCTACCAAATTCATCCACCAATCTCTGCAACTTCAGAATCTCCCAAGAGCACAGTGTCATCAGCAAAGAGCAACTGTGACAACTCCCACTTTATGTGTGATTCCTTATCTTTTAACTCCACGCCTCTTGTCAAGACCCTCGCATTTACTTCTCTTACAACCACATCTATAAATATATTAAACAACCACGGTGACATCACACATCCCTGTCTAAGGCCTACTTTTACTGGGAAATAATTTCCCTCTTTCCTATGTACTCTAACTTGAGCCTCACTATCCTCCTAAAAACTCTTCACTGCTTTCAGTAACCTACCTCCTACACCATACACCTGCAACACCTGCCACATTGCCCCCCTATCCACCCTGTCATACGCCTTTTCCAAATCCATAAATGCTACAAAGACCTCATTAGCCTTATCTAAATACTGTTCACTTATATGTTTCACTGTAAACACCTGGTCCACACACCCCCCTACCTTTCCTAAAGCCTCCTTGTTCATCTGCTATCCTATTCTCAGTCTTACTTTTAATTCTTTCAATAATAACTCTACCATACACTTTACCAGGTATACTCAACAGACTTATCCCCCTATAATTTTTGCACTCTCTTTTGTCCCCTTTGCCTTTATACAAAGGAACTATGCATGCTCTCTGCCAATCCCTAGGTACCTTACCCTCTTCCATACATTTATTAAATAATTGCACCAACCACTCCAAAATTATATCCCCACCTGCTTTTAACATTTATATCTTTATCCCATCAATCCCGGCTGCCTTACCCCCTTTCATTTTACCTACTGCCTCACGAACTTCCCCCTTACTCACAACTGGCTCTTCCTCACTCCTACAAGATGTTATTCCTCCTTGCCCTATACACGAAATCACAGCTTCCTTATCTTCATCAACATTTAACAATTCCTCAAAATATTCCCTCCATCTTCCCAATACCTCTAACTCTCCATTTAATAACTCTCCTCTCCTATTTTTAACTGACAGATCCATTTGTTCTCTAGGCTTCCTTAACTTGTTAATCTCACTCCAAAACTTTTTCTTATTTTCAACAAAATTTGTTGATAACATCTCACCCACTCTCTCATTTGCTCTCTTTTTACATTGCTTCACCACTCTCTTAACCTCTCTCTTTTTCTCCATATACTCTTCCCTCCTTGCATCACTTCTACTTTGTAAAAACTTCTCATATGCTAACTTTTTCTCCCTTACTACTCTCTTTACATCATCATTCCACCAATCGCTCCTCTTCCCTCCCGCACCCACTTTCCTGTAACCATAAACTTCTGCTGAACACTCTAACACTACATTTTTAAACCTTCCCCATACCTCTTCGACCCCATTGCCTATGCTCTCATTAGCCCATCTATCTTCCAATAGCTGTTTATATCTTACCCTAACTGCCTCCTCTTTTAGTTCATAAACCTTCACCTCTCTCTTCCCTGATGCTTCTATTCTCCTTGTATCCCATCTACCTTTTACTCTCAGTGTAGCTACAACTAGAAAGTGATCTGATATATCTGTGGCCCCTCTATAAACATGTACATCCTGAAGTCTACTCAACAGTCTTTTATCTACCAATACATAATCCAACAAACTACTGTCATTTCGCCCTACATCATATCTTGTATACTTATTTATCCTCTTTTTCTTAAAATATGTATTACCTATAACTAAATCCCTTTCTATACAAAGTTCAATCAAAGGGCTCCCATTGTCATTTACACCTGGCACCCCAAACTTACCTACCACACCCTCTCTAAAAGTTTCTCTTACTTTAGCATTCAGGTCCCCTACCACAATTACTCTCTCACTTGGTTCGAAGGCTCCTATACATTCACTTAACATCTCCCAAAATCTCTCTCTCTCCTCTGCATTCCTCTCTTCTCCAGGTGCATATACGCTTATTATGACCCACTTCTCGCATCCAACCTTTACTTTAATCCACATAATTCTTGCATTTACACATTCATATTCTCTTTTCTCCTTCCATAACTGATCATTCAACATTACTGCTACCCCTTCCTTTGCTCTAACTCTCTCAGATACTCCAGATTTAATCCCATTTATTTCCCCCCACCTAAACTCCCCTACCCCCTTCAGCTTTGTTTCGCTTAGGGCCAGGACATCGAACTTCTTTTCATTCATAACATCAGCAATCATCTGTTTCTTGTCATCTGCACTACATCCACGCACATTCAAGCATCCCAGTTTTATAAAGTTTTTCTTCTTCTCTTTTTTAGTAAATGTCTACAGAAGAAGGGGTTACTAGCCCATTGCTCCCGGCATTTTAGTCGCCTCATACGACACGCATGGCTTATGGAGGAAAGATTCTTTTCCACTTCCCCATGGACAATAGAAGAAATAAAGAAGAACAAGAGGTATTTAGAAAAAGGAGAAAAACCTAGATGTATGTATATATATATGCATGTGCATGTCTGTGAAGTGTGACCAAAGTGTAAGTTGGAGTAGCAAGATATCCCTGTTATCTAGCGTGTTTATGAGACAGAAAAAGACACCAGCAATCCTACCATCATGCAAAACAGTTACAGGTTTCTGTTTCACAGTCATCTGGCAGGACGGTAGTACTTCCTTGGGTGGTTGCTGTCTACCAACCTACTACCTTATATATATATATATATATATATATATATATATATATATATATATATATATATATATATATATATATATATATATATACATATATATATATATATATATATATATATATATATATATATATATATATATATATACACTCACCTAGTTGAGGTTGCAGGGGTCGAGTCCCAGCTCCTGGCCCCGCCTCTTCACTGGTCACTACTAGGTCACTCTCGTCACTCTGAACCGTGAGGTTTATCATACCTCTGCTTAAAGCTATGTATGGATCCTGCCTCCACTACATCGCTTCCCAAACTATTCCACTTCCTGACTATTCTGTGGCTGAAGAAATACTTCCTAACATCCCTGTGATTCATCTGTGTCTTCAACTTCCAACTGTGTCCCCTTGTTGCTGTATCCCATCTCTGGAACATCCTCTCTTTGTCTACCTTGTCAATTCCTCTCAGTATTTTGTATGTCGTTATCATGTCCTCCCTATCTCTCCTCTCCTCCAATGTCGTCAGGTTGATGTGCCTAGTGTTAAACTCACCCCAAGATCTTTTTCCTTGAGTGAGGTTTGTAGTCTTTGGCCCCCTAGACTGTACTCCGTCTTTGCCCTTCCCCAATCTTCATGACTTTGCACTTGGTGGGGTTGAACTCCAGGAGCCAATTGCTGGACCAGGTCTGCAGCCTGTCCAGATCCCTTTGTGTGTGTGTGTGTGTGTGTGTGTACTCACCTATATGTACTCACCTATTTGTGGTTGCAGGGGTCGATTCACAGCTCCTGGCCCCTCCTCTTCGCTGATTGCTACTAGGTCCTCTCTCTCCCTGCCCCATGAGCTCTATCATACCTCGCCTTAAAACTATGTATGGTTCCTGCCTCCACCACATCACTTTCTAGGCTATTCCATGGCCTGACTACTCTATAACTGAAGAAATACTTCCTAACATCCCTTTGATTCATCTGAGTCTTCAACTTCCAATTGTGACCTCTTGTGTCTGTGTCCCATCTCTGGAACATCCCGTCTTTGTCCACCTCGTCTATTCCGCGCAGTATTTTATAAGTCGTTATCATGTCTCCCCTGACCCTCCTGGCCTCCAGTGTCGTCAGGCCGATTTCCCTCAACCTTTCTTCATAGGACAATCCCCGTAGCTCTGGGACTAGTCTTGTTGCAAACCTTTGCACTTTCTCTAATTTCTTGACGTGCTTGACTAGGTGTGGATTCCAAACTGGTGCTGCATACTCCAGTATGGGCCTGACGTAGATGGTATACAGAGTCTTAAACGAATCCTTACTGAGGTATCGGAACGCTATCCGTAGGTTTGCCTGGCGCCCATATGCTGCAGCAGTTATCTGATTGATGTGCGCCTCATGAGATATGCTCGGTGTTATACTCACCCCCAGATCTTGAGTGAGGTTTGCAGTCTTTGGCCATCTAAACTATATTGTGTCTGCGGTCTTCTTTGCCCTTCCCCAATCTTCATGACTTTGCATTTGGCAGGGTTAAATTCAAGGAGCCAGTTGCTGGACCAGGCTTGAAGCCTGTCCAGGTCTCTTTGTAGTCCTGCCTGATCCTCGTCCGATTCGATTCTTCTCATTAACTTCACATCATCTGCAAACAAGGACACTTCTGAGTCTATCCCTTCCGTTATGTCGTTCACCTATACCAAGAACAGCACAGGTCCTAGGACTGACCCTTGTGGAACCCCGCTTGTCACAGGCGCCCACTCTGACACCTCGTCGCGTACCATGACTCGTTGTTGCCTCCCTGTCAGATATTCTCTGATCCATTGCAGTGCCTTTCCTGTTATGTGTGCCTGGTCCTCTAGATTTTGCAGTAACCTCTTGTGAGGAACTGTGTCGAAGGCCTTCTTGCAGTCCAAAAATACGCAGTCGATCCACCCCTCTCTCTCTTGTCTTACTTCTGTCACCTTGTCATAAAACTCTGGTAGGTTTGTGACACAGGATTTTCCTTCCCTGAAACCGTGCTGGTTGTCAATTATACACTTGTTTCTTTCCAGGTGCCCCACCACTCTCCTCCTGATGATCTTCTCCATGACCTTGCATACTATACACGTTAGTGATACAGGTCTGTAGTTTAGTGCCTCATGTCTGTCTCCCTTTTTAAAAATTGGGACTACATTTGCCATCTTCCATACCTCAGGGAGTTGCCCAGTTTCAAATGATGTGTTGAAGATCTTTGTTAATGGCTCACACAATATATCTGCTCCCTCTTTAAGGACCCATGGAGAGATGTTGTCTGGTCCCACCGCCTTTGAGGTGTCAAGTTCGCATAGCAGCTTCTTCACCTCCTCCTTGGTTATATGTACCTCATCCAGCACTTGCTGGTGTGCCCCCGTTCTGATTTCTTGGAGTCCTACTGGTTTCCACTGTAAATACCTCTTTAAATCTTGTGTTGAGCTCCTGACATACCTCTCGGTCGTTTCTTGTGAATTCCCCATCACCCTTCCTCAGTTTGATTACCTGGTCCTTGACTGTTGTTTTCCTCCTGATGTGGCTGTACAACAGCTTCGGGTCAGTCTTTACTTTTGATGCTATGTCATTTTCATATTGTCTCTGAGCCTCCCTTCTTATCTGTGCATATTCGTTTCTGGCTCTTCGGCTGATTTCTTTATTTTCCTGAGTTCTCTGTCTTCTGTACCTTTTCCATTCTCTAGTACACCTAGTTTTTGCCTCCCTACACCTTTGGGTGAACCAAGGACTCGTTCTGTTCTTCCCATTATTTCTGTTTCCCTTGGGAACAAACCTCTCCTCTGCCTCCTTGCATTTTGTTGCTACATAGTCCATCATTTCTTGTACTGGTTTTCCTGTCAGTTCCCTCTCCCACTGAATGTCTTGAAGGAAGTTCCTCATGACTGAGTAGTTCCCCCTTTTGTAGTTTGGTTTTTCCCAGCCTATTCCTGCTACTCTCTCCACTTGGAGCTCAACTATGTAGTCGAAGCACAGAACCACATGATCACTAGCTCCCAGGGGCTTTTCATACATGATACCCTCGATGTCCGAACTACTCATGGTGAATACAAGGTCCAACCTTGCTGGTTCATCCTCTCCTCTCTCTCTGGTAGTGTCTCTAACATGTTGATGCATGAGGTTCTCCAGTACTACATCCATCATCTTGGCTCTCCATGTTTCGGGACCCCCATGGGGCTCCAGGTTTTCCCAGTCAATCTCCTTGTGATTGAAATCACCCATAACTAGTAACTTTGCTCCCCCCATGTGTGCTCTCCTGGCCACCTCGGCTAGTGTGTCATTGCTGTGTGTGTGTGTGTGTGTGTGTGTGTGTGTGTGTGTGTGTACGTATTTAATGACCATGGGGGAGATGAGAGAAAAGCTGTTAGAGAGGTGGGGGGAAACTGGAACAAGGAGGCACAGACAGAATTATATGAATTAGTTCCGGTAAAGACGCTGGAACTGTTCACTACTAATGTTACAGTTTTAATAGAAATTTTCGACTACGATTCTGTCCACTCAGGATCAATATGAGGATTCGCGACTTGGTAAAGATCCAGGAGGAAACCGAAACAAGTCTAAACACTCCCTTTCTTATTATGGGCTGTTAGACTGAGTAAACGAGCAACAGGGTGTAAGGATTTTTTTTTAGTTTTTGAATCATCAGGAATTGGAAAAGCCTTATTGAAGAGCTGATGGAAGGAGAGTCAGTGCAGAACTTTAAGAATAAATAAAGTAGAGCCAACGACGTTAGGAATGTATGATTCTTTTTTATTTAACTCAAATCGATAAATAATAATAATAATAATAATAATAATAATAATAATAATAATAATAATAATAATAATAATACCAATAGGTCTTATTGAACCCAATTTTGAAGAGTTACTAGATGGGTCCAGGAGCTGAAGCTATCCTCCCACAACCACAAATTCCTTACACTCGCATCAACGGGCATCAGGGATCCCAGCTTCGAGGAAATAAAATAAATACATATATTGCCTGTGTATAGCGATGGGAATATAAAGAGCACGTGAGTGGCGACTCGTAACACAAAAACTGAAAAACTTACGATGGAAAAACAATGGCAATTGGAAAGAGTTGGATCATTTTTAACAGCGAACTAATAAAGAATTTAAGATTTTATTAGTTAAAGCTGATAAAGAGAAAGCAAAAGTATTATAAAAGAGGATTATAGTAGGGAATTATAGAAGAGAGAACTACGGTAAGGGATTTCAGCAGCAGTACCCAAATAACTGGCACTTAGGAGATTGAAATTTAAGACGACGTTTCGGTCCGACCTGGTCCATTAACCACTTACACTGAAACGAGGAAAGACTGGAATATAAACGAGAGGGGACGGGGGAAGGAAGCCGTAAAATGGGAGGGAGTAGTTTTAGCAGTAGTAGGAATCGTAGTAATATTGATAATAGTAGTGCAGCAGTGTTAGAGGTAGAAATGAAAAGGTAGCAGTAGAAATAATAGAGGAAAAATATGGGAAAAATTAATGGAAGAGTATAGTATTAGGGAAGAAAGAGTAGTAGTGGTAGCAGCAGTAGTAGCAGCAGTAGTAGCAGCAGTAGTACTAGTAGCAATAGTAGTAGTAGCAGTAGTGGTGTAGCGCGGTGGCGCGGCGGGATGGCAGTGGCGGATGGTGGTGGCGGCGGTGGTGGCAGCGGCGGCGGCGGTGGTGGCAGCGGTGGTAGAGCGGTGGTGGCGGCGGTGGTGGTGGTAACGGCGGTGGTGGTGGTGCGGTGGTGGTGGCGGCGGTGGTGGTGGCGGCGGCGGTGGTGGCCGGCGGTGGTGGTGGTGGTGGCGGTGGTGGTAACGGCGGTGGTGGCGGTGGTGGATGTGGCGGCGGTGGTGGTGGTGGCGGTGGTGCTGGTGGTGGCGGTGGTAGGTGGCGGTGGTGCTGGTGGCGGCGGTGGTGGCGGCAATGGTGGTGGTGGTGGCGCGGTGGTGCTAGGTGGTGGTGGCAGCAACGGTGGCGGCGTGGTGGTGGCAGTGGTCGTGGTATCGGCGGTGGTGGCGGCGGCGGTGGTGGCGGCGGCGGTGGTGGTGGCGGCGGTGGTGGTGGCGGCGGTGGTAGGTGGTGGTGGTGGCGGTGGTGGTGGCGGCGGTGGTGGTATAGCGGCGGCGGTGGTGGTGGTGGCGGCGGTGGTGGTGGCGGCGGCGGTGGTGGTGTGGTGGTGGCGGCGGTAGTGGAACGGCGGTGGTGGCGGCGGTGGTGGTGGCGGTGGTGGTGGCGGTGGTGGCTGTGGTGGTCGGTGGTGGTGGCGGTGGTGCTGGTAGGCGCAGTGGTAAGGCGAACAATGGTGGTGGTGGTGAGTGGTGGTGGTGGTGGTTGGCGGCGGCGGTGGTGGCGGCGGTGGCGGTGGCGGTGGTGGTAGTGGCAGCGGTGGTGGCGGCGGTGGTGGCGCGGCGGTGGTGGTAGCGGCGGTGGTGGTGAACGGTGGTGGTGGTGGCAATGGTGGTGGCAGCGGTGGTGGTAGTGGCAGGTGGTGGTGGTGGTGGTGGCGGTGGTGGTGGCGGCGGTGGTGCAGTGGCGGCAATGGTGGTGGTAGCGGCGGTGGTGGTGGTGGCGGCGGTGGTGGTAGGCAGCGGTGGTGGTGGCGGTGGTGGTGGCGGCGGTGGTGGTGGCAGGCGGTGGTGGCGGCGGTGGTGGTGGCGGTGGTGGTAGTGGTGGTGGCGGCGGTGGTGGCGGCGGTGATGGTGGCAGCGGCGGTGGTGGTAGGCGGCGGTGGTGGTGGCGGCGGTGGTGGTGGCGGTGGTGGTGGCGGCGGTGGTGGTGTTGGCGGCGGCGGTGGTGATGGTGGTGTGGCGGTGTGGTGGCGGCGGTGGTGGTGGTGGCGGCGGCGGTGGTGGTGGTAGTGTGGCGGTGGTGGTGGCGGCATCGGTGGTGGTGGCGGTGGTGTGGTGGCGGCGGTGGTGGTAGCGGCGGTGGTGATGGTGGTAGGCGGTGGTGTGGTAGGCGGCTTTGGTGGTGGCGGCGGTGGTGGTGGCGGTGGTGGTGGCGGGGTGGTGTGGTGGCGGCGGTGGTGTAGTGGCGGCGGTGGTGGTGGTGGCAGCGGTGTGGTGGTAGCGGCTTTGGAGGTAGCGGCGGTGAAGTATCAGCGGTGGTGTGGACGGCAGGTGGTAGTGGTGAGTGCTGCGGTTGTAATAGCAAGTAATGGTAGTAGCGGAGTGGTGGTGGTGGTGGTGGTGGCAGAGTGGTAGGTGGTGGCGGCGGTGGTGGTGGTGGCGGCGGTGGTGGTGGCGGCTTTGGTGGTGGCGGCGGTGGTGGTGGCGGTGGTGGTGGTGGTGCGGCGGTGGTAGGTGGTAGCGCGGCGGTGGTGGTGGCGGCGGCGGTGGTGGTAGGCGGTAATGGTGGTAGTGGCGGCGGTGGTGGTATCAGCGGTGAAATATCGCGGTGGTAGCGTGGTGGATGGTGGCTGCGGTTGTGTAGCGTGGTGGTAGCGGCGGTGAGTATCGGCGGTGGTATAGTAGCGGCGGTGGTGGTAGGCGGCGGTAGAGTATCAGCAGCAGCAGTAGTAGTAGCAGCAGTAGTAGTAGTAGCTGCAGTTGCAGTAGCAGTAGTAGCAGCAGCAGTAGTAGTAGAAGGAGTAGTAGTATTAGCAGCAGTAGTAGTAGTAGCTGCAGTTGTAGTAGCAGTAGTAGTAGTAGCAGCAGTAGTAGTAGCTGCAGTTGTAGTAGCAGTAGTAGTAGTAGCAGCAGTAGTAGTAGTAGCTGCAGTTGTAGTAGCAGTAGTAGTAGCAGCAGTAGTAGTAGCAGCAGTAGTAGTCGTGTAGAAGGTCGGTAAGAACATGAGAATAGAGGAGCACTGCATGAGAGATATTGCCTCTCGGGCACAAACAGAATCCCTTGGGGGACAAAACCCCCCATGGGACAGAACCCACCTATAAAGACGACAGGAAAGATTATGAAAACACAGGAAAGATAAAGAGGTAAGAAGATGAGGAGTCAAAGATCACGTCAAGTCACGAGCTTTCTCAAATTTTCAGCAATTAGCAACGTAAGTGCTAGTTACTTGTGTATTTTTCCAGCCATAATTTTGCGACTTTTTATTCTATATTTTAGCAGCAAGAAACAGTATGGAATTATAATAAGAGATTATAATAATATACATTAGATGTTTTTTTTATTCAACAGACGTTTTCAATTTTTTTTTTTGACTTTTATGTATCAACTTGTTAAATAAACAACATAAGAAAAATTAATGTGGTTTTTCATAAAAACAAATTGTTTTCAGTTGTTTAAATTCATCTTTGAAAAGTAGTCACGCTGTATTGATCAAATATTTTAGAAGTTAAAATAAAATAACATAAATGAGAAGCCTATGTTTTAAAAAAAATATCTAAATATTTCTTTAGTGATAGAATGAAGCACAGAAAGAGAATAGTGCAAATATATTTTCTTTTTTAAAATGGACTAAATAGTTTATTCTAGAAAATTCTTAACATTTAAACAAGAAGGAATGGCATAAGAAGAATCGCAAGGACACAATCAAATGGAATAAATGAAATAATCCGACTCACATTCCCGCCACAAATCTAAGCGAATTAGAATCAGACATAAAAAGAAGAAAGTGGAAAGTAGATATACGTTGAAAAAGGAAAGAATAAGTAAGAGTAAATCAAAACTTAACCTTCTATTCATGTTTGTAAAAAAAAAAAATAAACAAAAACACTAGAGTTCACCATGCAATGGAGGGTATTCCCGGAAAGAGGGTATTCCCGGAAAGGGGATATTCCTTGAAAGAGGATATCCCCTGAAAGAGGATATTCCCTGAAAGGGATCCTTAACCTTGTCAAACCCTGTTTAAAAAAAGGGGGGGGGAATATTCCTTGAAAGGGGATATTCCTTGAAAGGGGAAATTCCTTGATAGGGGATATTCCCTGAAAGGGGATTTTCACTGAAAGGGGATATTCCTGAAAGGGAATACCTAATGAACGTAGAATCTCGAATTGACCTTTTATTTTGCTAGGAAACACTTGATCAGTGTTTGGGGTGAGAATAAGCGGAATGAGCTTAGCGAGGAGGTAGTGGATGTATACTCCAGGAGGTAGTGGATGTATACTTCAGGAGGAAGCGAATGCATACTCCAGAAAGAAGTGAATGTATCCTTCAGGAGGTTGTAGTGTATACCCCAGGAGATAGTGGATGTATACTTCAGAAAATTTTGGATGTACACTCTAGGAGGGAATGGAAGTCCGTGCCAAGAGGTAGTAGAAATATACTGGAAGTATACTCCAGAAGGTAGTGGAAGTATACTCCAGAAGGTAGTGGAAGTATACTCCAGAAGGTAGTGGAAGTACACTCCAGAAGGTAGTGAAAGTATACTCCAGAAGGTAGTGGAAGTATACTCCAGAAGGTAGTGGAAGTATACTCCGGAGAATAGTGGAAAAATGCTACATACGCGGATACAAAAGTAGATGTGACAAACCACAAATACGTAAGCCAGTTGAAAGTTAAGACTTAGCTCATTCCTCCCTCCGTCCCTCCCTCTCTCTCTCTCGCTCTCTCTCTCTCTCTCTCTCTCTCTCTCTCTCTCTCTCTCTCTCTCTCTCTCTCTCTCTCTCTCTCTCTCTCTCTCTCTCTCTCTCTCTCTCTCTCTCTCTCTCTCTCTCTCTCTCTCTCTCTCTCTCTCTCTCTCTCTCTCTCTCTCTCTCTCTCTCTCTCTCTCTCTCTCTCTCTCTCTCTCTCTCTCTCTCTCTCTCTCTCTCTCTCTCTCTCTCTCTCTCTCTCTCTCTCTCTCTCTCTCTCTCTCTCTCTCTCTCTCTCTCTCTCTCTCTCTCTCTCTCTCTCTCTCTCTCTCTCTCTCTCTCTCTCTCTCTCTCTCTCTCTCTCTCTCTCTCTCTCTCTCTCTCTCTCTCTCTCTCTCTCTCTCCCTCCTTCCATTAGTCCACTTATTACCAGTCTGGCACCGCTGGATCTTCCTCTCTCCATCATTGTTAATATCGTTTACCAATATCTAACTCAACAGTAACAGAAGCACCACCAGCAACAACATCACCACCACAAATGCTACCCCCACCATCACCATCACCGCATTTATCACCACCAATGCCACGACCACTTTAACCAAAAATTGCAGTAGAAGCGAGAAGATAAACCTACTGGGAAGCAGCAAAGTGACTCATTAGTTTAATCATCAGATCAAATTTACAATTCACAAATGTCAGGGAAATAAAACCTTGAATACATAAACAAGAAGAGGAAATAATAGTGTTGACAGCTCAAAGAGAAGCATCAACGCTCAAAATATCATCAGCATCTCCAACAACAGCATCAACAGTTCAAACAGCATCAGCATCTCAAACAACAGAATCAGTATCTCACACAGCCCCTTCAGCATCTCAATAGCGTCAGCATTCAAACAACAGCATCAGCATCAGAGATAGCATCAGCATCTCAAACAACAGAATCAGTGTAATGATGAAGCTGGAAAGAGGGAGCCGTAATGACAGAATTAGAAAAGGGATGTAATGAAGGGTACTGAAAAAGAAAGAGATAAAACCATTGTAATGAACACGGGGATGAAGGATAGGGGAGAACATATATAATAGGGAAAGAACATATAATAATTCAAGCTCTGCCACCAACTTATTATACCAGAAAAGGAAAATAACAATAGTGCTTCTGGTCGGGAATCGAGCCCCCCCATCCCCCGATATTTTAGTATTTTAACACACACACAATATATATATATATATATATATATATATATATATATATATATATATATATATATATATATATATATATATATATATATATATATATATATATATGTTTGTTTATTTTATTAACATATCGGCAGTTTCCCACCAAAGTAGGGTGGCGAGAAAAAGAAAAACTTTCATCATCATTCACTCCATCACTGTCTTGCCAGAGGCGCGCTTACACTATAGTTATAAAAGTGCAACATTAACACCCCTCCTTCAGAGTGCAGGCACTGTACTTCCCATCTCCAGGACTCAAGTCCGGCCTGCCAGTTTCGCTGAATCCTTTCATAAATATTGTCCTGCTCACTCTCCAACAGCACGTCAAGTCCTAAAAAACATGTCTCCATTCGCTCCTGTGTAACACGCTCATGCATGCTTGCTGGAAATCCAAGCCCTTCGCACACAAAACCTCCTTTATCCCCTCCCTCCATCCTTTTCTAGGCCGATCTCTACCCCGCCTTCCCTCTACTGCAGATTTATACACTCTAGAAGTCATTCTATTTTGTTCCATGCTCTCTACATGTTCAAACCACCTCAACAATCCCTCCTCAGCCCACTGGATATTAGTTTTGCTAATCCCACACTTCCAAATTTCCAGATAACGAATTCTCTGCACAATGTTCATACCACACACATTGATTGCCCTCAGATACGACATCTCCACTGCCTCCAGCCTTCTCCTTGTTGCAACATTCACCATCCATGCTTAACACCCATGTAAGAGCGTTGGTATAACTATACTCTCATACATTCCCCTCTTTGCTTCCATGGACAAAGTTTTTTGTCTCCACAGACTCCTCAGTGCACCACTCACCTTTTTCCCTTCTTCGATTCTATGATTTCCATCATATTTCATAGACTCATCTGCTGACACGTCCAGTCCTAATTATCTGAATACATTCACTTCCTCCATGCTCTCACACTCCAATTTGATATTCAATCTTTCGTTACCTATTTTTTTTGTTATTCTCATCGCCTTACTCTTTCTTATATTAACTTTTAATTTTCTTCTTTTACATACCCTACAAAACTCATCCACCAACCTCTGCAACTTCTCTTCAGAATATCCCAAAAGAACAGTGTCATCAGCAAAGACAAACTATGACAACTCCCACTTTGTGTTAAATTCTTTACTTTTAACCCCACACCTCTTGCCAAGAACTTCGCATTCACTTCTCTTACAACCCCATCTATGAATATATTGAACAACCACGGTGACATCACACATCCTTGTCTAAGGCCTACTTTTACTGGGAAATAATCTCCCTCTCTCCTACATACTTTAACCTGAGCCTCAGTATCCTTGTTAAAACTTTTTAGTGCTTTCAATAACTTAATTCCTATTTCACATATTTGCAACATCTGCCCCTTTATCCACCCTGTCATTCGCCTTTTCCAAATCCATAAATACCACAAAAATCTCTTGATCCTTATCTAAATACTGTTCACCTATATGTTTCATTGTAAACACTTGGTCTACACACCCTCTACC
>NC_091292.1:26378110-26408110 GCF_038502225.1 Cherax quadricarinatus | reverse complement strand
TTTTTTACTGTATCAAGATTTTTTAATACAACTTTAATATTAAAAGTCTTAAGAAGAGAAGGCATATCAACCAAGTTTTCATGGTAAGGGAGAACCAACATATTTTTAGTTGAATAAGGCTGGTTGTCCCTTTTTGGATTGTAAAAAGTATTTCTAGCAACTTTAAATGATTTATCAATTACATTTCTTGGGTATTTTAAATCATTACCTATTTCATAAATTTTGGATATTTCCTCATCTATGAACTCAGGACTACAAATTCGTAAAGCTCTCAAAAACATTGATGAGAAAACAGACAATTTGACTCTATCTTGATGCGAGGAATAATAGTGGACATAGGAACAGTTATTTGTAGGTTTTCTGTAAATTTTAAATTTGAATTCATTATTACCCTTAATAATTAAAACATCTAGAAAAGGCAATGAGTTATTTTCTTCAAACTCAACAGTAAAGTTTATAGAATGGGCTAAGCTATTTAATTTTCCTAGGAAATGGTGTATATCTACATTTTTGGGCATAAGACACAAAATATCATAACAATAACGTCTGCAGGATCCAAGAAAGAGGAAAATATATTCATATCCTTGGATCATGAGCTCCTCACCGTCATCCAGGTACGTCAATCTAGGAGCGCAGAGAATGTAGTATTCTTGGTGTTAGTGTCAACGGCCATACCACGTTGAACGCACCGCTTCTCGTCCGATCAGCGAAGTAAGCAACGTTGGCTTTGGTTAGTACTTCGATGAGTGACCACCTGGGAACACCAAATGCTGTTGACATAAATCTTTTAAAGTCTGTACCTGACCAGCCGGGCTGTGGTTCGTACGTCGGTTTACGTGCGGCCAACAGTAGCAGCCTGGTTGATTAGGCCCTGATCTACCATGAGACCTGGTCACTGACCGGGCAGCGGGGGCGTTGACCAGCGGAACCCTCTCCAGGTACAGCTCGAACGAGGTCTTTATGAGCCTTGTGCTAGCTGAACCAGTAGGGGCCAAACAGGTCTGGTGAATGGGGAAGCAATTAGGTTTGATTAGAAACAAGGACGGGCAGCCCTAATTCCCAGAATCAAGAGCCCCATCAAACGAATCAAGGCAATCTCCCCGTTGGAGTTAAACACAGATATAATTAACAAATTCAGCGTAAGGAGCCGTAAGGGTCTGAACTTTCGTACTCACCTAGTGTTTCTAGCAACGGATTTTAAATTGTTTAATACTTCGCCTACAGTACACAATCACAAAAATTGCAGATTTTAACAAATAATGGCCGAGTTCGGCGAAAATATGGAGTCCAACACTGATGGGGTTAATAATATGCTAAATTAATTAAATAAATTTTTATTATCATAATCGAATTCGAACGTTATATGCTTATCTAATGAGTAAAGCAAAGTCCAGTAATCCCATGACACTTTTAATGAACATAATTATCATAAATAGTCACAAAATATGTTCCGATTAAGCCCTTGTAATATCAAAAACATTTTCAGACAGCTTATAATAAGCTTTATTGACAGGACAGTTGTTTGTTTAACACAATATGTTCGAGTTTCCGTTAAAGTTATTTTACCGCTTATTGGGCACGATCGCTTAATAATCGTATATGGTTGGACGGTTGGTTTATTGGGTTTAAAGGATATCGACTACACGAGGGTCATTAATTAAGGCTGCATGTAACCTATACACTCCCAATCAAGAACACTTTGATTAACTCCCGGTAAATATACACTGACAGGCAAACATATCGGCGTATAAATTTCCTGGTGGAACTAACGTTTTCTTAATAAAATGCGTAAACCACATGTTGTGTCATATTAACATACTTTCAGTATATTCTACCACTGTTAACGCACATTTCAGTATAAATAACCTTATGTAAATGGAAAATTCGAATTCGTATCATATTATCAGCACCATTTTTCTTCCTTTCAGCATATTTTCGTGTCCTGTTCACTTTGATTCGACTGAGTCGTTTTGCTTTGAGGAAGTCACCTGCTTACCTGGCTTCTGGTCTGACCCTCGTGGTTATCATCTGGGATTGGGCTAACAAGCTCGTTTGTGTGAAAGGGAGAGCACACTCGCTCACCTGTGTGAGAGTCTGCACTCACTCGCGTGCAGGCTTGGAGTAATTGTGATTGAAGCTGAATGTTATTAATTAAAAAGATTTTAGTAATTGTAAGTGAACTTGTACATTAAAAATTAATTGCAATTAACTGTTGTAAATTAATTGCAAATAACTGCTGAAATTGTAATTAAATGTTGAAAATTAATTGTAATTACCTGCTTAAATTACATTATAAAATTGGGAAAGCATGATGGAATAATGACAAAATGGAAGTACACGTCAAATGGTACATAATTGAGCATTCTGATGTGATTTTTTTGTTATTTGGGGTGACGTCCAGTACTTGTTCTGCCGATATGGAGGCTGCAGTGAAATTAGAATTTCAAGATCCCATCTGAATTTATCTAGCATTAGATCTCTGGAACCATCACAAGATGATATCCTTCACTGGGACATTATAAGAAAGAATTATGGAACTGAAGTCAAGAGCTGTTCTTGCTTGTGATATATTTGAAGAAGGACATACTGTCTTCAAATAGAAATTTGCTTATAAGTTGACCATTATGCTAGAGATGTCGCTTATTAGGATCAGGAAAAGGTAGATATGACTGAGGAGGAAATGGACTTGTAAAATGTTCTTTCGCAATTTTTTTGCCAGAACGTGTGAGTTGCTTTGCACACACTCAACAACTCTGTGTTTAAGATGGTCAGTAATTCTTTTCCGTTTGCAGTAATAAAATAATATATTCTCCAATAAATCGGTATTTATTTGGACTGTCTGAATGCAAAAAGAAGGAATTCATATTAAAGACGATTAAGTCATTTCCGAAAGGATCTGAACATATCAACAAGGTTTGCAGATTTGTTGAACGGAAGGGAGAATAAAAACAAGAAATTATCTTTAATGGAGATCGCAGCACTAAATTAGGTTGTGACAGTTTCTAATCCATTCGAAGAGGCTGTGGAACAAGTTGAAGGAGAAAAAATGGTCGCCATCTAAACAATTGGACTAGAAATTATTGGTCTACAGCAATCCATACAGCAATTAGTGGAGTCTGACCTGTCCTACTTTGAAACTTCGGCCAGAGTCTTGCACGAAGCACTGAAACAGAGATATAAGACATTGATGGAGTTAACTGACATAACATCAGCAGCTTCATTTTATCCTCCCTTTAAGTTGGATCGGTTTCCATCAGAAGAGAAAACGGAAACAGGATCCTTATTACAAGCGAATCTGAGAATGAGGAAATAAAGTGTAAAATGCTTCTAAAGGATGAATCCTCTGAGTCAAAAACAAATCCACCTAAAAGTACCCACCGTTTTTCATTCATGTCTTCAACTAGGGTGTAAACAAAAATCACTCTCCGGGTGAACTAGAACAAGTTTTGAACAGATTATACACAAGACGACTGTACTTCATTCGACGTAGATAGTTTGGGTTATTGGAGGGATTTTCCTTCAGAGATTCTGCCTCTGAAGTAACGAAAGATGGCGTGCAGAACCACTTCAACACCGTCATAAAGACTTCTTAACATAGGAAATATTTTTCACTCCCAGAAGGGAGCATCTGAGAGCCTGGAGACCTCCTGATTAAGTGCAACAGAGAAATTTAGGAGTATCTTCCGTGTCTGAATCTTAATACACTGTGATATGTGAAATTGGATGTAACTTATGTAAGTCATTATGCACCATTAAGTCAATATTATCATTAAAATCTTACAAGTTGTGACATAACTTATTTGCAGTTTACTGCAACAATTCATTGCAACAGTACTAATTTTCTAGGTGTAATTTCTTTGTTTAAATTGTAGTGAATGGAAAAAATATATATTACCAAACATTATATCTTAGATCTATTACAGTTAAATACCTTATATGAAACGAAGCTTATTTAGTTATTTGTAATCTTGCTGGATCTTTGACTGATTTAGTGCTTGACTTTAATTGAAAATGTAATTAATAATATTCTTTTTCATTGTTCCAGGACTTACATTTAAATACAAAATATGAGGTGAAGTGTTTGTTAATTATTTCCAGCTTTTCGAACTAATAGATTAAAATAATTAATAATATATACTAAAAAATTTTAACTGCAATTTGTTACTGATCTGATCAAGCAATTGCAATTGAAAATCTGGAAGGGGGAACTGAAAATGTAGTTGTAATTGTCTTTGAAACACATAAATACTTCAATCCTGCTCGTGTGCGTGTGAAGCGATGCACTCATGTGTGCGTGAGGGGCGGTGCACACTCACAGCTTGTGTAAACACACACTCACAGCCTCCAGAAAAACCAGGAGATTTGCATGCGAGAGTAAATGACGGAGTAAGTCTATTTTAATATCAAAAGATCTTGGGGCTGTGGTCAAGGCAGGGGTAAAGGAGGAAGAGAGAAGAACAATGAAGAAGAGAAGAGGAAGGGAAGGAGAAGGAAAAGAAAGAGGGAAGAAAGATGCTGGAAGGGAGAAAGCTGTTGGAGTGGAGAAAGACGGAAAGGAGAATGAAAGGAGAATGATCAGGAAAAGGAGAGAGGATAATGTTAAACATAAGGAGAGGAAGAGTAAAAAAGATAAGGTAGGGGTGAAAAGGAAGGGAGAAGGAGGAAGGAAAACAAAGAGAAAGAGTGAGAAATGTGAAAAAGGGGTACTGAAAAAAAGTAGGAAATAGGACTGCAAATGTGATAATGTAAATTTAAATATGGGATAAAAGACAGTGACAGTGACGATTATTAGACTATAAATGATGATATTGATTGTTGTAGTGGTGGAGAGTCAGTCATGGTGGAGGACTGTGGGGGAGTAATGGATGCTGTTGGAAGGAGAAAATACCAATAATTATATTATAGGAAGAATTACAAACGTCAGCTAAAATAATGGTGAAGATGGTGAAGAGGGTGAAGATTGTTATCTAGGAGATAGTCTTAAAAAGTGATGATTCTTGCAAGATTGTGAAGAGAAATAGTGATGACGGTAGTAGTGATGGTGGTGGTGTACTGATGGCAGTGATCACAATAGTGATGGCGTGTGTGGTGGTGATGGCAATAATGGTGGCAACTGTGGCGAGTGTGGTGGTGATAACAATAATGGTGTTAACTGTGGCGAGTGTGGTGGTGATGGTGGTGATGACAATAATGGTGTTAACTGTGGCGAGTGTGGTGGTGCTGGTAGTGATCACAATAGTGGTGGTAACTGTGGCGAGTGTGGCGGTGCTGGTGGTGATCACAATAATGGTGTTAACTGTGGCGAGTGTGGTGGTGCTGGTAGTGATCACAATAGTGATGGTAACTGTGGCGAGTGTGGCGGTGCTGGTGGTGATCACAATAATGGTGTTAACTGTGGCGAGTGTGGTGGTGCTGGTAGTGATCACAATAGTGGTGGTAACTGTGGCGAGTGTGGCGGTGCTGGTGGTGATCACAATAATGGTGTTAACTGTGGCGAGTGTGGTGGTGCTGGTAGTGATCACAATAATGGTGTTAACTGTGGCGAGTGTGGTGGTGCTGGTGGTGATCACAATAATGGTGTTAACTGTGGCGAGTGTGGTGGTTTAAACTTTTTTTAAACTTACTGAGGTAAACCATCTAAGTTTCCTCTCGGTCAAATGTTCAGTGTCTTCTGGTGATTTGTATAGTATATTTAACACAAAGGAGTAACACAAACACCTTAGTGTGGATTTTCTACAGAGATAACGATAACACTGATCTTTTTATGGGTCTACATGGAATACTGACGAAAATACTGAAGAAAAGATACACACTGCAAAGCGAAAAAAAAATTTCAATAAAAGCGTCTTGTGCAATGTATGTCTTCTTACTCAACACTGATCTCCTATGACTCAACCCTTGGAGACAGAGCATCAGCATTACTGAATTCTGAACCTTAAGATGCAAGCAGAGCTCTGTGAAGTGTCGAGCCTTTAGAAGCTAGGAAACAGAGGAAACACCCTTATGAATAAACAGAAAGCATAGTGAATGGACTTAGTTTTAAGTGGTGAATTCTAGAAGTGGGAGGTTTGGCTTAAGTTAGCCTGAGTATGATTTAGTTTAAGATGGGAAGAGAACACTGGAGCCTATTTCACTAATCCGAGGTGTGTCATAAGGCACGAGTTAAAAGCTAGTTTGTGAGTGGTGAGTTTCTAAACTCATAAAAAGAGATCTTGTTGGAAGAATCTGCGTAGGAGAGGCAGACTTGAAGCATTACCTTTGAAAGGCAAGAACAGTTCAGAGTAGAATCTTGGTGTTGCTTGGTATTTGTGTTTTGTTTGGTATGGTTTCTGCTTTCAATAATATTAATATAATTGCCACAGTCATTATGCATATGAGCATTATGAAGTATGCAGTAGGCCTACAGGCTCAAGTAGCCTTGTGACAAAGTATTTGATTTAGGGATGTATTATAACAGTTTGCAATAATTTATTAAAGAATCGAGAAAATGGTTTACAAGTCCCTTAATGAACTCTAAAAACCTGGGATTGGAAACTTTCTTTGATTTAATCCGTCTACTTGATATACATTTCTCAAGTTGGCGCGATATTACAATTTATTTCATATAGGTCTTCAATGAATATAAATTTATGGGACCTAATGCATATTTTGTGTGAAAACAAAGAGGAAACAATTGTTATGTCATCATATTTGTATTATAATCATTAGTAAAATGGTGTAAGTGAACATGTATTTACACGTATTTGAAGTCTTTTATAAGTTTACGAAATATTAACCTAGGTTTTAGATTCTTTTGTAACCGTAATGTTTTAGCATGCAGTGCTTTTAATTCAATTTGAATTACAGATCTAGTTTTTAATCTTCTTTGAGCATTATTTGAGTAGGTTACATCCTAATAAGTTTTGACAGAGGCATCTGGGAAGATATTTAAGGTGTAACCTTTTCATTCCAAACCCACTTGATAAGAGAAATGGAAAACTCTGAAATATCACGGAGTGATATTTCAGAGTTTTCCAGTGATATTTCAGATATCGCGGAGTGATATCTGAAATATCACTCCGTGTCTGACATTTCTCCGGAGGTAACGTAAATTCAAAGTTAATTTAAAATTCCAGGGTTCATGTATTAGTATAATTTTATATACACCAGGTCGATACAGCGATACGTGTTGTGTTATGTGTCATCTGCATGAACAACGTGACACGGATATAAACAACGAGGCACGTACACAAAGATCATTTAAAAATACAGCCTCATTTTGAGCTAAAGTGACCAGTTTATTGTGCAGACAATGTCCGTAACATAACGTATCTTTGTATCGACCTGGTGTATATGAAATTGTGTACACAATGTGCAAAGACTACACTCTTATTCAGTGATACAATTTAGGAAGATTAATATTAATACTAAGAGGAAACTGGATTTACAGGGAACTAATAATATCAATGGGTACTAGAGAGAGTGGAATATTACTCACAGAATAATATAGAGTCCCACCTTCACTAATAGCTTAATTAAACCTCAAGCCCTCACTCAGAGCTTCCAGCTCTGCTTTGAACAGAAGCTCACCACCAAGTCCTTCTGACCCTTCACTACTTTACCTTATAAGTCAAGTTTACCTTTACACATAGCTCAGGTCAGAAATGCTCTTTTATAAAGTTTTTGAGGTTGACTTTGTTGACATTCTCTGATAAATTTTAAATTGTTGTGTTTTCTCTGTTTTTCATTGCATTCTTTTCGATTTTATATTTTGTTTCCACTTTGCCAGCTCGCACGCACACTTAAAAATGGCCAATTTAATTTAATTTATTACCCTTCATGGGGCAAATGGCCATAAATTTAGAAATTCGAACTGAACTCCCTATAGTGGATAGAGTAACTCAATATAAGGTCAATGAGCTCATATAAATGGAATTCTGATGGTTAGTTTTCAAGCAATTGCTAGTCAGTGAAACCCTAATTTATTACGGGCTGCCCGTTTAAGGGAGTATAAATTTGGATGTTGCAAACTTGCAAAGGTTAATAAAACAGCAAATAACTATTTTTTTAATTTATTATACATACAATATAAAAAACATAAATGGAACTTGTATCTAAACCTTACAGGCATCTCCTCGATCCTAATACCTTTCTTTTTCTTGACTACTTTTCACTTTTTGGCTGGCGTTTCTTCCTTATCATCACTTGACACCTCTGCATCCGGTGGCAAGTATTCATCACCACTTTCAAGCAATTCTGGGTCATCTACCTCCAGTTCTGAGTCACTTTCCTCCAAAACACAGACATTTTGACTTGGTGTTGGAGGGCTCACCATAAAACAATTTCTCATTGATCTGAAAGAACAATAAAAACGTTCTGTACACATCCAGACAACTACAAAATTCATATAAGCAATAGAAATATTTTTTATAAATATTTATTTACTGAAATTGAAAACTGCCCCTAAAAGGGCACAACAAAATTTTTTGAGGTCTCTTTTGTTGCACTATTTTCATTTGCATGGTACACTCATATTATGCTTCACACGGCCTTTATATAAATATCAAAATATGCCCAAACTATTCATTTATGCACTAGACATAACAATCAGTACTTACCGACATTGTAGAGGATAAAATCCAAGGGTATTTGAGTCTCACTTGATGAAAAAAATGTTACTCTCGGCGACGCCAAGCCAGAAGTGTTTACATTTTGGTCTCTCAACCAATGGGCAGCGAGAACAGGACAGCACCATTTAGCTGAAGCAAATCAGGGAAGGCTTGTGATTGATCAGAAATAAAGAATGGGAATCTAGATGCGCGGCACGAGTAGATGACACGCGCAGAAAATCACGTGCTCAGACCCACATATTTTGCGGTCTGCCTGATTAAGGGTTAAAAAACCTTACTTATTATTTTCAGTTACTTTTATGATAAATTCAGCTGTAAGTACATAATCTAACAATATATTTCAAAAGCATTTATATTTTATCAAGGCCACGTAAGATTGCCTGGATCGACACCATGCCCAACTCTTCTAGGGTAGGGTAGATGCCTGAGCTAGAGCTTGCAGCTCACAACACTGCCATTCACATTAGCCCCCATGGGGCGGGGATGACAGACCATAGAGGCCTAGCTTCTCCCTACGAGCCCCGTGAGGGAGGGGAATGTGGCTAGGCCTGGGGACAGTTGGTCCCAAATATGAGGGGGTACTTGTGCCTCCTCCCATGGGAGACTTAGGTCTCAGACACTCCCTAGACAGGGAGCCAAGGCCGAGCCACCACTTGGAACAGGCCCGGGCCGGGAGAATACCGGCGAGTCTTTAATAACAATTATAATAAGATTGCCTGGACTACAAAAATGGTTCAATATGACCATAATTTTTAAAGGGGTGGACCCGTAAGCCAGCGGAAGGCCTCGGTCAGATGACCAAAAGCTCCAAAGGCGGGTCATCATCTAAGACCTGCGTCAGGAAACATTTGTCCTGTTTCCTGACGAACTTTACCTAACCTAAGATTGCCTGGATGCTTTGATTATTTTATTACTACCACGTACAGAGAAGGATGACAGAGTTGATAACATGTATCAGAAATCTATCTTACGAGGATAGACTGTGAGCACTGAATTTCCACCTTGTAAAAAGCCGTAGAATTAGAGGGGATTTGAATGAGGTGTATAAATGGAAGGCAGAAACAAATAAAGGCGATATAAATAACGTACTAAAAATATCCAGCCAAGATAATGACTCGCAGCAGTGGGTTCGCGTTAAAAAAAATTAAGATTCAGAAAGGATATATGAAAGCACTGGTTTAGTAATAGAGTTGTGGATGAGTGGAGCAAACTCCCGAGCAGCGGGGATGAGGAAGAGGGAGGGGGGTTACGAGGGAAGCGGTAGGGTGAGGAACATTCTTCGGGCAACGTAGCAAAAAAAAAAACAAATAAACAGAACTATGCCAAAACTCACTAGACACTGTTAAAACTAAAAGCTAAAACACTTTTTTTTTTTTTTACCATTTTCATTATTCATATTTTGTTACTGCATTCTAGATGTTTCCTCCGAAAGTTAAAAAAAATACAGAAAGTTTACACACACACACACACACACACACACACACTCATATATATATATATATATATATATATATATATATATATATATATATATATATATATATATATATATATATATATATATATATATATATATATATATATATATATATACATATATATATATATATATATATATATATATACATATAACCGCAGACGGAGTACAGTCTAGGAGGCCAGAGACTACAAACCTCACTCAAGGAAAAAGATATTGGGGTGAGTATAACACCAGGCACATCTCCTGAAGCGCACATCAACCAAATAATTGCTGCAGCATATGGGCGCCTAGCAAACCTAAGAACAGCATTCCGACATCTTAATAAGGAATCGTTCAGGACCCTGTACGCTGTGTACGTTACGCCCATATTGAGTATGCGGCACCAGTTTGGAACCCACACCTAGCCTAGCACGTAAAAGAACTAGAGAGAGTGCAAAGGTTTGCAACAAGACTAGTCCCAGAGCTAAGGGGTATGTCCTACGAGAAGAGGTTAAGGGAAATCGACCTGACGACACTGGAGGATAGGAGAGGTAGGGAGACATGATAACGACATATAAAATACTGAGAGGAACTGACAAGGTGGACAGAGACAGAATGTTCCAGAGATTGGACACAGCAACAAGGGGACACAGTTGGAAGGTGAAGACACAGATGAATCACAGAGATGTTAGGAAGTATTTCTTCAGTCACAGAGTAGTCAGGAAGTGGAATAGTTTGGGAAGCGATGTAGTGGAGGCAGGATCCATACATAGTTTTAAGCAGAGGTATGATAAAGCTCACGGTTCAGGGAGAGTGACCTAGTAGCGACCAGTGAAGAGGCGGGGCCAGGAGCTTGGACTAGACCCCTGCAACCTCAACTAGGTGATTACAACTAGGTGAGTACACACACACACACACACACACACACACACACACACACACACACACACACACACACACACACACACACACCAGAAAGTATTTGTTCAGTCACAGAGTTGTCAGTAAGTGAAAAAGTCTGGAAAGTGACATAGTGGAGGTAGAAACCATACATAGTTTTAAGACGAGTTTGATAAAGCTCTTGGAGCAGGGAGACAGTGACCTACTAGCGATCAGTGAAGAGGTGGGACCAGGAGCTATGAATCGACCCCTGCAACCACAAATAGGTGAGTACACCACATCGTCATGAGATGGTGGTAGTGGTGAACATAGCTGCCTTCCAAGCAGTTACCCGGGTTCCATTCCCGGCCATCGCAATTCGAATTTTAGTAGCGACCAGTGAAGAGGCGGGTCCAGGAGCTATGAATCGACCCTTGCAACCACAATTAGGTGAGTAAGCCACCACACACTAAGGCAAGTGTCTATCGACAAATGCCTTTGCATGTAAGCGTAAGAAGATTAATGCAAATTACATATTATGCTATTTTATTGTCCGGGGGGCAAAATTTACGCCAAAAGACACTCTCCAACACACCCGATGACGACTGTACCATTATTATTGTACTGGGAAAATGTAGAACCCGTAGGGGGTAACACAGCACCTGGAGAATGGGAGGTAATCAATATTGATCTTAGGAAGAGAAAAGACGCTCCAGTTCCTCGGATCAAGAGCTATCCAAGGAATACCCACAAGAATGCAACCTGTATGTAACTCATGACTTCCCAACATAAATTTAGCTAGGCTGCCGTCACATGAAAGATGCGGCAGCTCCCGTCCTAATAATACCAGCTGCTCAGGTTAATCCTTATTAATCCTGACTGCGTATGCCCCTGCTGACATGCGGAGCGGACAGGTTCTTGATATCCAGCCAGAGCTGCCCTGGCTCGTCTCATTACGAGATTCATTAGAGCGTTCCCGAGTCTGGGGATGGATAGACTAGAGCTAATATACACACAAGCCTCGCGGGTCATGGTAGTGGCACAAGTGTCTGCTCTTACTCTGCGCTGTTGGGTGGTAAATTTAACACGTCTCAAAAAAATTGCAAGACATGCAGCTTGCTCTTTTGAAAGCTGCCGAGATTCTTTTTTTTTTGTTGTTGGCATGCATCCATTATTTTTTTAATAATCTCAGTAAGAAATTACAGTCTCTACAACTGATTTTTTTTTCAGTTAGTGAAGACATGGAAAAAAACTCCATCATGAAGTTGATCTAAAGAAGAGAAAAAGTCTTATGGTAACGGTTTCCCAACGCTAAAAGAAACGCAAATTCAAGGATTTCACGATAAGCGTAAGAAAGCTAAGAGTTTTATTATTGTAGAATGCAAAATATAAGGCGGCGCTGAAACACACATTTCTAGGGTTCGGTTTACTAACATAATAACTTAGAGAAACAGCTGGAAAACCGATGGTACGAACCCTGACCAGAAGGAATGACGTTTCTAATTCTGGTTCTTGAGACCATGAGCCAGGAAAATGTTTATAAAGGTGACAGAGAAGAGACCATTCAAAGAAACTGTTAGATAAGAAAGGATGGCGTATTTTTTTTAATTGCGCAGACAATATATTCACCACTCTCCCATATCTTTCATCACTACTCCACCATCATCAATCATAACTCCTCAATCTATCGCCATTATTATTACTCCAATTGGCCATTAATACTTCAGCTCAACCCTAAGCTATCTTCACTACTTCCGTCAACATTTTCACCAATGCACTCTCTCAACCATCATCACTAATCTTTCCCCTATTATATCACTTCTTCATCCTGTTGTTATGTTAGGTAAACTAGGTTGATAATTTTTAGTTGCATTTTATGAACCATGTTGATGAAAGAAGAACACTGACCATCAGTGACTAGTTCTGGTGTCAACACTGACCTCTAGTGAACAGTTCTGGTGTCAACACTGACCTCTAGTGAGCAGTTCTGGTGCCAACACTGACTAATGAACAGTTCTGGGTGTCAACATTGACCACTAGTGAACAGTTCTGATGTCAACACTATTCATTATAAGAATGAGCGTTGCCCAAAGACAAGCAAACATTCCCTTACTTTACTCTAATGTAACTTATCGTAGCCTCTATTTAAATTTTAGGATAGGAAAGACAGAGAGAGAGAAAGTCACTGGAAAGCCTGTGTGAGCCACTATCTACCCTATCGTCTTTGAAGTGACTGGAATTTTCTTCTCGAAGGTGATGTTGATAACCAAGTGAACGCTGTCCCTACAACACAATTACAGCAGTATGTAACGAAACCCTCAGATCAGCCTTGGTTTGGCTTTTCCTGCGGAGAGGCCGCTGCTCTTAAGTACAGTTGCGGAAAAAAGTTCGTATACACTCTCTGCTGAGCGTAAGTGACATCTGGTAATTCAGATGAAGTGAGTAAAAGATATTTTCATGAAAGAATTAACCCGGCTTGTAATAAGGACCGTGAATGATTAACAAAATCAATTGCTGGTACGTTTTGTGTATACATATATATATATATATATATATATATATATATATATATATATATATATATATATATATATATATATATATATATATATATATATATATATAAGAAGATTTATGAGGACAGAACTGAATTAATTACTTTTCAGATATTATATCCAATATTATAAAAACAAAAAAAATATTTTAAAAGGTGGTGACCAAATATTTTGAATGGGAAGTGTTATGATGGCTGTTCCGTAATCATTATACACCAGTCACATCTACTGCAGGTGAAGCATAATTTTGATGAATGAGACGGGTGAATATGTGAGGCTTGGTTTTCATAATGTCTTACAGAATATTGGTAATTTGTTTAAAATATAATTTAAAATAATATTCCACTAATCAAGGTGTGCTACTTTTTATGCTTTTATTTAACACACAAATTATAGCATTCACCCGTTCTGTTACTTCGTAATGAAACTAGCAGTAGTAGTAATAGTAGCAGTAATAGTATTCGTATTAATAGTAATAACAGTAGCAGTAACATTATTCATAGTAGTAATAGTAATAGTAGCAGTAGTAATAGTAAGAGTAATAGTAGCAGCAGTAAAGTAAAAACAGCAGTAGCAGCAGTAAAGGTAGTAGGAGTATAAGTAGCAGTAATAAGTGTAGTAATAGTAGCAGTAGTAGAATTAGTAGTCATAATACTCGTAGTAGTAGTAATATAAATAGTAGCAGTAATAGTAGAAATCTTAGTAATAGCAGAAGCAGTAGTAGTAGTAGTAGTGGATGTAACTTTTGGGTGTTATATGTTGATGGGGATCATTGTTTTGAGGATAATTCTTGCTGTTGTTTTAGAGATGACGAAACTGCCTTTATTCTGTTTAATAAAGGTTGCAATGGAGACTAAGGATGATTCAAGGCATTTTGTGCATATGATTTTTTACTTCATTTTGTTACATACATACATACATATGTATGTATGTATGTGGTTAGCAGAGTCCCAAGACCTGTCCCTGTGTCCTCACCTGATCAAGATCCTCTAATAGGGACTTCTTTGTGTCTGCCAGTGTCCTTATTCAGAATGCAGATGTTTAGTTCGCTGGTCAGTCTCCGAGTAATTTGCTACATCCCTATGCAGCGTAGGGACTTCGTGCTCCCCAGTATTTAAGAACATAAAACATAAGAAAGAATGAACACTTCAACAGGCCTACTGACCCATGCGGAGCAGGTCCATTCCCCCCCGGATTAGCCCAATGACCCACCCAGTCTGGTCACCTCCACTCAAGGAAGGAGCACGGCACCAGACCCAGCAGCACAAGCTAGTCAGGTCCAACTCACACCCACCCACACCCACTCATGTATTTATCTAACCTATTTTTAAAACTACACAACGTTTTAGCCTGAATAACTGTACTCGGGAGTTTGTTCCACTCATCCACAACTCTATTACGCTTTCCTATATCCTTCCTGAATCTGAATTTTTCCAACTTGAAACCATTGCTGCGAGTCCGGTCTTGGCTGGAAATTTTCAGCACGCTATTTACATCCCCTTTATTTATTCCTGTTTTCCATTTATACACCTCGATCATATCCCCACTAATTCTACGCCTTTCGAGAGAGTGCAGATTCAGGGCCTTCAGTCTATCCTCATAGGGAAGATTTCTGATACATGGGATCATCTTTGGGATCCTCCTCTGTACGTTTTCCAGAGCATTTATATCTATTCTGTAATACAGTGACCAAAACTGAGCAGCATAGTCTAAATGAGGCCTAACCAAGGATATATAGAGTTGAAGAACAACCTGAGGACTTCTATTATTTATACTTCTAGATATGAAGCCAAGAATTCTGTTAGCTTTATTGCGAACACTAATGCACTGTTGTCTTGGTTTTAGATTACTGCTAACCAGAACTCCTAAATCCTTTTCGCAATCAGTAGTATTAAGTTCTACATTATTTAGTTTATATGTGGCATGGTTATTTACCTGTCCAACATTTAGAACTTTGCCTTGCCGTAAGTTTTCTCAATAGCCTCTAATGTGGAACTCTATCGAAAGCCTTACTGAAATCCATATACACAATATCGTATTCATTACCATGATCTACCTCCTCAAACACCTTAGTGAAAAAAGTTAGTAAATTCGTAAGACAGGAACGCCCCTTTGTAAAACCGTGTTGAGATTCATTAATCCATCTGTGCCTATCAAGATGGCTACGAATTGCTTCGGCAATTACTGATTCCATAAATTTTCCCACTATGGAGGTAAGGCTTATTGGTCTATAGTTCGAAGCCAAGGACCTGTCACCTGCCTTGTAAATAGGTATTACATTTGTCATTTTCCACTTATCAGGCACTATACCAGTTTGTAGCAATATGTTAAAAAGATTAGCCAAAGGTATGCTAAGTTCCTCTTTACATTCCTTTAACACCCTCGCAAACAGTTCATCAGGACCTGGTGATTTGTTAGATTTTAGTCTCTTCATTTGTCCGAGGACCATGTCACTAGTTACCGCAATCGTGCATAGTTCATTATCATCCTGTTCCAAATAATCTATTATTTCAGGAATATCGCTAGTATTTTCCTGGGTGAAAACTGAGAGGAAGTAGGTATTGAAAAATTCACACATATCCTTGTCACTGTCAGTGATCTGACCAGAGTTACTCTTAAGTGCGCCTATCTTGTCCCTAATCTTATTTCTGTATACCTGAAAGAACCCTTTTGGGTTAGTCTTTGAATCCCTTGCGACCTTATCCTCATAATCCCTTTTTAAAGCTCTTCTTATTTCTTTCTTTATTTCTCTCTTTAATTGAATATATTGATTTCTTAACTGCCCATCCCCTCTTTTGATACGCCTATATATGCCTCTCTTTTGACCAATGAGATGTTTTAATCTATTGTTCATCCATTTGGGATCATTTTTGTTAGATCTATTTTCTCTACTCGGAACAAAAGTTGTCTGGGCAGCTAGAACTATACTCTGAAAAACGTCATATTGGCAACCAAGATCACCTACCTGACCCATAGTCAGGACATCCCAGATTAGCCCACCCAGGTAATTTTTCAGTCCCATGAAGTCTGGGACAGAGATTTGATTGCAGTTATCTGGGTAATAAGAACATAAGAACATAAGAACGAAGGAACACTGCAGAAGGCCTACTGGCCCATGCGAGGCAGGTCCAAGTCTCCTACCGGCTTAAGCCAATGCACCCAACCTAGTCAGGTCAGGTCACATTGACTTAAGGGAGGAACACGGCAACCGACCTGGTAGCACAAGCTATCAGGTCCAACTCACACCCACCCACATCCACTCATGTATTTATCCAACCTATTTTTAAAGCTACACAACGTTCTGGCCTCTATAACTGTACTCGGGTGTTTGTTCCACTCATCCACAACTCTATTACCAAACCAGTACTTTCCTATATCCTTCCTGAATCTGAATTTTTCCAACTTAAAACCATTGCTGCGAGTCCTGTCTAGGCTAGATATTTTCAGCACACTATTTACATCCCCTTTATTTATTCCCGTCTTCCATTTATACACCTCAATCATATCCCCCCTAATTCTACGTCTTTCTAGAGAGTGCAGTTTCAGGGCCCTTAGTCTATCCTCATAGGGAAGGTTTCTGATACATGGGATCAACTTTGTCATCCTCCTTTGTACATTTTCCAGAGAATTTATATCCATCCTGTAATACGGTGACCAAAACTGTGCAGCATAATCTAAATGAGGCCTAACCAAGGATGTATAGAGTTGAAGAACAACCTGATATATTGAAACTAAGTGATTTGTGATCACTTTCCCCAAGCTCATCATTAACCTCAAGATTATTAATTAGTGAATCTTTGTTGGCAAGAACCAAGTCAAGCAGATTGTTTCCTCTAGTTGGTTCTGTCACAACCTGTTCTAAAAAGCAATCCTGAACCGTATCAAGAAAGTCACTAGACTCAAGATTTCCTGTCATATTGTTCCAATCAATTTGTCTAAAGTTAAAATCTCCCATTATCACAACATTTTCATGTCTAGATTCCTTATGAATTTCGTCCCATAACAGCTTACTGCACTCCCTATCAAGGTTTGGGGGTCTATAAATCACACCCAGAATTAATTTGTCACGTCCCTCGAGAAACTGTACCCAAACAGATTCTATGTTCGATGTTTCTAATCTTATATCATGTCTAAGACAACGTGTGCGTGTGCTCCCGTGCGTGCGCACGGGCACGCTTGAGTGCGTGCGCATATTCGGTGTTGCAGTTTATTCCTGGCTGCCTAACATAAGCCTGTGAACTGTGCTTATAACTTTTGATATAACTTCTGTGTATATTAATGCCGACGATATATTCATTCTGAAATAGCCAAGATTCATAGCTCAAGGCAAGCAAACAGACCTTAACAATATATTTTATATGAATGCAATTTACTGCCAGATCACACATTATTATTAATATTATTATTATTATTATTATAATAAAAAAGAAGCGCTAAGCCACAAGGTCTATACAGCGACCAGATCACACAAACTTAGTTCATGTGATGAATATTCCATTTTCAAGTCTCTTAGCAGTAAGCTTCGTTTTTGAGTTTCTTAGCTGACGCCCACTCAGTCATCAGTATGTAATCTAACGAAACTTGATGAACGATAGAGAAAATGCTTTCTTGCCTAATAGATTTTTATTGCTCCTTTAGCGTTCTGTTCAGGGCTGGACTTTATCACGTACTGTATACGATAAACACATATATAACCTTAAAAACAAATGAGTACCTTGAGGTTAAGCCAGATAGGTCAGAGGTGGGGTAAAAAGATATGTTTGTAGATGAATGGTTCAGAGAACCGACATGTTGATAAATTAGACACATGTGCAACTCTTGGGTATCTTTATTGAGGAAACGTTTCGCCACACAGTGGCTTCATCAGTCCATACAAAGGAGAATCTTGAAGAATAGGAGGAGAATGAGGTAATCAGTCCCTCAACCTTGAGTCGATGTGGTCAGTCCATCAAGATTTATGGACTGACCACATCGACTCAAGGTTGAGGGACTGATTACCTCATTCTCCTCCTATTCTTCAAGATTCTCCTTTGTATGGACTGATGAAGCCACTGTGTGGCGAAACGTTTCCTCAATAAAGATACCCAGGAGTTGCACATGTGTCTAATTTATCAAAAAGATATGTGGAGTTAAGGAGTGGGGTTAAGGAGGTATGGTGAAAGGCCAGGGATGGGAAATATTTTTAACATAAATATCATAGGTGATGTGAACGATGAATTCATGTTCTGCTCAACAATGAAATGTACATGCGAGCTGGACCCATCACTCACATCATCCACAATTCGTATATTACAAACATTACCTATCCCCGGCCACTCACCACACATCTCTGACCACACTTCCCTGATCCCACTTCGTAGCTTACACCTGGACATTTCTTTCTTCTCAACAACCTTTGCTGTCTCCTGTGACGTCAAACTGGGACTCAAGATGCTCGTTTGCCTTAGAAGGCGGCATAAGTGAGTGTGTTTGGAATACACTATGAATTTTAGCCTTAGAAGACACTTTATAGCAGTAATAATGTCTCCCTGCAGCACAGTCTCTTTTTCTCCACTTGTTGGCTAACGCCATCATTTACCTTAAAGCCCGATGTTCAAAGTTCCCTCCACTCATTGCACGAGCCGGATGCGCCTCAAAATCTTTCTCCTGTAATAACCTTTAACCGTCAAGATTATGTCTATTTTGCAACAGTGAACAATTATACAAAACAGGCTACTGTTAACCAAAACTCCTCAGTTTTATTGGCATATTGACTGACGTCTACATTATTGAGCTTCTAAGTGCCATGGTTATTTTCTTTTCCCAGGATTGGAGCCTTACATTTGTCTACATTGAACTACATCTGCCCCTTCTTCGACCATTACACCAACCTATTCAGATATTTCTGTAGTGCTATAGAATCTTCATCAGAACTATTTGACAGCCTATTTTAGAATCTTCAGCAAACTTGTTTATGTCGTTATTTATTCCCTCATCTATGTTGTTTATGCATATTGTGAACAACAAAGGACCCAGTACTGACCCCTGCTGAACACCGCTTATGACGCGTCCCTCACTCTGATTTCTCAATATTTATGCAAACTCTGTGTTGTCTATCAGTCAACCACGCCTAAATCCAGGAGAAAATTTCCCCTCCTATTCCTAATGCCGCTACTGTCTTCAACAGTCTTCTGTTAGGACTTTATTAATAGCCTTACCAAAGTCCATATAAAACAAAATTTTATTCATGATCTTCCGCATCAAATACCTTAGTGAAGAAGTTAGTAAAATCGTAAGGCAAGAACGTTTCTTTGTATAACCGTGCTGAACAATTTATATCTTTCAAAGGGGCTTCGAACTGCTTCTGCAGTTAGTGATTCCGTCAGTTTTTTCACATATTAGGTTAGGTTAATTCAGCGGTTCCCAACCTTTTCTATGCCCCGCACCCCTAGGATATGTTTGATTAATGTTGCACCTAGAAAAGTAATGTCATATTCGAAGATGAAGAAGTCAAAGTTCTAATTTTTTAATCACAACTTGAACCACATAGAGTAACGAAGCAAATACATTAGGATTCTTTGTCACACCCCCGGAAATGCCATCTCGTACCCCCTGGGGTGCGTGCATCCCAGGTTGGCAACCCCTGGGTTAATTGGTCTTTAATTCGATGCTAAGGACCTAACTCTCGTCTTGCGGATAGGTAGTGATCTGCTGAAAAAAATAGCTAATGATTTGCTTAGTTCCTTCCTACATTCCTTTATAACCCTTGAAAACATTTCATCTCCATTTACTTTGTTCTTGCATTACTTACTTTCGTTCTGACCTATATGATTATTGATCATGCATATAATTATTGATCTGCATAAAAATAGAGCGGAAATAAGTGTTAAAGATGGTATACATTTATTGGTAGCTACCCTGAGTTTCTTTCAAATAGGCCTGATTTTTACCTACATACCTAAACGTTTTACTATGACTCCCTTGCAACATTAATAATTATTCATAATCTCTTCAGACATATCATATTTCCTTTTGATTTCTCCTTTTAATCGAATATATTAGTTTCTTAACTGTCGCACTCCTTTTTCAATTCTTTTGTAAATGCCTCTCTCTTTCAACCCTTGAGATGTTTTAATCTAATGTTTATTCATCTGCGGTTATTTTTGTTAGATCTAACTTCTCTATTTGGAAAATAAGTTGCCTGGGAAGCTTGTACAAGGCTTTGAAAAATATCACATGGGCAGCCACCTCCACCGTCTTGCCTGTCAGGCTACCCAGTCTATCTACCGAGATAATCCCTTAACTGTTTAAATTCGGCTGCGAGGTAATCAAGGACAATGACCTAATTAAAGTTATGAAGGTAATTCCATGATACATTGAAACTGAGTGTGTCGTGATCAACTTCTCCACTTTCATCATTAACCTCAATATTATTAAATTAGAGATTCCCTGTTTGCAAGGAATCTCTAATTAATATTCAAGGAATCAATCAAGTTATTTTTCTCTAGTTGGTTCTGTCACAAACAGCCCTAAAAAAACAATCTTGGACCTTATGTACAAAGTCACTAGACTCGAGATTTCCTGTCAAATTATTCCACTCAATTTAGCTAAAGTTAAAATCTCCCATTAAAACAACATTTTTGTATTTGGATTCCTTAGTAATTTCATTCAGTTGAAACTTACCATGTACATTGTCTAGGTTCAGAGATCTGAACATCACACTAAAGAATGTTTTTTTTTTCATGCCTCGAGAAACTGTAGACAAATGGATGCAGTGTTAGCCACTTCCACTCTTAAATCTTGTCTAATGCAACAGTTTAAATTATTTCTGACATAGGTCGCCACTAAGCCATCCTGTTAATTCTTTAGGCGGGGAATAATTTATACCCATGTACGTGGCACTCAGTCTCTATTACTGCAATGTCTATGCCTTCTGCACTTGCAGTTGATCTTAGGTCATTTATCTTCTTCTAGTGCTACTAATGTTAGAATAGTAGATCTTAAGGGGGAAGGGAAATTCCTGTATCTGGAGGTATTTTTTTAAATAGTTCATATATCAAGGAATATTTTGGTGGTTAAATTTTGTTTCTACAATTTTTCTAAGCCGAGTAATCGGAAATTACTAATTTCGCCGGAATACAAATTCCCTACAAAAATATTTGCATATTTAATGTTATTTTAGTGTTTTCTACATTTTTCTACCATTAATTGATGGATTTTGTTTCACTGTATAAAAATTCTCATTCTGCAACTATCTGAGATAAAAGTGGGGGTTTAGAAGAAAAACTGCAGCACTCTGAAAAAACAAAACACAGTCTTCATCAACGATTATTTTGGAAATAATTTATTTGGTTATCCGTATTTGTAGCGTCATTCTTTATTGAAGAATATTAAAAAAATATTTCTGATATTATACAAGAATTCCCTCTCACAATGTCATCAAAATTCACTCTTAAAGCTTTTTATTTTATGAATTTTCGGAGAAAATTTAACAAATAATTCCAAATTTTCTTGTTTTTCAAAACAATATTATTTATTTCTAAGCTTTAGAGAAGACGGAAAATTCAAGTAGTCTACTTTAAATCGAGTGCAATTAACTGCAACATTTTTTTTCTATGTCCAATTCCCTTGTGCACATGTGCAAGTGTTGCCAAATCAAATAAAAAAAAATTTTTTTTTTGTTTTCAAGGCAAAATGCTGCTAGGTATGTTACTGCTAGGTATGTTATTGCTAGGTATGTTATTGCTAGGTATGTTATTGCTAGGTATGTTACTGCTAGGTATGTTACTGCTAGGTATGTTATTGCTAGGTATGTTATTGCTAGGTATGTTACTGCTAGGTATGTTATTGCTAGGTATGGTATTGCTAGGTATGTTATTGCTAGGTATGTCATTGCAAGGTATGTTACTGCTAGGTATGTTATTGCTAGGTATGTTGCTGCTAGGTATGTTACTGCTAGGTATGTTACTGCTAGGTATATTACTGCTAGGTATGTTATTGCTAGGTATGTTATTGCTAGGTATGTTACTGCTAGGTATGTTACTGCTAGGTATGTTATTGCTATGTATGTTACTGCTAGGTATGTTACTGCTGGGTACGTTACTGCTCGGTATGTTATTGCTAGGTATGTTATTGCTAGATATGTTATTGCTAGGTATATTATTGCTAGGTATGTTATTGATAGGTATGTTATTGCTAGGTATGTTATTGTTAGGTATATTATTGATAGGTATGTTACTGCTAGGTATGTTATTGCTAGGTATGTTATTGCTAGGTATGTTACTGCTAGGTATATTACTGCTAGGTATGTTATTGCTAGGTATGTTATTGCTAGGTATGTTACTGCTAGGTATGTTATTGCTAGGTATGTTATTGCTAGGTATGTTACTGCTAGATATGTTATTGCTAGGTATGTTATTGCTAGGTATATTACTGCTAGGTATGTTATTGCTAGGTATGTTATTGCTAGGTATGTTATTGCTAGGTATGTTACTGCTAAGTATGTTGCTGCTAGGTATGTTATTGCTAGGTATGTTACTGCTGGGTATGTTACTGCTAGGTATATTATTGCTAGGTATGTTACTGCTAGGTATGTTATTGCTAGGTATGCTACTGCTAGGTATGTTATTGATATGTATGTTACTGCTAGGTATGTTACTGCTAGGTACGTTACTGCTCGGTATGTTATTGCTAGGTATGTTATTGCTAGATATGTTATTGCTAGGTATGTTATTGCTAGGTATGTTATTGCTAGGTATGTTATTGCTAGGTATGTTATTGTTAGGTAAATTATTGCTAGGTATGTTACTGCTAGGTATGTTATTGCTAGGTATGTTATTGCTAGGTATGTTATTGCTAGGTATATTACTGCTAGGTATGTTATTGCTAGGTATGTTATTGCTAGGTATGTTACTGCTAGGTATGTTATTGCTAGGTATGTTATTGCTAGGTATATTACTGCTAGGTATGTTATTGCTAGGTATGTTATTGCTAGGTATGTTATTGCAAGGTATGTTACTGCTAAGTATGTTATTGCTAGGTATTTTATTGCTAGGTATATTACTGCTAGGTACGTTATTGCTAGGTATGTTATTGCTAGGTATGTTACTGCTAGGTATGTCATTGCTAGGTATGTTATTGCTAGGTACGTTACTGCAAGGTATGTTATTGCTAGGTATGTTATTGCTAGGTATATTACTGGTAGGTATGCTATTGCTAGGTATGTTATTGCTAGGTATGTTACTGCTAGGTATGTTATTGCAAGGTATGTTATTGCTAGGTATGTTATTGCTAGTTATGTTATTGCTAGGTATGTTATTGCTAGGTATATTACTGCTAGGTATAGGATTGCTAGGTATGTTATTGCTAGGTATGTTACTGCTGGGTATATTATTGCCAGGTATGTTATTGCTAGGTATGTTATTGCTAGGTATGTTATTGCTAGGTATATTACTGCTAGGTATGTTATTGCAAGGTATGGTATTGCTAGGTATGTTACTGCTAGGTATGATATTGCTAGGTATGTTACTGCTAGGTATGTTATTGCTAGGTATGTTACTAGTAGGTATGTTACTGCTAGGTATGTTGCTGCTAGGTATGTTACTGCTAGATAAGTTATTGCTAGGTATATTACTGCTAGGTATGTTACTGCTAGGTATGTTATTGCTAGGTATATTACTGCTAGGTATGGGATTGCTAGGTATGTTATTGCTAGGTATGTCACTGCTAGGTATGTTACTGCTAGGTATGTTATTGCTAGGTATGTTATTGCTAGGTATATTACTGCTAGGTATGTTACTGCTAGGTATGTTATTGCTAGGTATATTACTGCTAGGTATGGGATTGCTAGGTATGTTATTGCTAGGTATGTTA
Organism: Cherax quadricarinatus; assembly: GCF_038502225.1. Lineage (NCBI taxonomy): Eukaryota > Metazoa > Arthropoda > Malacostraca > Decapoda > Parastacidae > Cherax > Cherax quadricarinatus. The sequence continues at coordinate 26,383,757 of NC_091292.1, read as the reverse complement.
CTGCTAGGTATGTTATTGCTAGGTATGTTACTAGTAGGTATGTTACTGCTAGGTATGTTACTGCTAGGTATGTTACTGCTAGATAAGTTATTGCTAGGTAAGTTACTGCTAGGTATGTTGCTGCTAGGTATGTTATTGCTAGGTATGTTACTGCTAGGTATGTTATTGCTAGATATGTCACTGCTAGGTATGTTATTGCTAGGTATGTTATTGCTAGGTATGTCACTGCTAGGTATGTTACTGCTAGGTATATTATTGCTAGGTATGTTATTGCTAGGTATGCTATTGCTAGGTATGTTACTGCTAGGTATGTTATTACTAGGTATGTTATTGCTAGGTATGTTATTACTGGGTATGTTACAGCTAGATATGTTATTGCTAGGTATGTCACTGCTAGGTATGTTACTGCTAGGTATGTTATTGCTAGGTATGTTTCTGCTCGGTATGTTGCTGCTAGGTATGTTGCTGCTGGGTATGTTACTGCTAGGTATGTTATTGCTAGGCATGTTATTGCTAGGTATGTTATTGCTAGGTATGTTACTGCTAGGTATGTTACTACTAGGTATATTATTGCTAGGTATGTTATTACGATGTATGTTGCTGCTAGATATGTTGTTGCTAGGTTTGTTACTGCTAGGTATGTTACTGCTAGGTATGTTACTGCTTGGTATGTTACTGCTAGATATTTTACTGCTAGGTATGTTACTGCTAGGTATGTTACTGTTAGGTATGTTATTGCTAGGTATGTTATTGCTAGGTATGTTACTGCTAGGTATGTTACTGCTAGGTATGTTACTGCTATGTATTTTACTGCTAGGTATATTATTGCTAGGTATGTTACTGCTAGGTATGTTACTGCTAGGTATGCTATTGCTAGGTATGTTGCTGCTAGGTATGTTACTGCTAGGTATGTTGTTGCTAGGTATGTTATTGCTAGGTATATCATTGCTAGGTATGTCATTGCTAGGTATGTTACTGCTAGGTATATCACTGCTAGGTATGTCATTGCTAGGTATGTTACTGCTAGGTATGTTTCTGCTAGGTATGTTATTGCTAAGTATGTTACTGCTAGGTTTGTTACTGCTAGGTATGTTATTGCTAGGTATATTACTGCTAGGTATGTTACTGCTAGGTATGTTTTTGCTAGGTATGTTATTGATAGGTATGTTACTGCTAGGTATGTTACTGCTAGGTATGTTATTGCTAGGTATGTTATTGCTAGGAATATCACTGCTAGGAATGTCATTGCTAGGTATGTTACTGCTAGGTATGTTACTGCTAGGTATGTTACTGCTAGTTATGTTACTGCTAGGTATGTTATTGCTAGGTATGTTATAGCTAGGTTTGTTATCGCTTGGTATGTTATTGCTAGGTATGTTATTGCTAGGTATGTTACTGCTAGATATGTCAATGCTATGTTACTACTAGGTATGTTACTACTAGGTATGTTACTGCTAGGTATGTTACTGCTAAGTATGTTACTACTAGGTATGTTACTGCTAGGCATGTTTCACGACATGCTTCTCCAAGTGGCAAGTCCTTATAATATGATGGTAAAAAATTTTCAAGAATGTTGTTTGCAAAGACCTTACTGGTACCAGACTCCGTGCGTTGACACGCTCAGTCATTATTTGCGAATCCCATGAAAAGCAAATAGCCTTTGCCTTAGTCGCCTGCAGAATAATATTTTTTTGCTGTTCTAACACTGGAAAGGTGAAAGGTGCAGACACTTGCGTAGGCATGGGCTCCAGGGATCGTTGAAGTGGATATTGTAGAATGGAGAGGCTTGCGTGCTCCCATGGGCCACACTGGCACCTGCAAGATGGGATTCAGACTCTGACTCCATTAACTGGGTATGAGCATGATCGTGTAAGTAGTCACCAAGGAGGCACTCAATTGTTCTATAAACTCCTTGAGTTCGTATCTTATTCTGAAAACCTTACTGCCAAATCAGATTAAAAGCATCAACTATTCTGACTACAACAGCATGTAATTTTTGTGGTTACCTCGTGTCTGATATCACATAACAAAACGGTTCCAAATACAATCGGCTTTATAACGACTTCTATTGAATTTTTTCCAGCCATTCAGTAGGAAATATCCTTCAAAAATGTAATTATCTTGCACTTTACCCTTATTTCTGTCCCTAAATGCCTATTTTCTTTGCCTCGTATGCGCATTTTTCTTTGCCTCTTTCACATACTCTCCCAACCACTATTTTCCTCTGCTATGTAGACAATACATCAGATCACATTAAGCTGTACAGGGTTTATCAAGTCAAAGTTTTCAATCTACATCATTATTACCAATCAGTGGTGTCTGTCCTCTTGCTTTCTACCACTTTACTTCTCTCTCTTCACTTTCCAACCTCTCACTCTTTTTTTTCTTGCATATTTGTTTTCCTTTCTTCCTCTTTAACCTCTGCATTTTTCTTCTTGTCTTCATCTATCTTTCCCACCTTCTACGACGTTTAAGGTTTCATATCCCATTTTGCACACATTACCACAAACTTCGTTCTCCAAGCTGAGTGAATACAGATTCCTCCCGTTTGTGGGGCTTCATAGCTCCAACCCCAACAGCGAGGGTTGGGGGAGGGGATGGGTGTATGTGCCCTAATCCGACAAGGGGCTCTTGATCCAGGGGAAACAAGTACTACTCACCCCTTCCTTGAATCAAGCCTGGCTGCTTCGCATTCCCCCACGCACTGAATGAGCCCTCAAGGTTTAGTGGTCACCTACATATTTAATGTTTATTTTCAAACTGGAGAGCAAGTATTCACATCATGGGTACATTGTTAGATATATGTGAAGCACTAAACCCGTCTGGGCCATTCAGGGCAAGGGGTTGGTAGAGACTCGATCCTCCGTCCACTAATGGAGAGAAAGATTAATCCACATGTATACGAGTAGAGGGGTTGAGACGACGAGGTTATTCCTGCACATAATACTTGGTACATAGACTTTACATCTGGACGACAGCGTGATAATGAGGCGTGTCACGCTGACATAAAACTTTGAAACAAAGGATGATGAAGGGGAGCGAGGGAGAGAGAGAGAAAGAGAAAGAGAGAGAGAGAGAGAGAGAGAGAGAGAGAGAGAATTAGTAATTAGTTGTCAAAGGCACTTGTCGATGGATACTTGGCCAGGTTTTTTTTTTGTGAGTAGTAATAGTAACGGTAGCAGTAGCAGTAGTAATACTAGTTGTAGTTGTAAAAGTAGTAGTTGTAGTAGCACTAGTAGTGGTTGTAGGTGTGCGTGTGTGTGTGTGTGCGTGTGTGTGTGTGTGCGTGTGCGTGTGCGTGTGTGTGTGTGTGTGTGTGTGTGTGTGTGTAAGACTGAGCTATAGATGAAATAAACTTGACTCAAGATACAGAGGAAAATCCTAAGTGGCTAAAATATAAAGGACATTTATTCAAATTAAAAAAGAATAATCGCATTCATAAATAACTCCTGAATAGCATCCAAATTTACATTAATTAACGGGAAATCTTGTTTTTTCTGTTAGAAGCTTTTCAAAGTCTTAAATATCACAACAACTGAAGTTAAACTTTGAAAAAATGTCAAATTTTATATTCAACTTGGAATAAATTACTGTATCCTCATATGCGGTTAATTTTAAATACGTCATCGTTTTTATATTTCTGTATTGAGACGACATCAGCTGTTAGGTAAAACAACACTCCAGGAGCTTGACAGAGCTCCTGAAGAGCGAAACGTTGCCACCATAAAATGTCACATTAGTTGTACATGAGTCCTGTTACGTAACATATTGTCAGTAATTCTACCAACATTATTACGATATCAGTTACAAAATTCTTTTCGTAAACACCTATTTAGGAATTTATTGAATTTATTTATTGAATTTTACGTTTTTTATTGCGTCACGTGTGATCCCGCGTCAACAATCACGTATTTTACAAGATACATTACACCGTGAATGCATGAGATAAATAAATAAGCAACGTTAGAAAACTTTCATTTGCATACATTTCTCTAACGAGGAACTTTATCAGTCACTGGACTGATGACGCTCCTGGTGAATAAGTTGCTGAAGCAACAATAACGTTATTCCCGTATGCTAACTTATTTTTATGTTAAAATGAGCAGGCACACACAGTTCTCGGACGTACAATCTCCTAATTAAAATCGGATTAAGCCTCTCGCTTCCCTATAAAACAAGCACTCAGACAGACAGTATAAATAAAGGGATCATCAAGTAAGGACAACGTTACCGAGGCATGACGGTGAAAATTAGGAAATTCATACGACAGCTTCTCAATAGCAGAATCACTTACTAATTAGTTTATGCTCTCAAATATATCTCAATATTGAAGATAAACATGCTGAATTACCATATTTCCACTAATATGTGTATAGCCAACAATCACTCTGGCCTTTTTATCGTCGTTACAACACGGATAACCCCTCAAGGGAGGTTCCTTGACGCTGGTGAGGGGCTCTTGATCTAGGGAATTAGATCTATGCTCCAGTTCCCCGAATTGAGCCTGAATGCCTTCCGTCTCCCCCCCCCCCAGATGCTGTATAATCCCTGCGGGTTTAGCCCTCCCCGTGATAATAATAAAATGGATACAACTACAGGGAAAGGAACGTGTCGGAACGTGTGTCCAGCACGTGTCCCATCCATTAACAGGTGGACCATTATACAACCAAAGATTGAGTTATATTATTAGTAGTAGTATTATTCTAGGAGGTAATTGGGATTAATCCAAGGAAGGGTAAAGGTATCACCGATTTCCTGGATCAAAATCCCTTCACGAACATTAATTAAGGCACCCTATTTAAGTGGTACTCTGATTATACAAATTGTTAGTGAACTTTCACTCTTCGGCAATTTTCGTTTCACAAAATGTTCTATAAATGCACAGTTTCTCATTCTATCATCTTAAGGGCTTTTTTTTCTCGTAAACTTCTCCCTCTTAATTATTTCTCTCTCAACTTGGTTCTGAAGAATGAGCTGCATTAGCAAGTTTTATAGACGGCTGTTGTGAAATACTTTAAAGTGAATAAAATGGGATTTCTCCAGCTTTACCTTTTACACTCGCACCGGAGGAACTATTTTCCATCCTCGCAAAAAAGTTAAGGGTTTTCCTCCTTCATTAGGGAAGAGTATTATTATTATATTCAAGGTGAAGCACTGAAGACGCGGGGGTTATACAAGGCTCGAGGAATGGAGGGAAATCGTATTTAATGCAAGAAAAGAGAGGGCACCTAGAGTGTCTTAGATTAAGAATCCTTACCAGTATCAAGGTACCCTCCTTGAAGGGAAGAGAAGAGTAACTATATTCATCAGATGAGAGTTTTGCCTCCACTAAAGATAAGAGGCTCTCATTTGTCAGCAGAGAAAAGTAATCCCGTCATATTCTGTAAACCCACATAACTTAAATATGATATGAAATTGATTTCAAGGTTTACTCTCGAACTCCCCCTCCCTTTTTTAAAACATTATATATATATATATATATATATATATGTATATATAAATATGTATATATATATATATATATATATATATATATATATATATATATATATATATATATATATATATACATATATATATATATATATATATATATATATATATATATATATATATATATATATATATATATATATATACATATATA
>NC_091292.1:26350610-26373110 GCF_038502225.1 Cherax quadricarinatus | reverse complement strand
CACAAAATGGTACTGATGATATATTTAATCTCTAAATATTACGAAGATGTATAGCAGCTGGCTGAAGCTTTTCTCTCGTTTTCACCTATAGAAAAGATAAATTCATTTTCTTTCACATGAAATTCGCGAACCTCGTAGAGGAATTAGGCTAGGAAAACAAACACATTGGCCTTACCGCCGGCCTCTGCCTGGGTGAAGCACAAATCCCTACGTGAGCTGCTCTTCATTCCAGAGATTCGTGGCAGCCTCTCGCCTGTCTTCACTGCCCTTTCTCACTCAAGCTCATCTCCTCATCTTCATCTCCTCTTATTCATTTTTCTTACGTCTATCTCTCATGCTTTCTTGACACCCATCGTAATTATTCCTATTTATCCCTGTCCCTCAATTTCCCTTCTCGTTCACCTTCCTCTCGTAAGGAAAGGTTTGTTTTGTTGATTCTTAGGCTGTTTTTCGAAGAGTTATTACAACATTGAATTTATTCTATGTGAGTAACAGTATATGAATCTAATAGTATATAATTATTTCTTTTTCTCTGTTATGATGTTATCTTCACAAATTCCATTTACCCATGTTGTGCGATAAGCTATCCCTATAGATGGCAGTTCTTAAGTAATAGTGACTTTAGCTCTGTTGGGGCGTAATCTTTGAAGATGCCTAAGTTACTGAAGCCATAGTGGAATGCTTGACGACATCCGAGGGATTACTCTCAAATCTGCACACCGAAATCACACCATATGAAAGCAAGACGCTTGGAAGGCGATGCCAGAGACAGTTAATGAATAACAGGAGCATTATGAATACACTAAGAGACAAGGGGATCAAAACTCTTTAACACCCTCCCTTAATGTTTAAATGAAATACCAGCAAACCATTAAATGTCTTCAAAGAGGAACGGGATATGCTCCTCAAGTCAGTTCCTGATCAACCATGCTGTAGCACATATGTTGGTCTGCGTGCAGTTGTCCTGGTCGAGGTGACCTGGTCTGAGACCGGTCCACTAGGGCGGTGACTCCCCAAAATCGATTTCAGGTATAGTTAACAGTGTGGTATAAACCTTGGTAATTGATACCGACAAACTGGTTTTAAAAGACACGTGAGCAAACACTAGGACATACTTAATAGAAAACGTTTCGGTCCTGGGACCTTGATCACTTCTAACACACTGTCATTTTAATCTCTTTGTATTAGAAGTGATCTAGGTCCCAGGCCCGAAACATTTTCTAATAAACATGTGATAGTGTTTGCTCACGTGTCTTTTTAAACCACAATTAGCAGTCTCTGCTGAAGTATCCCAGTTCAGGCTCACAAATCTCATGTGATGTACAAAATCTATCCTGCGCAAGGGAATATGACAAGGAACCAGAGCAAGTTTTTTTTTCCACTATGTAACTATTATATTCTTACAAAGTTATGATACCTATTAACGTAGACATCTGCTAGAGAATACAATAGAAGGTTAACCTATTGATACCCTATTGATCCTCTTCTAATGGGCTTCAGAGTTTCAGTGCTCGAGTATCTTAGCGGCAGCACACGATTGTTATTGGGATGTGTAGATTCCAATATTAACATTTATTAAAGGAAAATATCAAAATGGTGTTTTCTGATCGGCTTCAGAACTTTAAACACTATTAAATCGTACTCAGAAGTTTAGCTTAATATGTTTATTATGCACCCCATACCCATCCTGTGGGCGGTAGTCAAAAGATTACAGAGGTACATAATTGGTCCAGGGACTGGACTCCAAAGTTTTGATAGCTGAGCAAGTTACAGAGGTAATGAACTCACAATTTACAAAGGTAATGAACTCACAATTTACAAAGGTAATGAACTCCATGTAGGTCTGGTCACAATCATGACAAGTTACAAAGGTATTTACAGATTACAGAGGTACGAAATGGGTCCAGGGACTAGAAGATTTCGATTATTATTTGTATGGGCCCATTTGTAAATTTTCTTTTCGAAATTATATGCTTTTAATTTCATGTGATAACTTTAAAATGCCTCCTTTGAATAGCCTCAAACTTACAATTCTGATGCATCAAACTCAAAGGGCTAATGCAACATTAAGCTACGCTAGTGAATCTTTTTTTATTTTATAATATAACTAAAAATATTAGCATTTATTATTATGCAATAACTGAAGAATGTCTTTTTTGATCATCCTCAAATTTTCAATGCATGCGTATTATAGTCTAAGAACAATTCCCATTATTGTTGGGCTATGTTAGTGTTTTAAAGTGTCAGTTTTATTAAACAACTTGCAGTACAGGTTTGTGTGTGGTAACTTAAAACTTTCTCTTCTGATTGGCTTCAGATTGTGATGATTGGTGCATCACAGCAAGTGGAAGTTATGGACTGTAATGGTGCTAATCTGTAAAAGTTATTGAACAAATTGGAATATCTTACCGAGAAATATTTCGGATTTTATCGTGTTAATTTTACAGTTTTATTAAACAAAATTATACAATAATAAACTTATCACTCTGCAACTCTAGGAACTGATGAATTAAACTTTAAATTTAAATTAAATATCATAGTGAGTTAAATTTGTAGCATACATTATTTGTACATAATTCCAGTTAACCGCACACAATTTTAGAAAATTAAGAATAATTTGAACATTCATTTATATTTTTTTCCTTGCTATGCTCTAGCATATTCCTTGCCTGGAAAAAATGATAGGTTTCCGTGGTATGCCAGTGAGACTAAAGATGGATTTCACTGAAAGCCATTACTTTCTTCCTTCAGGTTGTATTGTTTACAAAACACTACAAATAACGTAGAATATTCTGAATGGTCTCGTATTTAACAGTATTTGGCTGAGTAGTAATTCCGGCTCCTGGGCCACTTGAGCTTCTTGATCTACAGTTCCTTTGGATTTTTTGGGTTCTACTCTTAAGGAACAAATGTTAGGCTTTTCGAGGGTGTTAGAGATCAATACCTCTTGGAGGTATTGATCTCTAGCTCCTGGGTTTCTTGGGATAGTTGAATTATAGCTCCTTGGTCTCTTGAGGAAGCCAAGCTACAGAGCCTCTGCTACTTGAAGGTCTTATGGTAGGATTCTGTGACCCTTGTGTGCATTGCAGAACAAAGGAGCAGAGGACTGGGGTTGAGGGATGTGGGAGTTACCTCACTCGGATTGCACGTCGACTGAAATACATATTTTTTTTCGTTTCATAACCTCGTTTTATCTCAGTTTAGTGGGTTATTCCAAGCGTAACGGGGAGTTATATCTTCGTTATCCTCGCTGAAGCATAAACTTTTTTGGAATTAAATATGAGTTTTATCTCTAATTTGATGTTTTACGCCTCTTATACCATACAAATGTAGTTTTGTAAGTAGTATTTGAATTATTTTTCGAAGTTGCTTGATTATCAGTAAACATACTCTGAGTAGAAGATGCAACGAGTTCACAAGGCAATAAGGATGCATGAAACAGCATATCAAAACGAAACTTTGTTAACGGAGAGCTTAATCAAGTTAACCTAATAAAGCTAATAGTAAAACGACGTTATAATAAAGGCTTGCACATGCACTTGCACTAGATTGAATACCCAATATTTCAGAATGAAACCCACTTTATTACTTATTATCTCTCTCTTTATCATCTATTTTCTCTCTATTTCACACCTTTTATCCAGTTGTGTTCATTTTGACGAGTAAGACACATATGCAACAATTAGGTATCAGTAAAGATATCTTTACTGGTACCTAATTAGATATCTTTTTCTTGAGCTTGTCGGTATAACGGCAACATAACATATCTTACTGCCTTATTAAAAAGAGTTGCTCGAGCAGAAATTCAGATCAGATTTCATAAACAAACTCTGCTAACACTACGACTGACAACAGTTGCTACCCAACTACAGTGTTTTGAATTCTTCTCTATGATTCCCACACGCCCATCTGTTTCAATAGGAAGCAAAATAACAAGCAAACAATGTGCATTAAAGAAATACATACCTCTAAAAGTAACAACAAATGCATAAATAAAACATTATATAAAATAAAGAAAGCATTTTTCCATGGGTCTCTGGGAAAAAGTGCTGAGCACGCCTGGTGGTATTTACAAACAAACCAAAAGGATTTTTTATTGTAGCTGGCGATGTACATAGTGCCACACTACATCACCATAACTTTTAAGGTTGTCAGCGACACTAGTCTCTATGAAGGCAGTTTTGTTTTTAGCCAGTGTGTAAATGTTTAATGGGAAGAAACAGTTTAGCCAGTGTGGGAAAGTTTAATGGGAAGAAACAGTTTAGCCAGTGTGGGTCGGTTTAATGGGAAGAAACAGTTTAGCCTGTGTGGGTAGGTTTACTGGGAAAAAACAGTTTAGCCAGTGTGGGTAGGTTTAATGGAAGACACAGTTTAGCCAGTATGGGTAGGTTTAATGGGAAGGAACAGTTTAGCCAGTGTGGAAAAGTTTAGCTGGTGGGAATAAACAGTGCAGCGAGTGTGGAGCGGTTTAATTAGAGGGAAGAAACTGCTTGGCCACTGTGGAATAGTTTATAAAGGAAAAGTTAGAAAGGATTAATCTGAAAGAATTAGTAAGAGGGACGGAACAGTTTATCCAGAGGGAAGAGATTTTATTGAAAGGAGAAGCGCAGGTTACATATTATTATTATTATTTTTAATGTGAAACCCACAAGAGAAACCTTAAACTTTAAATGCGAATTCATCACTAGATAAGTGAAATCACATGTTTTGTGATTAAATACATACTAACATAAGTATGTCGTGACGATTAAGCATAATCGCGAATTTGGCCAAACAAGCAAGAGTCATTTCTGCCAAGTATTTATGCAATAAATCTGCAACACTTAGTCTGAACATAGAGAAAAAATATGTATAATTAATTCTAAGTAATGTTAAGTAAATTTAAACTGCTTTATGATATATTTAGTATAATGAGACTGAAATAAATTGTTTTATATATGTATGTATATATATGTATATATATGCATGTATATATATGTATATATATGTATATATATATAATGTATATATATATATATATATATATATATATATATATATATATATATGTCGTGCCGAATAGGCAGAATTTGCGATTTTGGCTTAAATAGCAACGCTCATCTTGCCATATAGGACAAGTGAAAATTTGTGTATGCAATAATTTCGCCAAAATCATTCTGAACCTAACGAAAAAAATATATTTCACTGTGTTTGTTTAGTATTAAATTATTGTAAACAAATCTAAAATATATTTAGTTGGGTTAGGCTAAAATAAATTGCTCTTGTTATAATAAGGTTAGGTAAGTTTTCTAAGATTCTTTTAGTGCAAAATAAAAAGTTTTTACATTAACATTAATGAAAAAATATATCTTTAAATGTATAAGAGAAAATTTCAGAGAGGACTTAATTTTAAACGAGTTCTTGCTAATTGACCAGTTTTACATATTCGGCACGTCATATATATATATATATATATATATATATATATATATATATATATATATATATATATATATATATATATATATATATATATATATATATATATATATATATATATATATATATATATATATATATATATATATATATATATATATATATATATATATATATATGCCGTGCCAAATAAGTAAAACTTGCGATTTTGGCTTAAACAGCAACGCTCTTAAAGACAAGCGAGAATTTGTGTATGCATTAATTTCGCAAAAATCATTATGAACCTAACGAAAAAAAAATAATTCATTGTTTTTCTTTGTTTTTAAATTATTGTAAACTTATCTAAAATATATTTAGTTGGATTAAGCTAAATTAAGTTGCGCTTCTTATAAGAAGGATTGGTAAGTTTTCTAAAGTTCTTTTGATACAAAACTTTTACATTAACATAAATGAAAAAAAAAATATATCTTTAAACGTATAAGAGAAATTTTTAGAAAGGGCTTAATTTTAAAGGAGTTCTTGCTAATTGACCAGTTTTACCTATTCGGCACGACATTATATATATATATATATATATATATATATATATATATATATATATATATATATATATATATTGCAAACAATTGCAGACAGGCGATCTTAACCATGCAAGACAAGCCACGGGGGGTGGAAATCTTTAGCTCAAGTACTTTCACACTTCTCATTGCGTTATCAGGAGCTATGCAATGTTGCAAGGATGCAACTGAAGGAGTGAGGGGAATTTTCTCAGAATAACGCAGTGCGGGTTTGCCACCTGCTGCTGGCTCGGTCTGCAAGTGGCCTGCGAGGTCACCGGACCTACAACCCTCGAGGAGCTGAAAATTTCGATCACTGAAGCAGTTCGCATAACTCCAGGTATGCTGCAGAGCGTCTGGACCGAACTGGACTATCGCATCGATGTTTGCCGAACAACCAGAGGGGCGCACATTGATTGCCTTTAATGCTACCCTATACCACATGAAACTGAATAAAATCCTGCATCTGAAGCTACTAACTGTGAAAGATTATTACAACAAAATTACATGTTATACCTGTTTGAAATCAAGGAGTGTTTTTGTGGACACCCTGTATATAGCCTCAATGAAACTCGAGTAGTCTATAGGCTTTAAACTTAGTTAATTAATCAACAGAGGGCGGTCCGATTTTCTTAGTCAGCCGAGACACCAGGCTTCCTTGTTGAGTGCCTCATCAACTAGGCTACTGGTGCCGGTGGCCCGCAGGCCTACATAGCCAACCCAACTCATCTCCCGCTTCTTATAGGAATTGCTACAATTTCTAATTGAGAACTTCTCCCTTTGCACCGACTCTGCCTAAACAAAAACTCACAATATATAATAGAAAACAAGGAGAGCATAATCCGCAGCCTCCGGTTACCCTGAGCAAAGTCAGGGCTTACTAATGAAAATCCCAGGGCTTACTAATGAAAATCTCTCGTAGGATTTTCGTACTTCCCAGTGGGATGTGATAAATTCTACCTTCAACCGTCTCCATGACTAAATACTTTTACGTTTTATATGCCTATGTAATGCATCCCTAAGACCGCATGGCCACTGCTGTGGCCATTCTACACTAACACGAGTAGACCTATTCTGAAATGTTTAAAGTTTTATGTAAAGAACTTCAGGACAGTAATGTTGAAAATTAATGTCGTACTGCAGACCAGAATGAAAGTTAGATACACTTCGCAACACAAGCTTTTAATGGACATTGTTTCAGTCTGTTAAGATCTTCATCTGTCGATGCCAGAGACAACACAGTAACTTCACACTCTGGCCAAGAAGTTAAAGTAAACGATTGTGCCTCCATTACCGTGTCTCCCACCCTCTTATAAATTAAATATTATTATTGCACAGTGGGTCGGAGAGTACAATCAAAATAAAATAAAAACAGCTAAAAGCGAAACATGTTGCCATATACTGAATACCAACTTTTGTCTTATGACTATTCTTATGTGTTTAAGTTAAAACATAACCGTATTCTCAAGTTACTGCCCAGAATGGAAACGCCCGTAATCAAAAACAAAAAACTAGAAAAAAAATAGATAAAAACATTAAGTATCTCTCTCTTTTTTTCTCCTGGGACAACTATCAATAATCCCTCCCTCGTAGTGCTCTACAGATCACATAATGGGAATGTAAGAGCGGCACCTAGGTAATGATTATCAGGCAAACGCTGACAAAAACCGTCATCTACCAAGGAACAAAAAAATCTACCAAGGTAGAAAAAAAATATTCACCATCATTCGATTAATAGCTGTCTTGCCAAAACTGCGCTGATATAACAATTCACAGAATTCTCCGAACTGCATCATCCTCTACCCCTCCTTTACGTACTGTACTTTTCACCTCCAGAAATAAAAACCAGCTAGCTGGTGTTCTTAAATCTCTTCATAAATTCGACCTTGCTCACACTCCAACAGCATGTTGAAAGCACTGGAGTTGTACAGCGCCTGAGATATGAGAGGTAATCAAATTTGATCCGAGGAAAGTGATGGTAATTCCAATTCCATGGCCAAGCATCCTTCACTAGCATCAATGACCGTTATTCCAAACACCAACAAACATGTATGTCAATGATGACTAGGCAACAGCTGTCGTCCAGGTGAGTAAACACTCACAGGTATCTGGCACAGTTCTGTTTATATTTTATTCTCCCTGCACTCATGCATTTTCAGGACACATTGCTGCAACGCATCTATAATGTAAAAAGAAAAGTAAATCCAATTTGAGGGGAATACCGAACGATGTTGTGAGTGGAGGTGAATTTACAAGATTGTTCCTTGTTGTGTTTGTTGACAGATGTTAACTTTACCTAAAAATTGAAAACAAAGTCAATATACTTTGCATTCACTAATGGGAACCTTTACGTTTAATCATTGAAATGACGAAATTGAACCTTGTTAAGCATTGCATAGAGAGAATATAAGGTTATACATCAATATGCCTTCAGAATAGCTCGACTGTAGCGGGAAAAAATAAGGCCGATCTAATGTGAAAACAATAAATTTTGTGATCGTATGATTAATTGATTGCTTATCTTGTAGGCAATTAACTACCATTTATATCCAGTAGTTTTATTGCTACTTCATTCTCATGTTGAAGAAGGCTATGTCTCACTACGCCTTAATGCTGGTTTAAATATTTAGAACCATATGCTGAAAATTCGTAATTTATTAATGTAGAAATTCAAACGAAGATTGCTATTCGATCCAACAGTCTGAAATATTAAGCACTTTGACAAATGACATATACGAGACAAAGCTAGAATTAGTTACTGACCACTTGTTGAGTCGGAGTTTTTCCCCGCAAAATACGACTTGGTCGGGTAGCAGTTTGTGGCCATCATTGTGGTCCGGCATATTATTAAGAGAAAAATAAATTTGTAGTAGAAACATTGGTCGTATTAGTAACAATGGCAGTTGGAGTAAATCAAGTACCAGTTCTTAAATATTTATTAACTTTTGTCTACACCTTATGAAAACCGCTCGTTTTTTTTTTTTTTTTTTTTTTTTTTAATTTTATAGTTTGCCCCCGATAAACTTGAAAACAGGGAGAAAGTCTTCCGTAATGGTATCCTAATGTCATCTCTCTAAACAGAATTTGAGGCAGGTAGACTAGCTAGACCTCGGTAGATTGTGTTATGGACCGTGAGGCCTTCTGTTGTTTGCCTTTTCCCTGTACTCCAGTAATTCATCCTCATCTCCAGAACTGTTCTCTTTTCTGTCTTTCCATAATATATTTCCATTCGCTCGTCAAGGGTTCTCTCCTTCCCTCTCTACATTTCTTAAAAAAAAAACTGATCTCTCTCGTACTCTTTCCATCCCTCTCCATACTTCTCTTCCTCTCTTTCCCAGCAGCTTATCAGAGGCTGGGGGTAACAAGATGGTGCTCCATAAACCTTGGTGCTGGAATGGCCTGTCACACGGAGGAAGTTTGGGATTAGTTGTAAATTGAAATAAGTTTACTGTAGATTCGCAACAGAAACTAGCAAGTAATGGGGATATAGAGAACGAGCGAGCAAGAGAGAAAGAAAAATAGAGTGAGGGGCAGGGGGCAATAAGTGTGCTTGTACTGTATGTTCATGAGATACGTATATACACACTCTGTATTAAAGGTGCGTGTATATACTTAGTTTCCTGTGTAGGGGCTGCCGTCCAGTTCTTTGTAAACTGACTTACTGATGTTCTTATCTTTTAGCTTGCATTCTTCTTGTTGCATCTTGATGATCTTCGTCTCTCCTAATTCTCTTCAGTTGTTTTGCATCATCAGGAAGCAATGACATGAACTAGACCAGGCAAAGCACCACCTACCTAACAGTACCGGAATCACATGACCTCACTGTCTACCTGACCTCATCTCAAATGTCATTTTTCAGGTTACTGTGTGTCACTCACCTCCTCCCCTCTCTCCGCCTATATATACTGTTATTTTAATCTCTGTGTGTTAATAGTGATCAGAGTCCCAGGACCGAAACGTTTTCTAATAAATATGTCCTAGTGTTTGCTCACGTGTCTTTTTAAACCAATCTGTCGCTCAGTACGACTCTTGCGTTTAGTGAACCGTTAATCAGATAAATGATCGACAATCCAAAATGTTTTTTTCCTCAACGGGACTTAAAATTCTCCCACCATCAATAACAGCAAGAAAATGAACACAGGAGACGTCCCACAGCCATTAAAAACAGTAGATATAGCCTCACTCCAAAAAGGTGTCAGCCAAGCAATCTCAATCTCACATTATTAGTATCCTTGAAGGAGTTTTAAGAAGAAAAAAAATCTTATCACAAGGATTTACAACACTAGCACAACCAAGGGCGTCATAGATTTAGAGCAGGTTGCCCCTGGCTCTTACAACTACTGGACCATTACAACATAGTCTTGGATGCCCTGGAAGATTAACAAAATGCAGAAGTAGAGAATATAGACTTTGTAAAAGCCTTCGACAAGTGAGATCATTAGTCGAGAATGAAAAGAGTAATAATGAAAAAAGTTAAATCAGAGTTCAGGGTAACGTGAGGTCATGTAATGGTGAGAGAAAGAGGCCAAGCCTAGGGGACATGATGATGTTTAAGATTTTTGTATGATTCACGGATGAAGGTTGGAAATGGCTTTAGGTAACACACATATTTCAAAATACGTGGGTTGATGAAGTGCATCGCGGCTGTTTTTAAAATTGTGCACTTAATCCTGTCGCTCTCGAGGAATAATGTTGTGTTCTTCCACTCAGCACATGATGTGAGAATGTAAGTCACCCAGTGGGAATGAACTCCCCAAGTGGACCTTAATGGGGACTGGTCTGCCCAAAAATTGGTGGAAACCATAATCATTCATTTCTCGGTCGTGCTATCTATCCAAAGTAGTTCTGATCATGTAAATCCAACAAGAAATAAACAACTTTATCGTCACTAACCATGCTTCCTATACAGGCGAAGGTGAAGAATCACAGAGTTGCTGAGAGGGGCCAATATATCTGAAATACAAAGGAAGGCACTGGGCAGAGAAATAGCAAATATCGAACTTAAGCTTAAGGAATCTTAAAGGAGGCAAGAATCTCAGGAAGAATTAAAAGCCATATAGGAAATCGAAAGAAACCCAAAATACTTCTTCTCTTGTGTCAAACTAAGGGAAAAACAACATCCAGTATTGGGCCTCTGCTTAAGCGAGATGGGACCTACACAGATGAGAACAAAGAAATGAGTGAGATATTAAAGTCCCAGTACGACTCAGTGTTCAGCGAGCCGTTAACCAGGCTAGGGGTCAAAGTCTAAATGAATTCTTTAAGATCGAGACCCAAAATTTGGTCATCTCAAAAATCTCTAATGTTATCCTAAGACCACAAGACTTCGAAAAGGCAATAACTGACTTGCCTATTCACTCTGCCCCAGGCCCGGACTCATGGAACTCTGTGTTCATTAATTAAGAACTGCAAGAAGCCCCTGTCACGTGCCCTCGGCATTCTATGGAGAGGGAGCATGGACACAAGGGTCATCCCACACTCACTAAAAATATCAGACATAATTCCACTCGACAAAGGTGGCAGTAAAACAATTGCAAAGAACTACAGACCATATCATAAAAATCTTTGAAAGGGTTCTAAAAACCAAGATCTCCAACCACCTAGATACCCATCATTTACACAACCCAGGGCAGCATGGGTTTAGAGCAGGTCGCTGCTGCCTGTCCCAGCTACTGGACCACTATGACATGGTCCTGGATGCTATAGAGGATAAACAAAATGCAGATGTAGTGTACACAGACTTTGCGAAAGCCTTCGACAAGTGTGACCATAGTGTAATAGCGCACAAAAATGCATGATAAAGGAATAACAGGAAAAGTTGGTAGATGGATCTATAATTCCCTAACAAATTGAACACAAAGAGAATTAGTAAAGAGAGTAAAGTCTAAGGCAGCTGCAGTGAAAGGCTCTGTTCCACAAGCCATAGTACTCGCTCACATCCTATTCCTCATCCTCATATCCGACATAGACAGAGATGTAAGTCATAGCTACGTGTCTTCCTTTGCAAATGACACCCGAATTGCCATGACAGTGTCCTCCATTGAAAACACCGCAAAACACCAAGCGGACACCAATCAAATCTTCAAATAGGGCACTGAAAACAATATGAAGTTCAATGAAGAGAAATTTCAACTACTCAGATATGGAAAACTTGAAGAAATTTAAACTGTATCAGGGCATACAACAAATTCTAACAACACAGTAGAGCAAAA
The DNA here is from genome assembly GCF_038502225.1 of Cherax quadricarinatus. Classification (NCBI taxonomy): domain Eukaryota; kingdom Metazoa; phylum Arthropoda; class Malacostraca; order Decapoda; family Parastacidae; genus Cherax; species Cherax quadricarinatus. The sequence continues at coordinate 26,360,923 of NC_091292.1, read as the reverse complement.
AAGTAATGTGAAGGACCTCGGCGTGATAATGTTGGAGGATCTCATCTTCAAAGACACAACAATTGTTACAAAAAACTCAATACTAGAAAGGACTGCCCTTCTAGCATCCAGCCTGTTACTGGGTTTTTATAACAAGTAGTCAGTATCCTGGTCCAATTATCCATCAGAATTTAGCAAGATTCAATAGTGCTTCAGGATTACAACTGGTAGGCTACTAACTAAAGAAATTAAAATTTAATAAGTTTATTAATAACTATAAATTTGTCTAGGCGTATAATATCAAAGTAAATTATAGTAATCAATTGAATATAATATAGGATACAAGTTCCTACAGTTCTCTCGTGTACAGTAGTATTGTGCTGAAGGCTCATATCACATCTTCATGGTTTTTAAGTACCGTCTGGTACATTGTTAGCATTTAATAACATAGTACAAATATATACAAGTAAGTTGTGTGTATGTGTGTAAGTGCTCTATGTAGCTCGCTATGTCTCAAGACTCGACTAAACTTAACCAGTGACTGACTAAAAGTCCTCACATAAACTAACTTTTTGACCAACCTGGCAATCAGAACAGCTTGATGAACAATATAGAGACTGTTAAGCCGAACAACAATATAACAAGCAACAGCGACACAGAATCAGAAACAAGGAGATAATATAACGACACTAAGTAGGGACCATCTGCAGATCCTCCACAAAAGCCACAAAACTCCCATACTACTGAATCTAAGTTCAGCATTAGAAAATTCCCGACTGTGACAGTGCACAGATACCAGTACAAATTAGGTCTGAAGCTACAGCTCAGGACCTGAGTTTCTCAGAGTGTCTATGCGACACACAACCTCAGTACAACGTCGAAAATCACTAAGTCTAGGCTATGTTCTGTGAACAGAGTTACACAGAACCAACAACAAGAAAGCGACAGAGACGATCTTCCAACAAGGGCCTGCAAGGTAGAGCTGGTGTGGGACCTCTTGTTAGAAGCAACGTCCAACAGATAATAGGAAGCGCAGGCCAGGCAGACTACTCTAGGTGAGGTGTGATCCCCCCTGATCACGTGACTCTCCGTGGACTGCTGCTGCCCAGCAACACAGAAGCCTGCAGCGTACCGAGCGAAGCGATTGTTAGACAAGGCCGTCAGCTACTTAACACTCACGAACTATGAGCACTGAATAATATATAAATGTTACATCCTACCTAATAATATAACTAAGTCAAATAATAATATAAAGCAATATATTTACGATTTAGCTAATGCTGCAGATATAAGCAATATAAAATTATATGAACAGGTAATATACATTATATACATTGTGACCCATTCAGGGGTCGCAACAACAATGTATCTACGTCATCTGCTAGGAAAATGACAGGATAAATAATGAGAACCTTCAAATCTAGTGATGCCAAGCTCATGACGATTCTCTTCAAATCGCTTGTTCTCTCTAGGCTGGAATACTGCTGTACACTAACTGCCCCCTTCAAGGCAGGCGAAATTACTGACCTGGAGAGCGTACAAAGAACTTTCATGGCACACATAAGTACGATAAAGCACTTATATTGCTGGGAACGGTTGAAGTCCCTCGATTTGTCTTCCCTGGAACGCAGGCGAGAAAGATACACGGTAATATACACTTGGAAAATCCTAGAGGGACTAGTACCAAAATGCACACGAAAATCACTCCCTACGAAAGCAAAAGATTTGGCAGGAGATGCAACATTCCCCCAATGAAAAGCAAGGACGCCACAAGTACGCTAAGAGATAACACAATAAGTGTCAAGGGCCCAAGACTGTTTAACTGCCTTCCATCATACATAAGGGGGATTACTAATAGATCCCTGGCTGTCTTCAAGAAGGCGTTGAGCAGGCAACTAAAATCGGTAACTGATCAGCCTGGCTGTGGTTCGTGCGTTCAGCAGTAACAGCCTGGTTGATCAGACCCTGGTCCACCAGGTGCCAGACCAGGCCACGGGGGCATTGACTCCTGAAACCCTCTCCAGGTATACTCCAGGTATACCCAATGAAAAGTGAACTCCCTCAATGCGGCACCAACGCAAATTCACTTCTGCCCATTACCCTTTTCTAGATCGAAAGAGAGAATTGTCAAGGAAGAAGAGAAACCTCTTGGCTAAACTTTTACTAGCAAGAAATCACAACAAAAGACGCCATGATAAGTTACTTACTTTATGGAGAATTTTTATATAGGAGACGTCTCGTCAATAATTATTCCGCATACGTTACAATGTTCTCTTTAGGCGTTTGTCATTACTAGTTGCCTTGTGTAATTTACAAACTATACAAATGTTATGAGAATAAGTTACATGCAGTTGCATTATAAATTCTGTATCTTAATATTCTCCAGTTTTGTGTAACATTCTGAGCTCGAATGTATCAGACCAAGGAATAAATAATTATATATATTGTGTCTGAGACAGTCTTATGATTTTTTATAATTAACTTAATGATAATATGAGAGTCTGGGGTAAGGAAGGTAGACGCATTCAGTGTCCTGTTCATGCTGGTTAACATGTTAAATACATGATCATTTGTTGCTAAATCTCTTTATCTCTATCTGCTCTGGCCACTTATTAGTTTAAGTGTTATTATATATTCAGACGTCATTGTTGCTTTTCATTTATATTCGTCACCTCTCAGTGACGTAAGTTCATACATCCCTATTTCTCATGCAGTGAGGAGGAAGGAGAGACGGAGTCTGCTCTGAGCTAACTTTCCTGCAGTATGTTGGGGAGGAGTCCGGTCGTTTGGTGTCTACCTTATTTAACCTTTTACTCTATTTAGGAAGTACAGTATGTCAATGACATGTGTTATCCTCACAGTGTTACTGTGTTTGCAGGAGTTCTGGCAACTCCTGACTCTATTGCTCTCTCATTAGACGCTAGTTAGGAACTCATGAGAAGTGTTGCCTTCGTAAGGGGAGTTTCTGCAGTAGCTGGAAATGTTGAAGATAATTCCTTAACTCATACTCACACTGTGCTCACTCTAAATATTATATATATTATATCCACTTGCGAATATTTCAAGGGGTTGGGCTACCATTTTCCTGCTTATATGTACATTAAACTGCTACCTCTACAGCACCTTCTTAGAAGTACATTCATTGTGAATAAATTTACCTTTATAAGTATGTTCAAGTTACTTGCTAGGTACAAGGGTGATTTTATTTATCCACTTTTGTTAATTAATACTTTTCTTTATTAAGTATAATCATTATTAAATATAATAATATTACAGCATCCACTTAGTACATTCCTTGTGAATAAATTTACGTTATTTAGTATGTTCAAGTTACTTGCTGGGAACAAGATTGTATTTATCCCCATCGGTGTCTGGAGAAGAGCTCCTCTCTTCTATGTGCGGGTTATTTGTGTATCGTTCCAGCCACAGTAGTGTGCCTTTTTTTGTTATCCCCATTGTGTTAATAATAAATAGATTTCTTTATACATTAGGTATAATCATTATTAAATATCATAATATTACACTTGCATACTGTTATTTCCTTGCTCTTAATCTCATATTACGTGCCTGGGACACTTTATATAATTAAAAATTCCTCAGTTGTGAATAATAATTATTATTTTATTAATTACGAATATGTAAAAGCCTCCTTTTCTGTTTCACGATTATATAGATAATGATCTTAAATGATAATAATAAATACTTAAGAGATGTAGAAAGAAGCTGCACTTTTAGCATTACATAATTAATATTGACTCGTTTATGTTATGAGGTGCGGTTTTGGCTAACGTACCACATAATGAATATTAATACACTGGAGACTATACAGAGAACAATGTATAACTATTAGTAAAATTATCGACGTTGTGTTATACACAAAGGACACAAGAGCAAGTAATGAGACATTTAATATTTCTACACTTTGCTCTCCAAAAGCTTCATCAGACCAATACAGTGACATAAGAGGGTAAATAAATGGAATATGTTAAAGTTGAGGAAGTAATAAGCACTGCAGTAGGACATACTAACCGAAGTGGGTACAGAGGTAACTTTTGTTTCAGGTGACAGTAGGTTTTAGCCCTTCTGTGTAATTGTATCTAAGCTGGCATCGTTTCATTACGGTAAGTGACTGAGAGAGAGTTCCAGTGTTGCAAGCATACGTCGTTCAAACTGTCACAACTGCATGTATAGAGGTGTTCATTCAGGTAGGTTTATAGGTTTTACACTGTTTCCCCCGACGTTTACTTTGTCACAAACCTTCACAACGGATTATGTAAACACCTTGTAAGAGTACTTTAGAGACGCTCATAACAACTTTCTTCAAAATTATGTAAATGTATAGAGAAGTGGAAAGGGTTCGTTTCTTGCAGTATTTGATAAAGAAGAAAGGAAAGTGCATCTTGCTGAAGGTTAGAGGATGAAGGAGCATTCCTCGCAATAAATGTAGGGCTATAAATACAGTAAGTTTTCAAAAAAAAAAAAAAAAAAATAGCCGATTAGGATGACTCGTTTAGTCTTAGTATCTTGATTGGAGTAGAAAGGTGTACAGTAGGGTCATTTTTGCTTGAAGTGTTATCTACTTTGTGGATAAGGACGTCAAGTATTAGAGACTTTGGTCTCCTCTTTATGTGTGAGCTTATATTGAGGGATAAAATTCGTTGATTTTTTCTGAAAGTTCTGGATGTTAAAACGATTGTCTGATAACAAAGACGTCATTCACGTAATGCATCTTGTGTTGCTGGGGTAGTGTTGGCGGAACGGTCGGTTTCTAGGTTTTCCATGCATAAGTTCACCAAGACGGCACTGATAGGAAAATTTTTACCCATCCCATATGTATGTCAGAAGAGGCTGTTGTCGATAGAGAAAGTTAAAATTTATGCAGAATTCAGTCAAACCGACTAAATCCGTTTCCTATTAAAATATCTTAAGTCTATGCATACGTGTATGTTTCCTCGATTCATGTGTTTTTAACATAATCTCTGAAGCATTGCTCTTGCAGAGGAATATTCATGTATGTGTGATATCTTTTAGGTGATATACCAAGGTATCTAATTAGTGAAAATAAGATACCAGACTTATTGAGCAAGAGTTCTAACTTTACATGAGCATATATGTGTATCCATATGCTCTTGTGCCTCCAGCCACAGTATAAATACTGTATACTGCAAGCTATCCTCTTCGGCGCATTTTCTAATTTTCAGAGCGGTGTCCACAACAGCTGTTTCTTCTCTTTTCACAAACTGCTAATTTCTTCTCCAAATCTCTTGAAAAGAGACATGGAGTAGGCGAAGGCCGACAACCCTATTATCCTTCAGATTCTGTGAAGGTACTGGATCCTCTCTGATTACGTTAGCTTTTTGCTCTGCGATTACTTTACTCCCTTCTGTGTCCCTCCTCGCCCCTCGCGCCTCCCTCGTTACGTCGGCGAATCTTCTATATCCTGTCTGTGATCTCGAATTGATCGAACGTTGGGGTGGAAGAGAAATGACGAACCTGACAGCAGAAATTCGATTTGCGATGAAATTCGCCCTGATCAGCCGGGATTACGAGAGCTCGTGTGTCGGGCAGCTCCAGATGGGCCAACAAAGAAACATCGTTCAGACAGGAGTATCCGAATTGGGCTTCCTCAGAGAAATCAAAATGGGATTGGATCTCCTGGTGGCTCGCTGAAGAACACCCAACTAGGCCTGAATTACAAGTCTCTTGGGTATGTATGTCGACTATGATATCAGCTCCTTTTACTAAGAAATTGTTACTGATGAGACTTATCATACAAGAGGCATCGCGCTTAGATACGTTAGTATACAGTGTATAGCGTTATGTGGAATATTTCTTGATAAAGTGTACGAGAAAAATACCAGGATTATTGTATGAATACAAACTGTATAATATAACAGTAGTCCTCATTAATGAAACTGTTTGAAGTATAGACACACACATACACACACACACACACACACACACACACACACACACACACACACACACACACACACACACACATACACATATATTGGAGTATGCAGCACCAGTTTGGAACCCACACCTGGGCAAGCAAGTCAAGAAATTAGAGAAAGTGCAAAGGTTTGTAACAAGTCTAGTCCCAGAGCTAAGGGGAATGTCCTACGAAGAAAGGTTAATGGAAATCGGCCTGGCGACACTGGAGGACAGGAAGTTTAAGGAAGACATGATAACGACAAGGTCAACAAGGACAGGTTGTTCCAGAGATAGGTCACAGAAACAAAGAGTCACAGATGGACGATGAAGACTCAGATGAATCAAAGGGATGTTAGGAAGTATTTCTTTAGTCATAGAGTTGTTAGGAAGTGGAATAATCTGGAAAGTGATGTAGTGGAGGTAGGAATCATACAGAGTTTTAAGACAAGGTTTGACAAAGCTCTTGGAGCGGGGAGAGAGAGGACCTAGTAGCGATCAGTGAAGAGGCGGGGCCAGGAGCTGAGTCTCGACCCCTGTAACCACATAGGTGAGAAAACACACACACACACACACACACACACACACACACACACACACACACACACACACACACACACACACACACACACATACACACACACACACACACACACACACACACACACACACACATACGCACACACACACACACACACACACACACACACACACACACACACACACACACACACACACACACACACACACACACACACACACACACACACACACACACACGCACGCAAGTGTCTATCGATAAGTGCCTTTGACAGCCGGTCACTAAGATACACACACTCACACGCACACACAAATAATTTATGACATAAGCATGATGAGATCCGTCAGCATCAGGTATACACCAGCTCCTCGCAGCTCAACATTTGCATATTCGCACCTCTCATTGCACATGCAGCTCCTATTTGCTCCCTTGTCGGTTCAACATTAACACCTATGAATATTCATCACTCGCCGCTCCAAAGGAAAGACACTAATTACTCATCTTGTATCGAGGAGGGAAGGAGTATAACGTCAGAATGGCAATTACGTTTCGAAGTTAATGAAGTCAGTGTTGACCCTTGATGCTATGATGGCCTGTATCTCTTGACGTAATTATTATTTTTTCATGAATGACACTAATCTTGCGACAACACATCAGAAAATTTAAAAGAATAGCTTATCTTAATAGAAGTACTGAGTACATCAGTACTGACAGACTATCGTGTAAAAACACACGTGCAACGCAAAGAGCATTGCTAATTAAACTTGTCACCCTCTTGGGACTTTGACAAAACCTCAGGTGGTCAGAACACTTCCTTAATAAATGTTGTAACTGTTGTACATGAGTTTTTAGCATACAATTTATCCTATATAAAGTTTGATTATGCTGGGATACTATCCGTAATTTAGACCTGGAATGTACAGTATAAGTGACAGAAGAGGAATGCCGAATAAATGTTATCCCCTGATAATAATAATCCATCTTGATGATCTCACTTTGATTTACATCACTACTTTCTCTCTGCGAAGTTCGAACTGCAAATACTAAGTGAAACTAAGTAAAATTTCTAAATATTCTCGAGGTGCCTCTGTTGGGTCTTAAATTCATAAACTCAATAAGTATGTTTTCAGTTTCTCATATATCATCCGAGACAACATGACGTGCTCAAGGATTTTTTTTCTTAACATTATGTAAGTCGAAAACTGATAAAGTAGTTTATTTTTGTTACATATTAAACTATCACAGCCCAAAACAAGTAATAACGACACTGTCGTCTACCAGTACATAGCAGTAACGGTATTTTGATATTACGAGTTCCTGGTTTTAAAGTTGGCAACTCACGAGATTTTTTTTTGAAAAATTAACCACTCACAGGCTAGCTATTTAGATTAAATACTTATCTGATGTTGTGTTTTCCGTGATAAATATGCAAATACGTCCAGGGAAATTAAGTGCTTTCCAAAAATTTATTCACTGATCATCTAGTCAACGATGTGTTTGAATATCGCATCTTTCTCTCTCTCTTTTAAGCCGTTTGGTGCCTAGTTCCTAGGTCTTTTGTGTATCTATATTCTCCTACACTATCGTCCACAGGATGGATATGGGGTGCACAATAAACTAACCATTTCGGTGGCAAAACCTAATCTTTAATAAGTCATCGTCGCATTAGTGTCGTAATAGCGAAAGTTGAAAAACAGTTGTTCTATTTTGTTTTGGTTGCACTTTTTTATGTAATAAGTAATAAGTAGGTATCCCCAAAGAGGGACTCCTAGGCAGCTGCCAGTTTTTTTTCCTTAAAAAGCTTCATTTTTTTTTGTCGTTCATAATACGAGTAAGCCTCCGATGAGCCTTTAAATATTCTGCATTATTGTACGGTAACTAGGGCAAGATTCTTGGAATTATCGGCATGTGCAGGTGCCCTATGACCATAACGGTAGAAGTTATACCAATATTCCTGCAACGGATAAGGTAGTTTCCAAAGTTCTCTGCGGCGTAGAGTCAAACATTAAAAAAAAAGGTGAATCCAAATTTCATGATGGCGGAAAGTGAAATTCAAGTGTGTAGGAGCAGATCTGCCGATTTTGCGTGTAAAATAGTCTTAAATCACGTAAACTAAATTTAAGTCTATCTCTTTTGAACGGCTACAAAACTCAGTGGCTGGTGCATCATGTAGACAGGATAATACTCATTAAGTTTAGTTTGTCAGCTGGCAAATTTGCCATTATACTAAATTAGTTAATAAAACTTGGAATCCGTGCCATAACTGGAGAATGTCTCTTCTGATCAGTTTCCAACTTTTAAGGCTATTGAGGCTTTGCAGAACACATTCTTCGCCTTTTTTATTGGGCCAATATAAATCCTAATTTACAAGTTTTCATTAAATATATTGTGAAATAGATTTCCATTGAATAAATAATGCGTATCTTGATCGGCTTAAAACATTAACGTTGAATCATTTGATGAAATAAATTAAACCATTTCAAATTAAACTCAGTGGGTTTAAATTTGCAAATATGAAAATGTAGTTAACGAAAACCTGGAATCTTCGAATAGCTGGAAAATGATTTTTCTAGACGTCTTCTAACGCATGTATATATGTGTGAGAGAATGCATAAATTCTCACAAATGCGTATGCCCACATGCATACGCAAGTGTAAAAACATATATACATAAATATGCATATATCTGCACAAGCATAGATACATATGCATACATACATACATATATACAAGTATATAAATGTAAAGGCACACATTCACACAGGTGTACTTTTGCACATGTACTTATGCACACACATGCATCGGTATACATCTGCACACATTCACACTCAAAAGTTTGCATATGTATATACATATATTCACATATATATACATATGAAAAGATGTATATACGCACAAACATATATACTCACAAATTAATATTTTTTATATCTTGCTGCATTAAAATTATATAACCACCTTGCAACTGAGGACGAGAGAGATAGGCTTATGAAATACGGGGTTACCTTCCTCGGATCGCGCAGAGAACGAAATCCACATAGTTGTTAGTTAGTTTGTTACACTAACAATAAAACTGTTTAAATTCCTAAAACAGGGATTAAACAGTCTCTCAGTGCATTTACACTGAGACACACACGTACTTGGGTGTATATACGAGTATCATATGTATGGAGTAATAATAAATATGCTTCCTATCTTAAGAACGTGTTACTTACGATTTACCACTGTCAGTACCTGCAGTTATTGAGCTTATTAAACTGTATATTGTTGATGTAATGTTTGTGTTTAATGCGGAGTTTTACAATTAGAAGTTTGGTATATGTGTGTATAGTAACAATAAATATGTTTTTCGCATACTACATGAGAGAACATTATTCTTGCTTATTTAGTTCATATTTAAACCGAGAAAAGTCGTGTAATCAGGAATTTTGCAATAGTAACATATTTTAAGCAAAACAATAATATATTTTAAATTAACTAGTATAATATTTGAGCAGTTTATTTTATTATTAATATTTCTGAATATCACAGGTGTGTGTATACGCCCTAAGAGCTTAATTTAATATCCAATTTTATGGTTAAAGTTTGCTTGACTGTTGGAACACAAGTTAAAAGCATCCTTAATGAGTCTCGTGTATCAACAGGATTTAAACTTAAGTTACTAGAAAAAAGGAGGAGGTCCAAGCACATACGATCACAGAGAGCGCCTTTACTGGTTTGATCGCATTTGCTTGGACCTCCTCTTTTCTGCAACATTGCAAGCTCCTAATGTGTTGGTTGCAACACTAAAAACCTAGAGCTATCATCCAACTCCCCCCATGGTTCTTTCGCATATATATATATATATATATATATATATA
>NC_091292.1:26343110-26345610 GCF_038502225.1 Cherax quadricarinatus | reverse complement strand
GCTTCCCGGGGATATTTCTGGTATAACATTGTTGTGCCATCTTCCATTTTACATGAGGGAGATTAAAATCTCCAAGGAGTAAAATATTTGGTGTAGAACTTTCTAGCCTATCCAGATAGCTATCTATCTTACTTAACTGATCTGTGAATTCCTCAGCAGTTGCCGATGGTGGTTTGTATACTAGGATAATTACCAAATTCCTATTTTCAACTTTAATGCCTAGAATTTCTACTGTATCATTCGTAAAATTCAGCACTTCAGTGCAACAGAAAGTACCCTTTCCATAGATTCCTGTGACCTATTGATTCTATCACATATATACATGTTGTAGTTTTCTATCTTTATCTCTCCGTCCAAAACATCCCTTGTGTGTGTTTCTGTAAATGCTCCGAACATGGCATTCGCTTCTGTCAGGAGCCCACTGACATAACTAACTTTGTCATTTTTATTTGATTTCAAACCCTTCTTCTTCGCTTCTGATGACCAGAGCTTTGGTAAGATGGGTAAGGAAGAAGGATGGGTAAGGATGGAAATATTGGAAAAGGGTGGGAGGGGGGGGAGAGGTAGGATATAAAAGGTAAGTGGCCCAACCACTTTGGTGCAATTTAAAAAGTGTATGTGAATTGATAAGATATTCTTTAAGAGGTATAATACTAACCCATCAGAGTCACATAGATATAATAGGTATATAACTACATGACTCTGAATTGGTAACCCTGTATATTTGCAAATATGAAGCAGGAATTACCATGTGGGATATTTTGTCTCGCTTTGTGTTTCATTAGTACCACTGGTGATGTACTACCTGGTATGTCCCCTGGTGTACACTCCCCTGGTTTCTCCAGTACTGGCTTTGCATTTGTTTGCTTATTCGGCCTTGAGCCCACCTGTCCTCTCTGTACCATTCCATTCCCCCTGTTTGTCTCTTCCTTTGTTTTGATTTTTTCTCTTGTCTAAAAAAGAATGCTGTTCAGTTTCCCTTCTCTGCTAGTCTGGTAGTCAGTGATCCGTGAATCACAGCTTATATTCTACCCAAAAATTTGTCTATTGTACCTTAAATTGTTCCTAGATTTTATTAATTATAAATGAATCCAGTTTATATAAACCAAAAGAAATATTCATATTATTTTCAAAACTACTTTTTATAAAACAGGATTCTATTATATTCTATTGCTTAACACAATCCTTCCTAATAGAGCTAAGTGGTTTAGTTATGTTGACATTTTGTGTCTTATGCCTAAGAATGTAGATGTGAACCATTTCCTGGTTAAATTAAATAACTTAGCCCATTCTATAAATTTTACTGTTGAGTTCGAAGAAAATAAGTCATTGCATTTGATAGATGCTTTAATAATTAAGGGTAACAATGATTTGAAATTCAAAATTTACAGAAAATCAACAAATAACTGTTCCCATTTACACTATTATTCTTCACATCAAGAAAAAGTTAAACTGTTGGTATTCTCATCAATGTTTTTGAGAGCTTTACGTATTTGTAGTCCAAAGTTTATAGATGAAGAAATCTCCAAAATTTATGAAATAGCTAATGATCTAAAATACCCAAGAAACTTATTTGATAAATCCTTTAAAATAGCTAGAAATACTTTTTACAATGCAAAAAGCGACAACGAACCTTATTCAACTAAAAATATGTTGGTTCTCCCTTACCATGAAAACTTGGTTGATATGCCTTCTCTGCATAAGAATTTTAATATCAAAGTTTTATTAAAAAATATTGACACAATTAGAAAACTTTAGATAAAAAAAATCCCCCAAAATGCTGACGGATGAGTCTATAAGATTCCTTGTCAAAAATTTAATAAAGTTTATTACGGTCAAACTGGTAAAAGTCTTGAACTTAGGTTAAAACAACATAAATATAGAACTAGAAGTGGACAAGATTCTAATGCTCTGTTTATTCATGTGAGAGATTTTAACCATCCAATTGATTTTCAAAAGGTTTAGAAAGTTATATCAAGCAAGTCCATGGTCGACAGGAATATAATAGAATCATAATTTATAAAAAGTAATTTTGAAAATACTTTGAATATTTCTTTTGGTTTATATAAATTGGATTCGTTTATAATAACTAAAATTTTGGAAAAATTTAAGGCACACTCGACAATTTTTTGGACAGAATATAATCTGTTTCATGGATCACTGACTACCTACCTACATCATCATAAAATGTCAGGTGTTGTTGTGGGGTGGCAGCGAGGTGTAGTCTCGTCTTTATATGCCTTCCTGTTAACCTTTTATTTTTAAAGTTCCTTGATAATGTGAGAAGTCACGAAAGCGCTTGGAAACAATCACTGTCAATATGAATGTATGTATATATATATATATATATATATATATATATATATATATATATATATATATATATATATATATATATATATATATATATATATATATATATACATATATACATATATATATATATATATATATATATATATATACATATATATATATATATATTTATATATATATATAT
>NC_091292.1:26200610-26335610 GCF_038502225.1 Cherax quadricarinatus | reverse complement strand
CTCCTATCTCCCTCTTTTCCTTTTACTCTTTCCACTCCCTCTAAGGCTCTGCCGTGAGACATTGATAACGATCTTAAAGGGATTTGTGCTAGTTCTTGCTACAGCCATGTTAGTGTGAGATTGGTCTGTAAAAATCTGCATTTTTGGTCACGTTGGTTCTTATGCGAAACTTAATAGCTGGGTTAAAATGTTAGAAGACTGGCCTACTAGTTTTAGGACTAACTTGAACTTTAATAACTCTCTTACCCCTTCCCCATCTTCCATCATCCTCTGTGGCTTTATCTCTCTTATCTCCCTCTTCCTATCTTCCCTCTCTACCCCCCTTCCTCCATGGCTATGTCTTTCTTGTCTCACTCTTTTTCAGCCCTATTTTTTTCATCTCTCTCTTTCCCTTCCACGGTCCTGCTTCTCTTATCTTATCCATCTTTTCCCTACTGATTCTCTTTCTGTGGCTTAAATGCAGTGATGGAGAAAGTGTGACTGGATGCTCCAGGGATATCAGTGTTGCAGAGGAGCGGATATGGTGGTGGAGTGAGTATCGTGAAGGTATGAGTGTGGTGGTGGAGAGAAGAGATGGGGTCTGGTGGTGGAGTGGGTGTGGTAGAGAAGTGGGTTTGGTAGAGGAGTGGGTGTGGTAGCGGAATAAGTATGGTGGAAGGGTGTATATGGTTTAGGAATGGGTTTAGTGGTGGTGAATATATGGTTATGGAGTGGGCGTAGTGGTGGTGTATATGTGGTTAAGAAGTGGATGTAGTGGTAGTGTGTGTATGGTTTAGGAGTGGGTGTAGTGGTGGAGTGTATATGGTTTTGGAGTGGGAGTAGTGGCAGAGTAAGTTTGGTGGTGGAGTGAATGTAACTTTGAGAAAATAGACATTTGTGTACATATTAAAAAAAAAACAGTAAAAAAATTGAGAAATAAAGTAAATGCCCCCAGCGCTGTGTTCATGGCACTGCATGAACAATTGACTGATGAAATCTCTCCGCCCCCCAAAAAAAAGTGTAGAATATAATCGTTTCGTCATAGCAATGGGGTTGAATGAGCTCCAGCCGAATAAGACATGGGGGCGCCAGAACGAAGATAATATTCATGAGATATTACAGCAGATGGGACTAGGAAAAACCTCTCTGCGATCCTGCAGAGATGTGACTCTTGGCACTGAAGATGTTAGGAGACTAAACAGTGAAAATATTATTCTTAGGATGACAGAGGTTTTTTAATTGTTTTTAAAACCACATTAGAATGGTCGAATAGCTGAAACTATGAGGGCAACAACGGACGAAATAATATGAAAAATATTACTTGGTACTGTGGCCATCCGAGCAATCCGCACAACAGACCCAACAAGGACACAAGCACATACACGCAGCCACGCACGCATGCATGCACGCACCCACGAACGCGAGAGATGTCAATGAAAAACTAACGGGAAAAAATGAGGAGACAGAAAATTAATATACACAAAAGAAGACATTTTGACAAATAGTTGAAGCTTAATAGCAATCACCATACCAGTCTATCTGGATTGTTAATTTATAACCTTTCCCCAAGAGAATACAACATATTGACGAAGGAAATGAAACTGGGGAGGAGGGCAAGGGATGGTTAGTCTATACAGACAAGAGAGCAATGAAACTAAGATGAACTGACTCTCATAATTGGCCAGGGAACATACAGAATTTATTGAAAAGCATTACATTGCCAGATTTTTACGTTTAACATTAATTAAAAGGCAAAATACAAGGCTGCAATACTTTTTTTTATCCAACACATTAAACCCACGAGAGTGAGTAGGACCGAAACATGTATCAGACTCGATCAAGAATTTATCTGTGCATGAATCAGGAAATAGCACTGATAATCAATGGAAGTGAGCGATTATAACTCAGTAATATTTAATTACGTCTTCAAAACAGAAACGCTAGCCACAATAAAGAAAGAAAATAATACCAGAAGACTGTCGTATAGAAAATTTATTATGACATAATGCAAAGCTTCCAGATTGAAACTAAGTGAGAAGAAGAGCTAGATGGACACAGCCCATAATGATTGCCTTTTCACCTAAGCATGCTACCAAATGACATGTAGAATCGTTCCTAATTAGAAAGAAACAAACGACAGGCAAGATAAGAGCCCGTGGTTCCAAAGACATTGCAAGGAATAATATAAAACAACGATTAGAATTTGGAAGGAAAATAGACATCACTGCCCAATAAAATGCTCATTAGTAGATTTCTGATAGTCATCATGATAACGTAATTATTGTTGCCTAGTTAAGTAGAAGCGGAGACTACACAGAGCTGGACATGTCAAAGGCAACGGGACTACTCGTGAGATCACCCAGGGTACTGAAAGAAGAATACAGGGATGCTTATACCATTCTTCAGAGAATGACACAAATAGGAGCCCTTAAATAACGGATCAGCAACATGACGGGGAAAATAAACTGGAAATTAGTGGACAACCATCAATATAATAGGAATCAAGAGGATAATAGTAAAAATTAAGAAGATAATAGTAAGAATTAAGAGGATAATAGTAAGAATTAAGAGGATAATAGTAAGAATTAAGAGGATGATAAAAATAATTAAGAGGAATATAACCTTGCATATTGTAACAATATGTGAAGTCAATGCAAAAATAATGAGGATAGTATAAATCGAGAAAAACTGTAAGAAACTAAAAGAGAATACGAACAGGATGCAGGAATGGCTAATAAAGCAATAAAAATACCTTGTATTTTCTACCATTTATTAAATACGCAGAAAAGACGTAGAGCATTCACCAAATATATAACCAGAAAGCAGAATAGTTAAAATATTTGCTTCAGACCTTTACCGAGACTGAGAAACAGACGAACAAAGAAAGCAGGACTAGAAGAATTGGACGCCTAGAGTCTGGAAGAACAGAGAAAAGAAACATACAAGATAAAGACATATAAAATAAATACAAATAAGATCATCCGGGAACAGACAGTGTACAAAGACCTCGCCAGGGAATGAACCAGGACGAAGGCGTATAAATGGAACCCAAAGACACTGATCAAACATATATCGTATTTTCCGGCATATAAGGCGCACGAACATGTAAAACAATGCTTCCAAGCTGTTGTAGGGTAACGTTAGTAAACAACTGCTCAAGCATAACCCATAGCTTACCCTTGACCCTGACCTTGAACACATAAGGCGCAGAGTGATTTTCCAAGACTTTTTGTGGGAAAAAGAGCGCGCCTTATATGATGGTAAATACGGTACGAGTCAGGAAGCACTTTCAAAACTTTAGAGTAGAAATAAAGCGGCAATGAGGAGGGAACGACACTGTGCAGGTTAAACTGGCACAACGCTTTAAAAACAAAGTGACGGTACACAACATGCCAGACATGAAGACAATGGTACATCAACAAACATAATGACATTAGGAGAGCCAGGGAGCTGAAGGTCAAATCTCTCAAACTAAGTTACGTAATTACTGCTAATTGATTACATACATTCACCCACCAAACAGTACACGCACCCACCCAAGCACTCACCCGCAAATCCAAATACTTGGCCACCCTCGCTCAGACACAGACACAGAAGCGACAAACATACATAAACAAGGGTGTGTTTATGCAGCCTCAGGGAGGTTCTACTTAAATCTTTCATGAGTCTGACCTGGTAATTATTCAGTGCTCTCACCATTTGTTCATTACTCAAAAATTTCTTACAAAACTTCTCATTAAATTATTAATATTTTTCCCTTAAATTAATTAAGCTTCATTTATTACGGACAGCTTATATTGCTACCTGTTTCAGAGAAGCTATTAGTTTCCATATTAATTTTTATCCCTGTGAATTAAAATTAATCTTCTCATAGTTTTAGACTCGCAAAACCAGTCTAATGACGTTTCCAGCTCGTGTTACTGACAGTAAAATTAGCATCATTTTGTGTAAACACATGCCGTGTTGTGGATACAAGCACCTGTCTCGAGCAGGAGGAGAGGCAATGAGAAGAGGGAGTAATAAAAGATGGGACGGGAAAAGAAGGGTAGAGAGAGAGAGAGAGAGAGAGAGAGAGAGAGAGAGAGAGAGAGAGAGAGAGAGAGAGAGAGAGAGAGAGAGAGAGAGAGAGAGAGAGAGAGAGAGAGAGAGAGAGAGAGAGAGAGAGAGAGAGAGAGAGAGAGAGAGAGAGAGAGAGAGAGAGAGAGAGAGAGAGAGAGAGAGAGAGAGAGAGAGAGAGAGAGAGAGAGAGAGAGGGAGGGAGGGAGGGAGGGTCTCTGACCTTGGTTGTGCAGTCATGCCATCCCTTGATATGTCACTCAGAACAATGTGTCACTCATTAGCGAACAACACATTATAATTCTGGCATACTCAAGACATTTCCTTTCGTTAGTATATAAACATGGTGGCGCCCTTCATGTGTAAAGAATATTGTAATCGAGACAATAACGGCCACAAGTCACCCTTCACCCCACAATCACAATTTCTTATTTTATCTTAGCAAAATTTCAATTTAGAAGTTCTC
Organism: Cherax quadricarinatus; assembly: GCF_038502225.1. Taxonomy (NCBI): domain Eukaryota; kingdom Metazoa; phylum Arthropoda; class Malacostraca; order Decapoda; family Parastacidae; genus Cherax; species Cherax quadricarinatus. Next base: position 26,331,109 of record NC_091292.1, on the reverse strand, counting down.
TTTTTTCTAGAGCTGAGTTTTGTAAGGCATAATCATAGTTTTTTAGTGAGTTTGGGAACGCAGGTTAGCAGCCATACCAGCAATAGTGATTAACTATTAAGTAACACAACTGTGACCGGAGACACTGAATAAAACAACTGAGAATGAAATACCGAGAAAAACAATTGTGACTGAAACACTGAATGAAACAACTATGATTGAAACACTGAGTAAAACAACTGTGAATGAAACACCGAGAAAAACAACTGTGATTGAAACACCGAGCAAAACAACTGTGATTGAAACACTGAGTAAAACAACTGTGATTGAAACAGAGTAAAACAACTATGTTTCAAACTCTTTGAGTAAAACAACTAAGTTTCAAACTCTTTGAGTAAAATCAACAACAGTTCTAAAACTGCCGTAAATTGTCTCTCCAGCAGAAGCGTACAATAACAGCAGAGATCAAGTACTGTAAACACAACACCCAGGGGATCTGTGTGTGTGTGTGTATGTACTAGCTAGCTGTTTTTTTTCCTACGCTTGACTCGCGCATGCACCCAACATGGACCGCCCACGGCAGACCCTCCTCATAAACCAACGATTTGTTTTCAAAGTGTTTGACCAAAAACGAAATAAAAGTTCTTTAGAAAATTTTATAAGTAGTGTGGTGAAATTTACACATGACTTCTTAGGTAATATTCAATTTTCGTTTGGGACTAGTTACCCTAGGTTGAATGACCAACTCCACGCAACGAGTCAATATATTACGGCTAAGACCTGAGTCACGAGAAATCTTCGTTTTCCTGTCTGATAAGCAAAAGGATTTAACTCCCGTTTTAGTAATAATAATAAAAAAGAAGAAGAAGAAGAAGAAGAAGAAGAAGAAGAAGAAGAAGAAGAAGAAGAAGAAGAAGAAGAAGAAGAAGAAGAAAAAAGAAGAAGAAATAAGAAGAAAGAAGAAGAAGAAGAAAGAAGAAGAAAGAAGAAAGAAGAAGAAAGAAGAAGAAGGAAGAAAGAAGAAGACAGAAGAAAAAGAAGAAGAAGAAGAAGAAGAAGAAGAAGAAGAAGAAGAAGAAGAAGAAGAAGAAGAAGAAGAAGAAGAACAACAACAACAACAACAACAACAACAACAACAACAACAACAACAACAACAACAACAACAACAACAAATACCACGACCATGTGTTTACCCGTTTACGTAATTATTTTTGTTTTGGGTATTTGTGGTTAAACTATATTTATTTCCGTCGCAGTGCTATCCCAGAAAGTAGCCCCTGTGTCTCACACCCCCAGCCCCCTCTACTTTGAGGTACGCGACTAGTGCAAAGTAATCGTAAATGTATAATTCAGCAATATATATATATATATATATATATATATATATATATATATATATATATATATATATATATATATATATATATATATATATATATATATATATGTATCTATCTATCTATCTATCTATCTATCTATCTATCTATATATATATATATATATATATATATATATATATATATATATATATATATATATAAAACATGCATGATTGTGCATATATATATGCACAGGCATGCACGTGTGCATATATGTATGCATAGTTGACTGTATGATTTTGCATATGTCAGTGTGTGCCTATGTTATGCACGTGAATGTGTGTGCATGTCTATGCATCTGCTGGCTCCCTTCCCTTCGTGTATTAGTGTGACTTGTAAATGATCCATATCGGACCGAAAATTCATAACTTCTTTCTTCTATGTGCCAGTTATTTATGTATGCATCTGCAACTGCTTACCAGAGTGCATGCATTCGGATGCATCGGTATACATATACATTAGATTACAAGTATACATTTAAATCTTCGTCTCTGTATATGGGCATGAAAGTTATGGGTTTGTATTAATGTGCAGCAATGTCCCAGCACCCAGTTACAAGTACATCCCAGCAACCACCAATAATAATGTCTCAGCACAAAGCGATAACCATGTCCAAACATTCTACTTTGCTATATTGTAATAAGTGACATTTGATATATATAAGCTTCCCAGCACCCAGACACAGCCAGAAGCTGGAAATAGTGCCAAGGTTTCCAACGAAACTAGTCCCAGAGCTGAGGGGTTTGACCTGTGGGGACAGGGCTGAGCACCTAAACTTGACGATATCGGAGGACAGAAGGACCAGAAGTAACATGATTACGATCTACAAAATGTTCAGGAATTGACAGGGGTGAACAATGAAAATTTGCTTGAAAGGTTGGTCTTAGGTACACGAGGTCACTGCTGAAAGTTAAATACACAGATGAGTTACAAGGCTGTTAGGAAATAATTATTTAGCCCTTGGGTGACCAGGAAGTACAACGACCTCGACAGCAAAGTGACAGAGGCAGAATACATGCTACATACTGTAGTTTTAAGAATAGGTATGGCAGCTCACACATCCAGGAAACTGAAACCAGTAGCAGTCAGGAAAGAGCAAAGGCCAGAAGCTGAGACTCAACTCCTGCATCTACAATTAGGTGAATACGTCCCAACATTCTACCTCAACTACGTCCTTGCAATCTACGTATATTATAATTTAATATGCGATATTTAGTTTATATCGGTAATACTATTATACAATATATACAGGCAAGAACAGTAATTTAATAGAGCGCATTGTGGTTTATGATACTTTGTTGAGAAGAGACGTTTCGTACACAAGGGACTTATAAAAAATATTAAAGCCTCTGGCGGACGACACGTCTTCTCAATAAAATGCAATAAACAGAATATTGTGTGATATTTAATCTTTAACGTGGTTGGTCACATGGTCAAAAACTCCACTGAGCGGATCAGTATATAAATGAGACCCGAGCCATGAACTTTTCCTCTTTCTCCTGACAAATGAAATATTAAGAAAAACTCAAGGCCTTTAGATATATTTATGTCCTGGTGGGGATGTGGAACAGCGTCTTATTATTACTATCAATAACAATGTTCTTAAAAATAAAAACATGCTGGGGAAATGGAAGGTAATCGAGTTTATTTCAAGGAAGGGAAGGATAGAGCCAGTTCCTTGAATCAAGAGCTCTTCACCAGCATCCCGTCCTAGCAGAAAGTAAATGGCTTGTCACTGCCCCATGAACGTGAGCAAGAGTCCCAGGCTGCCTAAAGACTTCTTGAAGAGACTTGTCTGTGTTCATTGTCTAGCGTGTGAATCTTTATCTGTGCGCTGATTGGGAAGTTGTTGCTTCTTCGACTGCCGTAGCTCTCCGAAAGAGGTGAAGTTAAACTCTGTTTTATCTTTCACAGATAGCATCATTAAGACGCTCAAGAGTATCGTTAACAAAGTTAAGAGAAGGGGTGGGGGGTAAAATAAACGCGTGGAGGAGAAAAGATGGGGACAGAAAATGCCAGAGCTGATCAGAGGGTAAGAGAGCCACGATCCTCAGACTGACAATACTATGATGGCAGGCTGGTAGCTCTTAAATGTCTATGAACTTCATTTCCATTAAGACTCGTTTTACACAACTGCTAGAAAAAAATTATAAACTCTACTTTGAATGAATTACATTGACACTCGAAATATTCACTTCATCCTTCTTCTGTCTAATAAATACTTGTTGATATCCCTTCAGCCAGTGCGCTCAGGTCGGACACATGAGCCCGTATGGAGACAATAAAGCAGAAGACGAGTACTCTGTATTTACAGCAAGACATAAAGTTACTAAACAGTGTATTCCATATTTTTACGGTCTCCAAAAACTCACAAGAAAATTATTCCCTTGAGACCCAACATATTAGGTAAAGTGGTAATTCTCTTACAAAATAGCTAAGAGGCTTAACAACTTCCTTTTCACCTTTTTGTGAGGGAGGGAGAGAGGGCGAAGATGAGGAGGAGCGGGAGAGAGAGAGAGAGAGAGAGAGAGAGAGAGAGAGAGAGAGAGAGAGAGAGAGAGAGAATGTACATTATTGGACGATGTTTGTTAATTCCTGAAATATTAAGTGAATTTAGAGGATAACACTCGTCCTCCGCCTGTTGCCAGACGAGACTCAGGTACTCTTTCTTATTGGCAATGTGTGTGTGACTGAAGCAAGAAATCTGAACATTTCTCCACCTGTTTTAAAGAGGAGTTTCTGCTGTCTCTTACAAGAGCATCTCTAAGACCCTTCAGGTGACATGGAGTGTTACGTGGTTAGTTATGGTTCTTGAACAAAGGAATTTGATTCACCTCCCTGTCCTCGAATCATTTGTGACTCACTTTATAAACCCAACAAGTTTTAAAGCATCATAATGAATATAAAAATGATAACATTTCTTAGATTGGACATTGCCACGTACAATAATAGCTAATAAAAATTGTATTGTGTGACTGGAAAGTACAAATTAACACCATTACCAAAACTTTGGCATTAAACAGTAAGAACTTCTGCAACTTCAGTGAACTCTTCAAGACTCCGTCACTACAGCTTCTGAATAACATTGTCATGCGCGAGACAGTTGTCGGGTCATCACGGCTAGCTCACTTGCTCTCACGTTGATGGTTAACGTTGCAAGTTTAGTTCTCACAAAGGGATGACTGGAGGTAGAGGTGAGTGTATTGTATGCCTGAGGTTATAATTGTGAATTTCACTGCACACACAGATACGCAGAAATGGTAGTTGAAGCCAGTGTAAAGAGAACAAAAAATAGTAATCAGGAAACCGGTTTAGAGAAACGGTTGGTGTGGGAGATCAAAAGGAGCTAGATCTTTGAATCTCAGTTCTTTTTTCACTATTTTGCCCTTTTTCCTTCAGCAGTCCTCAAAATTCATAAATGTACACTGTACACGAAAATCTAAAACATATACATAAAATATTAAACGCAACAGAATAGTGAATCACTAAAAATGACAGTTATAATTATATGTAAAGAATGGGGATGCACAACGCAATGATAGCTATAAATAAAAAAATGGAAGCGTAAAAACATTTCACATGCATAAAGTGTTACCCTATAAAACAGAATAGCCACACCAATTTTGTAGTATTTGTACTTAAGTGAGGGTAAGACACTAACCCTGTTTTCCTGATGATACCTTAGTTTTGAGGATCATTCGGTTCCATTACCATTTACAAAGTGATGATACACGTACGTATATGGGACACGGTAATTCAGCAGCTGAGCGCAGCGCTAGTCACACTGACAGGAAGTGTGAGCATATCCGTTAAAAGCGGCTAGCATCTAAATAGGCAAATATTATAACAGCGTTGGCATAATAATTATAACAAAATGACGAAAAAGAAGGGAAATTCTTCCCAGCTATGTCAAAATAAATGACAAAACTTTTGTTTATTTTAGAGTTCACTTCCCGTCCCTGTCCCCCTTTCCTATATATATACTGGCTCCCTCACCTTCATGTGTTAGTGTGATTTGTAAATAATCCAACTCGAACCGAAACGTCGTAATAACCTTCTGTCTCCTATATACGGATTACTTCCCAGATTTTTCTAAAAGAATTTATTATAGCCAGCCGTGGCCAAACTAAAATTTTGTCGAGACTCCGTTATGGGCCAATACCCCTATTTTGAGGACCTGTGAGCTAGATGAACAAAACCAAAAATTAAGTGGATGTATTTTGGTAACCGCTCGATCCAGGATAGTTATCCCTGTATTGCATAACCCCAGCCACCTCTGCGTCAATGCACACGATTGGAATAATATAGATTGTGGCATAGGTTGATAATACAGCTAAATGTAAGTATTGAAGATTTGAAGAGAATCAGGAAAGAAACTCACAAGTTATCATATGGAAACTAATATCCGAATTTCCTCAATAAAAATTGTAAATTGGGATATACACAGCCCAAATCTAATTCCGACCCATAAAGAGGCCGAACAGACCAATAATGTAAAGTAAATAAGTAAGTTAAGCTCGAAGCCGCTCAGAAGCTGCATTATCAAATTATCAGCATGGAAGGGATGAAGCTAATCAAATGTGACACTCAAAAATTATGGCATGAAAAGCAGTATTTCATTTTTTCTAATTTCTGAAAAAAGCAAACCGGGACCCACACAGGGACAAAATTCATCTAAACCTTCCTCTAAGTAAGACTGACCAGCTTTTAAGAAAGTAAGTAAATAAGTAAGTATACTTAAGCTTAGTGAACAATTTTTTATCAATAGTCCTAAGGAATCACAAATGTTATATACACTATACACATAAAAGAACTTTAAATTTAACCAATTAAAGCCACACACTGTGACTTATTTCTGATCAGAAGAGACATTCTCCAATTACTTCACAGAATTCTATTAAATTAACACAAGATAACCTACACAACCGAACATCAAGAGATTCTTTCCTTTGAGCATAACACAACAATAAAAGTTAGAGGCCGACCAGAAGATGCATTTTCTAATTATTGCACAGAATACAACAGAATTTGTGCCTACACAACCATGGAACGTTTCACCCATTTCATGCAATGTCTCAGCCATTAGATATTATTATTATTCACAATGTTTCACTCAGAAGCGCTAAACCTGTAGTACTCATATAGAGCCTTTGTAATGTGAATCACTTAAATCAGATCCAAGCATGAGGAATATAAGTCCAGTTCCTTGGATCAAGATCCCTCACCAGCACTAACTTGAAAAAGCGTAATAAAATAATGCAAAAATTTCAAATTTACACCTATGATGTTTGACAGCATGTATTAATTTCAATATTTTGAACCCGATAAGAAGAAGCATTCATTAGTTATTGGATATATAAATAAATCTCACTATTTATTCAATAAAACTGGCAAATTGGGACTTATGTCATCCTGTCACAGCATGAAACATACATTCAGAAAACCACACCAATGGTAAAAATTTGAAGCCGATCGGAAGAGGAATTCTTCAGTTATGGCACGAATTTTAACGATTCTAAGTAAATTTTTTTTAAGTATTTTACTATGTCGAGAAACGTGTCTGTGCGGCAACAAATCTTAATGGAACGTAAGATGCATCAGACAATTAATAATGAAGTCATTCAGATTAGATAAACTGACTTATGTTTAACGTGATTTGACGGGAATACAATTTTTGACTAATTTATAAATACAACGGTCAATTCTGCACCTACACATGTTAATTGTTCAAAGAATTTGACTCTACTACCTTAAAAAAACATTGACATTTTGAATCCAATTACGTGAGGCCTCGACTTGAGAGGAAAATAAAAACGAAATGTGGGAGGAAGAAAAACAAAAGAAAACAAGTTAGTCATCCTCTTAAAGGTGTTCCTTTGGGGATATCTAATTATCAATATTGTCAGGAAGGTCTATTACGAAACAGATTTATCACCACCCAGAAAAAAAAAAATACAAAGGAACCTATGATTTAAATAGGCAGAGAGAGAAAATAACTGAAATGTTCAACAACAGAGGCGATGCATCATTACAAAGAGAAGAGAACGTGAGAATAAGGAAAAATATATTGGGACTATAAAGAAAACGGATAAGCAGTTCGAAAATAATGATGAAGCACAGCAAAAACTGGGAAAAAGTTACAACCCAGCCACTTACGTACAACAATGACGGTCAAGGACAAACGAATTAGACTAAAGAGAGCGTTGTCTGTTAACAGAGAATGACAGGGATACCTACATGAAACTCAACAATTGGATTCAGAGTGTCTTTACTAGGGGATAAGGAACAGTTTCTGAGCTAGGAAGGAGACGAAGGAGGAGGAGGAGGAGGGGTGATATTGAGCACTAAAACAACAACTGGGAAAAGTGAAGTCTCTATTGCAAGAGTTGGGCACATTAAAAGTAATGAGATCACGTAGGATATTAAAGGCAGGAACGGAATCTTGAAGCATTTCACTATCATAAATATTTTATTAAGTCAACAGAGACAAGAGAACTGCCAGATTTCAGGAACGGAAATATATTAAGCACATTTAATATTCATAGATTACAAAAGAGCATTTGACACAGCTCAAGAAAGGAGTGTTATGCAGTAGGAGAAACTATCGGGGAAAATAGCAAATTGTATGAAGAAATACACAAATGACTGGATTGCATTGTATTTCATGAAGAGAAGTGCAGAAATTCAACGCAAGGGGTGGAGGACGCTATTCTCGGCCTGGCCTCTAAGCTCTCAGGATGTTGGTGATCAAACAGGAATTACAAGAAGTGTCCACGTGGATAAATGTAACTGTCATTTTCTGGGTGTGAGTAAACGATCTACTCTGAGGAGGAGACTCATACCTAACAATATTATGCAAAAATAGCGAACGAGCGATACAAGATGCAAAACAACCAAGGGGGGAGTTGAATGATAGCTCTAGGCTATCATTCAACTCCTCCCAGTGGTTGTTTCCATATAAGAACATGAGAAAAAAGGAACACTGCAACAGGCCTACTGGCCCATGCGAGGCAGGTCCAAGTCTCCCACCGCCTTAAGCCAATGACCCAACCTAGTCAGGTCAGGGTCCAAGTCTCCTACCTATTAGCACAAGCTAGTCAGGTCCAACTCACACCCACCCACACCCACTCATGTATTTATTTAACCTATTTTTAAAACTACACAAAGTTTTAGCTTCTATGACGGTACTCGAAAGTTTGCTCTAACAATGTTTGTAGTTCCAGCAATTTTGTTTCCGACTGTCGGCCAGTATTACAAGACTTTGATAATAAAGCACACTCCATGGTTGTGCTCTATTATCTTTATTAATTTTAGCTTCACAATTAATGTTGAATACTGTGTAGTTTAACATTCCGAAATGGTGGTCCGGAGGGAAGGAAAATCTGCTCTCAGAAGTTATCGGAAACTAATTAATCCGGCGACTTTAAACTCTACAGTAATGTGCAGCCATAAAGGAAAAAAAATACGACGAACATCACATTGTCTTGACAGGCGGGGGCCGGTGGGCTGGTGCACGTCTGTGTGTTAACTTATCAGCGAGTTATGTCTACAGGGATTGAGATTCAACTCCTGTCGTCGCTTCAATCGACTGATTTACTCGATTTAAAGCCTCTTCTCTTAAAACTGTGCATAGAGTGGGGGATAATTTGAAGGGCAAATTTGCAGAGAAAATAGCGTGTGTTAGGGATTGAGAGCGTTTCATGTATTTGGGATAGAGATCAACGTGTGTTAGAGTAGATTTAAGAGTTTTACTTAAGAAAGTGAGAAGCTGTGTGTTTTGCAGCAGGGAAGTGCTGGGGGTGATCTGAAAGGGAGTATGTGTATGTGCAGCACTATGGCACCATCGTTCACTAATCACACCTGCTGAAATGTCGTTCTCATCGTCGTTTAGCAATTAAATTTTGGACCTTGGCGACTACACTAGGGGAATAAGCTGCAGTCCTCCTGCCCACTAACAGTAAATTTAGGTAAGTACTTATGACTGAGATTAAGGTAAGCGGAGAAATGTACACCTCTTAGTGTATATACACTGTTAGATATACACCTTTCGGTGTATATAAACTGAGGTACCTCTCGGTTTATATGCCCTTTGAAATGCACACCTGTCTGTGTATATGTGCGGATATATACACACCTCTCGGTGTATATGTATTGAGAGGTACCTCCTGGTGTATGTGCACTTTGGGATACTCCCCTGCCGGTGTATATGTATGGAGAGATATATGTATATCTATCGGTATGTGTGTACCGTGTGATCCCGCAATAAATGCATTGAGATATACCTCTCGGTATATATACTTAAGGAAATTTTTTTGAAGTGTATTATAATTTATTATGTAATATGGTACACGTCATGGTTTAAGGTGATATCCTTAAAAACTAATAAAATTACAGACTTATAAAAGGGAAACACTGAAACAGCCCAGAGGAAAACTGGACATGGGGAAAAATGTTGCGGATAAATGTACATGATTAACCAATTCCTCTAGAATATCCGTAAATACTGTAGAATGTTCAAATTATATTACAAATATGTAAATTTTTATTGCGGATTTGTTTGTACCTTTAATGGATTGGCTTTTAAAATAGATAATTTTTCTTGATGCCTACAGAACGGGGAAGAAAGTTCTTGAACGCATTGTTTGATTCTCTGCTTTGTAATCCCCATAAATTTAAATTGTTGAACATTCAGAAACCTATTCTTTCAACTACTATAGTCTATAATCTGTTGTTCATCTCCTCATAATTGATAACACCTTCATGATGTTCAAAATTTTTCTTCAAAATATTTAGTTATCATAATTTTCTGCAGTCTACTTTCCTGTTCTTCTCTTCCAATTTCTTCTCCAACGCTTCTTCCAAAAAAGTTTTAAAATCTTGACACCATAATAATAATATTAATATAATCAAATTAAGCGCTAAACCTGAGAAGATTATAAAGCGCTGTAGAGAGGGATGTGGGAAATACACAATAGTTCCTAGAATCATTCCGTAATGAAGTTTAGTATGTCTAATTCGTTTTGGGAAAAACCTGATCTAGCCTTGTTTGCCCCTATAATCCCATTTCATTACCGCCTCTCTTAGCTTTGGTGTTCATGTTCGTCCGCCAGGGTGGGTCCCAGTTCTCTCCTTTAATCTCCCTATAGTTGAAATCTCCCACAATCAACAGCTTTGTAAATATCAACTTCGCTCTTGATGCCACTGTTTACAGGGTGGAAATTGCTTTATCCTCATACTATAGCTTTGTCATTTTGTTTGGTGTGGGGGAACTGGGAAGGGGGAGGGGAGTAGAAGGGTGGGGGAGAGGATTGAGTGGGTAAGGGGGGGAGGGCAATTTTGAGATTTGAGGAGCAATCAAACCGATTCGTCATTCAGCGCTTGATGCATAAGCGGGTTTACATTCGAACACACCATTTTGAAAGTAGCTCTCCTGTTAAAAATCACTCACACACACATTGTCACATCCAGCCTTAAATAAACATTCATAACAAGTTAAAAGTTCCTGCATATATTGAACAAAATAATGCTATCTTTGTTATAGCGCTCAAACAGGTCACTGAGGGACTGAAAAGACCTTCTGGTGGTAATAAAAATAGCACCAAAATACTTTCTAATTGTGGACACAGCTATATTATGAGAAACATTCAATAGCATGTTGTAAGGTGTACAGAGAATAGAATTTTTTACTAGTAGGTTTCCGACATGGGTGAGGTGACTTTTCTTGACACAGTTACAATAAATAGCCTCATTGTGAGGCTTCATTGCTGTATAAGGACAGGAAACACCCATGCCCTGTCGAACATTGCAGAGCTTGTTGCTTCGCTATACTTACAGTCACGGATGTCAATTGTTCATTATATATCACTGTACACGAATCAGAAAGTCACTGCTAGGCAAAAGTCTGCTGTACAGTGAAGTTTCTACTACAGCCTTTTCCACTACATCTTCCGGGATATTATTCGAGACCCTAGCATGCTCGGCGCTCCATGAGAATTCCACCTTTTTGCATAGATGGACTAACCACCTCTAAATTTTCCTGGCTACAAGATACACCACAAGGATACACCACAAAGCACTGTGCCAGGCCCAGAAGTTCGCCCTGGAAGGCTGAGTATACAGTAAACAGTGACTCAACATAATAATTAGGAGGAGTACAGCCAGAAAAGAAAACATTGGATTCCGAAGAGAAAATTAAGGTCTCCTTTGACAGCTAGGTGCAGTTAGAGTCCTCAGTTGTATCACCACAGAACGTACACACCTCTCACTCTTCGATCCTTGTTAGCAGTATATCAGATTTCTACATTTATCTTGGCATTCCCGTGCAGTATAGGCACAACTCTTCCTGTAAAATCTTTCAGTACTCCACATTTAGATATTTCTGATCTTCAAAACTCCAGTGGTTCTTTATTACTGATGACGCTATTTCTCAGTTTCCTCTTTGTTTTCTCAGTATGTGATACCCTTCATGGAAAACTGAATTTTGTATCTTTCCTACGAGTTGTAACTGGGTGGGTCATTGGTCTAAGCTAGGGGGTGATATGGACCCGTCTCGCATGGGCCAGTAGACCTGCTGCAGTATTCCTCTTTCTTATGTTCTTATGCTTATGATAGTGATTATTTGTGTAAGTGTACTACAGTCTTGTCCTATCACTCACTTTTTTACTACTTGCTCATATCCTGTCTTTGTCTGGTTTTGGTGGTCAATTGCTGTAAGAATTTAGTTCAAAGGGGAAGTAGAGGAAAGGTGGGGAATGTAATATTTATTAGGTTTCAGTAGGGTATATATTATAAGAGAAGGATCATGGGTGAAGCAGGTAGTTGAATATGGGAGTGTAAATTCAAGTGCTTTGAAAACGTGTGTGGGATAGGTATATTTAAAATCGACCGAAAAGGCGAAGGGTATGTGGGATGTGATTTCTGAGTAATTGCAGATGAAATTCTGGTTGGAAGTAGAGGCGTTTAGGGATGGGGGTTCAACAGGAGGGAAGAAACGTGTTCACTGGGAAGTGGAGAAGTGCTGAGTTACAATACGGGAATTCTTAAATAATTGAAAAGGGAGAAGGATTAGATCTAAGTTGATGGGATGGGTAAGGGGAAAAAAAACGGATTAGAGAAACTATGCAAGTCTTGTAAATCTTGTGAAATGAGGTAGTGTGGAGGTTGTGGGAAGACTGGCAAATATATTTAGAAGTAGAAATAAAGCACAGATAATAATAAACGTGGAACGAACTTCTGATCATTGTGGGTCTGCAGCGATCAGAAAGTTTGATAGTTCAAGGCTACAGAAAAGTGGAGGGGGCAGAGGAGAAGAGAGGGGAAAATAGCGAGTCTTCATCTGAAAATGGGCTAGGAAAAAGAGATGAGAGACTGGGGTTGGGAATGGAGAGAGAAATTTAAGGAGCTCAAAGATTGGTATAGGGGAGTTTATAGAATGATGGAGAGTCCATCAGAGAGAAAAGGATAATGATAACGTTAGCGTGCAGTATACAGGGTTAATAAAAAGGGTGGAGTAATCATGGAAAGAAGATGGAGAAGATAGTCATGGAAAGTAGATGGAGTAGTCATGGAAAGTAGATGGAATTGATAGTCATCTAAAGTAGATGGCCATGGAAAATTAGAAGAGTTGAGGGAGAGAGAACGATTAAGAGGGGAAAGCAGGATACAGAAGTCAGAATTTGGTGAGAGGTAATGGTGGAGAGGCAATAGATACAAGGGCTATGAATTATTTACTGGATACTGTCTGAGTCTCCCTTCCCTACAGGGATTCCTCATGTGGTGTTTGTCATAAGAATGATAGTCTCACTTTTTTCATATCTTAACCCCTTACTACCTATCCCTGTTTTTCTCCTCTGCTCCTTCTCTTTCATTCATTTCTCTTTTGCCTTAGGGATCATTGGGCACACAATATAAAGATCTCCGTTCCTTTCCCAAGTTCAGGAAAACTCAATATCAAGTTTGCTTATGCACCTGATACTCCTACTCACCCATCAAAAAAAAATTATATATATATGCTTTGGTGTCAGCCGACTGTTGTGGGCTGCATTTTGAGAATAAAATGAAATTAAAATTCAGTATGTAAAAATTTCTTGTGCTGGGAGTTCTGTCTTGGGCAAAAATCCCAATACGTAAGAAAATCTCCAGACCTTATGAGAGTATTCAGGTGTTCGATACAATGTGTCGGCTCAGCGCATTATATCCAATGATGATAATTACAAAAAAAAAAAAAGATGTCTTTTCTATTCTCTACTGTTTTCCCTGTTCTTCCTCCAGTCTAAATTCAATTAAAATATTTTTGCCCTGCCTGAACCTCTCTCTCTCGTCTCTACATTAGTAATTTCTCAACGTCTGAGACTTCTCTTGCGTCTTCCTTTATCTCTCCTGTCTCCTTAACCATTGCTGAGTCACTGAGCATAAGATCTCCCTCATTCCTTTCATTTCATTTACTTCATACATCCCTGAGTCCCACTCTCAAAGAAGATTCCTAGATGCTGTTCATGGGGCTCTTAATCTAAGGAACTAGAGATGTAATGCCTTTCCTTGGATTGAACTTGATCGCCCCTCTTCCCCCAGGCGTGTATAACCCTTCTGGATGATAATACTGTAATAACGATCCCCTGAGTGACTTTTCTCTCCTTCCATTACTAGTCTCAGCACCTTTCAACTACGCTATTTCTTCTATCATGTTCTCCATCTTCCTTAAGTGATTTCGAAGTGCTCTTGTTTTCTCTTTCAACTTTTTATAGCTTTCTCTAGCTTCTTTTTGCAATTTCCAGATTATTACTTATCTTTTGCTTTTTTTTTATTGCATGCCCCATCCATGCAACCATCTCTTCCAAACTTACCATCCCATTCATTTATCTCATGGTTTGATGAATGCTCTGCACGCTCATGCATTGCTCATTCTCTCCACTTATTTAAAAATGCTAATTCCAGTCAAATTCGTTCCTAGGCGAGGCCCGCCACAACTTGGGAAAAACAACTCTCCTCTCCAAATCAGATTAGCAGCACACTTTCCACACTGTCTTAATCTCCGCCGCAATCACCTGCCCTCGTTTGGAATCTTGCTTTCCTTGCTTCATTCTTTCCGTTTCTTTCATTGTTTACCTTCTTTTTCTTTTTCTTTTTTTCACATGAGCCATTCGATGGGGTGCCTTGATATCGTTGGGGAGAGGCTCTTGATTCAAGAAAGTGGACTTATTCTCCCCTTCCTTGAATCGAACCTGAATGCCTCCCCTCCCTGAGGAGCTATATAACCCTTTTCGGCTTAGCGCTTATCCCGTTTGTCAGGAGACACGTGTCCTGCTTCCTGACACACAAAACACCACATCCTGAAGGATACATGAATATTTCCTGGGGTCAACTCCCCTGTGTCCCGGTCCCAGACCAGACCAGACCAGAGCAGTATGCACTCTTGTTCTTCCTTTTCAGATTTATTTGTTACATTCATACTGATTTTTCTTCAACTTCATTAATAAAGTCTCCTTCAATCATTGAAAATAAGAATACAATTCACAACTAAAACAAAACTTGGAGGCTAAACTTTAAAAAACTGTTTCGGTCCATCCTGGGCTATTATCAAGGCTCGACTTGATAAAAGACCAGAACGAACCAAAAATACGTCAAAAGTTTGATCTTTAAATTGAGGATTATACCTGTCAGTCCAACCATCGTTTGTGCTACCACACTACTCAACACCGTTAACTATTCTCTGCACTATCTCACTGTACACTCACACATCAGGTTCACCGTGTTGTTTGTTTCTCACTCATGTGTTTCTCACTCACGTGTTTTTTATTCATGTGTTTTTCACTCATGTCTTCAATATCCAAGCATAACTTTGTAATATTTTATGATTAATTTTTGTCAACAGCTTGTTTTCATACATTAGTAACCCTTTAAAGACTTATTTTGCCAAAAGTACACTGATCCCTTGGTCTTGTGATCGTAATCATACCCGCTTCTAATACTGTGTAAAAAATGCGCCTCACTTACATCTTCATCCAAGTCTTTCCAATTTCAAACTACCATTCTCAGAAAAAAATATTGTGTATATTGCAACTCATTTGTGTTTCAGTTTCTTGCCTCACAAATTGAGTACTGTGAGTATCTTGTGCATCGCAATTGTTTTTCATGGTAATTCTTTAATTTCAGGTCTCAGTGTCTTTCCTAATAATTCCTTCCTGCCGCTTCCGCGATAGTCCCATCCCCGTCCAGTATACAGTTCTTGCTGTGAAATCTTTGAATACCCCTTAATTCGATTTTTCATACACATATAACCTCCTCTTCGCTGACCGCTACTGGGTTCAGTCTCTCTAACCTCGAAAGCCTTATCGTATTTCTTCTTAAAGCTCTGTATGGTTCTGTTTCTAATACTCTACTATTCCACTTTCTGACTACTCTATTTCCTAATCTCCCTGTGACTCAGCTGTGCCCTCATCTTCCTGTCCCGTTTCTTGAACAATCTGTCCCTGTCTATCCTATAGTTCCTCTTAGTATTTTGTATGTTGTTATCATGTTGCCCCTAATCCTCCTCTCCTTTAATGCCATCAGGTTTACTTCCCTTAGTCTCGTCTCACAGGGCATATCACTTTAGCTCCGGGACTAGTCTCATTGCAAACCTCTGCTCATTCTCCAATTTCTTGACATGTTTGACCTGGTATGGGTTCCATTCTGATGACGTTTGTGGTCCTTGCCTCTCAAGGCTTGTACTCCGTACGTATTCGTCTGTGTCGTTCTCCATTCTTCACAACTTTGCACTTGCTGAGGTTCAATTTCAGTAGCTATTTGTTAGACTAGATCTACAGCCTCTCTTGGTCCATTTATAGTCTTATCTGGTCCTCATCTGTTTGTATTCTTTTCATTAGTTTCACATCATCTGGTTATCCAGTCGGTCATGTTGTTCACACGTACACAATCCTTGTGGAATGTCACTCTTTACATGCACCCAATCCAATAGTCACAGCGACTGACTTTATTGAATTATACAAGGTTTAATGTACATAATGCTCATCTATGTGCACGTAACATGTGTGTCTTAATGACTAATGTAAAAAATTGTGCGATATATACTAAAAGATTTAATAAAACTTACCTGACTACTTGCATACATACTTATTAGAGAAAAGTTTGGATTTATTTTGGACTATGCTGGTCTCAATTTGCCATTTGCATTAAAAAAAATACTGAAAAATTTGAAATACTGACTTTCATGCGATAATTTCTGAGTACCTCATCCAACTGTCTTCACCTTTCCATGCTGGTAACTGAATAATGCAAATTCAAAGCACCTTCATAGTTAATGTGTTGAATAGTTTAGGATACTGGTCCCTGGGATATACCAGGATTTATCCAAACAATCTGGCATGTACCCTTAACACGTTGTCAAAGATCCTGAGGTATACCTACATCTCATAATAATCGGCCTTCAAATATCTCCATATGTAAAACTCTAGGGATCTAGGTCCGGCAACTTAGACGGCCAAGCCACTGGACCACCTCATCCAGTCCACCGTTCGGGATACCATCCAGTGTAATCTCTGGCCACTCTAATGAAGTGCGCTGGTGCACCATCATTCATGTACAACATGTGTCTCCGTAGGTGCAGTGGTATACCTTCGAGTAGGTGTGGTAGGTCTTCGTCCTGGAAACGCTGACAGAAACCTCGTGTTAGACGTGAGGGAAGGATGTGCAGGCCAGTGAGCATGTTACCAATTATTCCCAACCAACTGAGCATCTACTGTAAATAGACCGTTTTGAACCCTCTTGTAGTAAGAACAAGTAATAAAATGCTAACATATATCAATCAGAGGTCTCATTCAACCAATTCCTTAAACTAATAATATCTTGGTAACTATGTATCTTTTTTAACCCATGTTCATATTAATATTTAACTGTTTTGGCCCCGAGAACAAGTACAGGAATTTGGGTAAACCTTATGATTCACCCTGATAAAACAGAGAGAAAAATATATCATCTGACACACTATATGCAGAAATAAGTGGAGGAAGAATTTCCATTAGGTCTTTGACGTGAGGAAATTAATAATTTACATACATTTATAATATTTCAGAAACGAAAACTCTCCGAAAATTAATTAATAATTATGCACTCATTTACTCCCCGTGATTTAAAAGTATCTAAAAAAAATGAGCTAGACCCTTTGGTCATTATATGATAATGATATGATGATATGTTCTGAAGAATGCTAATAGTGAACTAACTTTGTCTTTACAGTATTATTCAATTTTGCTTCTATTTGAATAGTTTTACAGATCATTCGCTTTCAATACAGTACTCGAATTTTGAGATGGGTAAGTTGAGGCTTGGAAATAATAGAACCAATGAGTAATGTCTAGACACCTACTGACTTTGTTATATTTTAAAATTTGTAAGTTTTACTAAATACTACTATCATTACTAATAGTACAACTACTAGGGGAGTAGGGGAGTTAGTAGATGGGGAGATGGAGGTACTGGATAGATGACTTAAGAAATCGTAATGACACGATTGCAAATAAACCATACTCTATGACCGCGGGTTCAATCCCGGCCGGGGGTATGGTTTACTGGATAGATGGCGAGAATATTTTGAGGAACTTTTAAATGTCGACGAAGAAAGGGAGGCGGTAATTTCATGCGCTGGACAGGGAGGTATAGCATCTTTTAGGAGTGAAGAAGAGCAGGATGTGAGTGTGGGAGAGGTGTGTGAGGCATTACGTAGAATGAAAGGGGGTAAAGCAGGTGGAACTGACGGGATCATGACATAAATGTTAAAAGCAGGGACGGATATAGTGTTGGAGTGGTTGATATTTTTATTTAATAAATGTATGAAAGAGGGGAAGGTACCTAGGGATTGGCGGAGAGCATATATAGTCCCTTTATATAAAGGGAAGGGGGACAAAAGAGATTGTAAAAATTATAGAGGAATACGTTTACTGTGTATACCAGGGAAAGTGTATGGTAGGGTTATTACTGAAATAGAGGTAAGACAGAATGTAGGATTGCAGATGAGCAAGGAGGTTTTAGAGTGGGTAGGGGATGTGTAGATCAAGTGTTTAGATTTAAGCATATATGTGAACAGTATTTAGATAAAGGTAGAAAAGTTTTTATTGCATTTATGGATTTAGAAAAGGCATATGATAGAGTGGATAGGGGAGCAATGTGGTAGATGTTGCTAGTATATGGAATAGGTGGTAAGTTACTAAATACTGTAAAGAGTTTTTATGAGGATAGTGAGGCTCAGGTTAGGGTGTGTAGAAGAGAGGGAGACTACTTCTCGGTAAAAGTAGGTCTTAGACAGGGATCTGTAATGTCACCATGGTTCTTTAATATATTTATAGATAGGGTTGTAAAAGAAGTAAATGCTAGGGTGTTCGGGAGAGGGGTGGGATTAAATTATGGGGAATCAAATACAAAATTGGAATTGACACAGTTAATTTTTGCTGATGAGATATGGGAGATTCTAAAGAAAAATTGCAAAGGTTAGTGGACGAATTTGGGAGTGTGTGTAAAGGTAGAAAGTTGAAAGTGAACATAGAAAAGAGTAAGGTGATGAGGGTATCAAATGATTTAGATAAAGAAAAATTGGATATCAAATTGAGGAGGAGGAGTATGGAAGAAGTGAATGTTTTCAGATATTTGGGAGTTTACGTGTCAGCGGATGGATTTATGAATGATGAGGTTATTCATAGAATTGATGAAGGAAAAAAGGCGAGTGGTGCGTTGAGGTATATGTGGAGACAAAAAACATTATCTATGGAGGCAAAGAAGGGAATGTATGAAAGTATAGTAGTACCAACACTCTTATATGGGTGTGAAACTTGGGTTGTAAATGCAGCAGCGAGGAGGCGGTTGGAGGCAGTGGACATGTCCTGTCTAAGGACAATGTGTGGTGTGAATATTGTGCAGAAAATTCGGAGTGTGGAAATTAGGAGAAGGTGTGGAGTTAATAAAAGTATTAGTCAGAGGGCTGAAGAGGGGTTGTTGAGGTGGTTTGGTCATTTAGAGAGACTGGATCAAAGTAGAATGACATTGAGAGCGTATAAATCTGTAGGGGAAGGAAGGCGGGGTAGGGGTCGTCCTCGAAAAGGTTGGAGGGAGGAGGTAAAGGAGGTTTTGTGGGCGAGGGGTTTGGACTTCCAGCAAGCGTGCGTGAGCGTGTTAGATAGAAGTGAATGGAGACGAATGGTATTTGGAACCTGACTAGCTGTTGGAGTGTGAGCAGGGTAATATTTAGTGAAAGGATTCAGGGAAACCTGTTATTTTTACATAGCCGGACTTGAGTCCTGGAAATGGGAAGTACAATGCCTGCACTTTAAAGGAGGGGTTTGGGATATTGGCAGTTTGGAGGGATATGCTGTGTATCGTTATACGTATATGCTTCTAAACTGTTGTATTCTGAGCACCTCTGCAAAAACAGTGATTTTGTGTGAGTGAGGTGAAAGTGTTGAATGATGATGAAAGTATTTTCTTTTTGGGGATTTTCTTTCTTTTTGGGTCACCCTGCTTCGGTGGGAGAAGGCCGACTTGTTAAATATATATATATATATATATATATATATATATATATATATATATATATATATATATATATATATATATATATATATATATATATATTATATTTATATATATATATATATATATATATATATATATATATATATATATATATATATATATATATATATATATATATATATATATATATATATATATATATATATATATATATATATATATATATATATATATATATATATATATTTATATATGTGTGTATTTGCGGCGAAGTGCAAGCACACAAATACGGTCTACATGGTCTTAACTGTTCCAAAACCAAGGGCTGGCATGCAAGACACAATGAGGTCAACGACATCATTAAGAGAACCCTTGCTACAGCTGGATGCCCTGCCGAGAGGGAGCCACGATCACTTGCAGCAAACAATACCCACAACCCAGCAAACCGCCCCGACGGGATCACCATCTATCCTTGGAAGAATGGCAAGCTCTTAGCATGGGACTATACGTGTGTGTCCACACTGGCTGACACCTATATCCATCACAGTGTGGGGCGACAGGGAGGAGCTGCTGACCACAGGGAGGAGTACAAGATCAGCAAGTACAGGGACATTAGCCAACAGTATCAATTTGTCCCAGTGGGATCAGAGACCTTGGGATCATGGGGAAAAAATGCCACACGTTTCCTTAAAGAATTGGGTTCCAGACTCATCGACACCACCAGGGACCCAAGGGCAGCCACTTTCATGTTCCAGCGCCTCAGCGTCGCCATCCAGAGGGGAAATGCTTGCTGCATACTTGGCTCACGTCCAGCCTCGGAGGAGCTGGAGGAAATTCATCATCTTTGATACATTGTGCCATTGTATTCATGTTTATGTTTTTTTCTGTAAATGTATTTTGTTTATTAATAAATGTTCACATAGAATAAAACATATATAGGGGGTGGTAGGAGAAGAAAATATTCAAACAGCTCCGGGGAGAACCTTGAGTTTTCTCTGAGGTACGTTTATTGTCTTCTCTGAGGATGAGGGTTCCCATTCCAGCTATAGAGGTGGTACTTCCCTATAAATATATATATATATATATATATATATATATATATATATATATATATATATATATATATATATATATATATATATATATATATATATATATATATATGCAATAAGATCACAGTAAACAGGTGATTTCAGAATATGCAAAACAACCACTGTGAAAGAATAGAGAAATTCCAAGCGCTTTCGTAGTCACGAATGCGCTAGGAATTTCTCTATTCTTTAACAGTGGTTGTTTTGCATATATATATATATATATATATATATATATATATATATATATATATATATATATATATATATATATATATGTATGTATATATATATATATATATATATATATATATATATATATATATATATATATATATATATATATATATATATATATATATATATATACATATATGTGTATATATATATATACACACAGGTTTATTTCTAGAATTTTCTTCTTCGCTGGGGCTCTTATCTCAGCTGGATGTTGGTTTCCTAATTTGTCCTATAAAATTACATACAAGCATCCATCTAAGCACCAGTGAGCTCAGCTAGAAAAAATACAGACAAATTTATACAGCTTCAGGCAAAGATAAAGCAGTTTACAATTTATGGCAGCAATATGCATTAGTAATTATACAAACTTCACAGCTATTCTGAACACATCTTGCAAGGTGTACATTTTACCAACAATGACAGCAGGATTGATCATGTAGTTGATGATGATGTGCGTGAACTGTTTTACGATATTGAGAGATAATGTAGGAATGCAGATGAAAAGATCTCCATACGAAACTAATTTAATTCCATGGGCGTTTTGTTCATCTCAAGTATAAGACAAATCAAGAAATATGTGGAATTTACGACTGAGAACACTAAAAAAATTAAATCTCTAAGCAAAGTTAATAAGCAAATGTGATCAGTTACGATCACAAAAATATAAACAAAACAAAAGGTAAGTTTACGTCTTGCCATCCACTGATGGCAAGACGTAAACTCGTAAATACGTCTAGTGGTGAACGAAGGCATTCATTAGGTAACTGTACCCTGATCCCAACTGAGTTTCTGCAATGGTCTTAGCGCAGGATTAAACATTAGTCTCATTTAACCAGGCAATTCTCCTACGAGCCGCCACTGTCGCCGGAATTTTTATCACAGTTTCTGATGAGGACTTGAATTTAAAACGAATCTAATACGTAGAGCGAGAGAAATTCACTAAAATTTGGAACTATTGCACATATCAGGATATTATTCAGTGTTTATTTGTTGAAATTAAAATGTTTAGTAAATCATCACGAAAAAATTGTTTTTGCTAGGTTGTGTTTCACATTACACAAACCTCGATTAAAACTTGAAAATAGTCTGTCGAAGAAAAAGGAGTAATATCTAAACCATATAGACGGTGTATTTGGTATCACAAGTGCTTGAAAACCTTTATAGTGGTAGCCTGTAGTTTTTTCCTTCCTCCAAAGCTTTCGTTTATAACCTGAGAACGTCTTATACGATCGGCATTAAATTGTCAATGTTGGCGTAGTGTAAGTAGGGCAAGGTCCATGCAGCTATTAGCGTGCACAGGGGCCCGCTGTTTAATTTTACATGAACTGTTTACCGTTTTTATTTCCCTGCAATATCATGAGGAATTCTCTTTTGATCGGCTTCAAACTTTCAACAATGGTATATAATGATTAGACGAAGAGATTGTTATTACAGTGGCTGGGGGTCCAATTTGCCAGTTGTATTTGCAAAATAGAGTAATTTTTCAGTGAAAATCAAGACTATGCTTTATTTGTATGGCTTCTGTCGTTAGTGGACGATGGACTGTTAGTTTAGGATTTGTTGCTGAGAATGTACCAGTTTACTTCCTTAGAATTGTTGGATTGTGTGCGATGTTGTTCGGCTTCAATCTTTAAGTGCTGCTGTGGTTTTCTCAAAGGAATTATCGCGTTGATTTTGGGTTGCGTAAGTTTTAATTTACGAGTTTGAAAAAATAAGTTTCCAAGCAATATCCGAGGAATGCCTCTTACGATATGCTTCAAACTTTAATCACTGGTGTATCAAGATTAGACACTATAATATTTAGATTTCGTATGTCATACTTTGAACTATTTATTCCTTTTGCGTGCATCGCGGATGAGGCTGGGCTTATGGAATATGGGATACCTTTCTCGGATCACGCGGGAACCGTGAAATACATATAGTTATTAATAGTGTTTGACTGGGATCACCTCTAATCCAAATGACTTTACACAAAATGCAATTATTTGTTAAGTGAAACTTTTCCCCGTGTACTCTCTCTCTCTCTCTCTCTCTCTCTCTCTCTCTCTCTCTCTCTCTCTCTCTCTCTGTCATCAGATAACTAAATAATTATGTGCAACGTAATCCTAGCATGTAACTGCTATCAGTGAAGAAGTCAACTTTAAAAGATGATAAATATAAATTAATTTCTGAGGTTTAAGACCTGTCTGCTGTATGAGGAACATGAAAGTTCGAATCCACGTGGACTCAGATATCAAGGAAAATTTTTATCCCTGACAGAGAGCTAAAAAGTTACCTCTCAGTGCATATCCATTGAGAGATATACAACTCTGTCAGTATAGATACCCTGAATATACAATTCTATATGAGCTGCGTATTTAAATTATATAGAAATTCCATTTCATGTTACTGGTATAAAAGTATTCTGATACTTTAAATAGTTGCTAAACTTTTTCAACAAAAAATACTTATATAATTATTTTATTTTGATTATTATACTAGTGTTCTTTTGTAGAAGCTCTGTATGATGCTATTAATGGGTTTGTTACTATTCATGTTGCTGTTAAGATTTATGTATGTGATGGTGTTGGTGGTGTTGGTATTGCTGCTGGTGTTGGATTTGATCTTGGTGTTGGTATCATTGGCATTGCTGATGATGTTGATGTTGGTGTTGCAAATACAGTTGCTGATGTTTATATTGCTGCTGGTTTTATTGTTTGTGGTAATAGTATTAATTTTGGTGTTGATGGTAGTATCGATGGCAGTGTTGCATTAATGTTGGTGCTGTTACTGGTGGTGTCGTTGTTGGTGTTAATGTTGATGCTGATGTCTGTTTGATGTTGATGTTGGAATTTATGAAAAGGCTTGTGGTTAATTAAGTATTGGTTGTGATGGTGGCTCTGATGGTGATGTTTATTTCGATGGTGATTTTGACAGTAAAATTGTTAGTAGTGATGGTGGCACTGATGGTGTTGGTGTTGATGGTAATGATGACTGTGGTTTTCGTAGTGCTGTTGGTGTTAATATTGATGGTGGCTTTGTGATGATAGTGATAATGATGATAATGGTGATCTGCTGTTACTGCTGTGATCTGCTTTTACTGCTGTGATCTGCTGTTACTGCTGTGATCTGCTGTAACTGCTGTGATCTGCTGTTACTGCTGTGATCTGCTGCTACTGCTGTGATCTGCTGTTACTGCTGTGATCTGCTGTTACTGCTGTGATCTGCTGTTACTGCTGTGATCTGCTGTTACTGCTGTAATCTGCTGTTACTGCTGTGATCTGCTGTTACTGCTGTGATCTGCTGTTACTGCTGAGATCTGCTGTTACTGCTGTGATCTGCTGTTACTGCTGTGATCTGCTGCTACTGCTGTGATCTGCTGTTACTGCTGTGATCTGCTGTTACTGCTGAGATCTGCTGTTACTGCAAGCCGCCGCTCCTCACCTTGCCCACACATTCTTCCTTTCATTTTTCTTTCTCCTCGAACGTCAATGAGGAAAAAAAAATTCCGCACCGAAGAATAATCTAGTACTTACCAACTCGAATGTGGTCTAATTAAAGAGACGTAATCCCCTTAATTCTGGGTGTAATTAACAGCGAAATTGCTCTTTGTTTATTTAGTGTTAAGATCTTTTTTCTTTTCCTCATTGTTCAGCATTTTTCATAACTCTCATCGCTGAATTTAACAATAATTACTTTGCTTTTTGCTTTTTACGTTGTCACTTTTACCTGGTAATTTTTTACTTCCTGCCGTACTTCAAATATAATTAATTACAGTATGTTAGAAAATAGAGATCTGTCGAGGATACTTCCTTCGTGTGATGTATTCTATCCGCTCAACTCCTGGACCTTTTAACAAGGGCGAAGACAACTCAGCTCTCCATTCCATTGAGATGCAAATTACCTCAATTAACTTAACGCTGTTACTACTTATAACTGCTCTCATGATCTGTCTCTTGATTTTCTTGATAATGATTCAGGCCGGACCGAAACGTTGTCTAAATCTTCCTCACCAAAGGGGTTAGTTACTGAACTTTATAAGCTGTTTAGGATATTACCTTATGTTTAGTTCCTTTGCCTTCAGTTTTTCGTTCCATAATCCAGTTTAGACATTGTCAGAATTACAGTAGGAGTTAAGATGATTTGGGTGACGAGGTGTCAGGAAATAAGTGTTTTCTGACGCGGGTCTTGGTCATGTGATGACCCGCCGTTGGAGCTTTTGGTCATCTGACCGAGGCCTTCCGCTGGCTTACAGGTCCACCCTTTAAAAATTATGGTCATAATTAAAACCATTTTTCTTATTTTGGTGAGGAGGTTAAACACACAGTGAAGAAACGACACATTGCAGGACAAGCTTCTCCAGGAATACGTTTCGCTCTAAATGGAACTTTATCATGTCTATATATATATGTCGTGCCGAATAAGCAGAACTTGCCATCTTGGCTTAAAAAGCAACGCTCATCTTGCTATATAGGACAAGTGAAAATTTGTGTATGCAATAATTTCGCCAAAATCATTCTGAACCTATCGAAAAAAATATGTTTCACTGTGTTTGTTTAGTATTAAATTATTGTAAACAAATCTAAAATATATTTAGTTGGGTTAGGTTAAAATAAATTGCTCTTTTTATAATAAGGTTAGGTAAGTTTTCTAAGTTCCTTTTGGTGCAAAATTAAATTTTTTTACATTAACATTAATGAAAAAAATATATCTTTAAACGTACAAGAGAAAATTTCAGAAAGGACTTAATTTTAAATGAGTTCTTGCTAATTGACCAGTTTTACATATTCGGCACGACATATATATATATATATATATATATATATATATATATATATATATATATATATATATATATATATATATATATATATATATATATATATATACTCACACACACACAACACTCCGTGTTGACCTGAAAACTAGTAGGAATTTTCTTTTATGCTTCTATCTAAACCAGCGAAATTTTGTGATTACTCCTCACTGGACTCGGAAAGAAATTTATTGACTTTCTCCAGCCAATTTTTGATATTCATTTTTATTGAGTTTTCTCCTTTTTCCCATTCACGTTTTATTTTTAACAGTATGATTTAAACTATGAAAATATTCTGAGTGTTTCTCTTTAAGAGACTGTCTCTTTATAGGGTGAAAGAGTGCACTGATGCCTGTAAATGGCTCTTGATTCAAGGAATCTGAGCTATATTCCTCTTCCATGGATCGAATCTGATTGATTCCCATTCCCAAGAAACTGTATGACCCTTGTAGGCTTTGATGCTTCCCTAATAATAACAATAATAATAACAATAGCAATACATTTTATTATCATAATTATTATTATTTTATTACATGAGAAGGAGATGGGGGGAATAACACCGAGTCAAGGGAGGCAACCAGGTTCGTTCCAAGGAAGGGGAAGACAGCTCCAGTTTCGAAGATCAAGAGCCCTTCCCTAGCACCAAGGCCTCCCCTCCTGCCCTTGATGAGGCCGACGTTTATAGTGTAATAAACAGTGTGCTCTCGTATACAGCACTTTGTTGACAGTGCACTGCGGTGTTAGGCAGTTAATACATAGTAGTAGTGTCTGGCACCTTAGTTATTAGAGTAATGTAGCGTCTGCTGGCACTATGCGAATGTTATTGTAGCGTCTGGTACTAAGTTAACACTTAATTCTAACATTGGTCACTTCATTACCACTTCAATGGTACCTCTGGCTGCTATTGCGTTATATTTGCTACGGCGTATCGGGCACTAAGTTAACAATGTATATGTTCTTTGAAAGTTAATACAGTGTAGGTAGCCTCTGAAAGTTAATGCAGTGTAGGTAGCCCCTCAAAGTTAATATAGTGTAGGTAGCCCCTGAAAGTTAATACAGTGTACGTAGCCTGTGAAAGTTAATACAGTGTAGGTAGACCCTGAAAGTTAATACAGTATACGTAGCCTCTGTAAGTTAATAGAGTACGTAGCCTGTGAGAGTTAATACAATATTCAATCGACTGACACATCATTAATTAAAGCTAAGAGACAAAGATGGACTTATGAAAGCTAAACCTTACTCGTGGACAACTCTCCTTATATTCCACGTAGCTGTCTTACTGAATTATACATGAAAAATCCTATAGCTCTTCTTGCTTTGAGGATTTGTCGATGTCCATCACCAAGGACTTCTTGATGTCCAGCACCGAGGACTTCTTGATGTCCATCACCAAGGACTTCTTGATGTCCAGCACCGAGGACTTCTTGATGTCCATCACCGAGGACTTCTTGATGTCCATCACCGAGGACTTCTTGATGTCCATCACCGAGGACTTCTTGATGTCCGTCACCGAGGACTTCTTGATGTCCATCACCGAGGACTTCTTGATGTCCATCACCGAGGACTTCTTGATGTCCAGCGCCGAGGACTTCTTGATGTCCATCACCGAGGACTTCTTGATGTCCATCACCGAGGACTTCTTGATGTCCATCACCGAAGACTTCTTGAACTCCAACACTGAAAACTTCTTGAACTCCAACACTGAAAACTTCTTGAACTCCAACACTGAAAACTTCTTGATCTCCAAAACTAAACACTTCTTGATTTCCAACACTGAACACTTCTTGATCTCCAACACTGAACACTTCTTGATCTCCAACACTGAACACTTCTTGATCTCCAACACTGAACACTTCTTGATCTCCAACACTGAACACTTCTTGCTCTCCAACACTGAACACTTCTTGATCTCCAACACTGAACACTTCTTGATCTCCAACACTGAACACTTCTTGATCTCCAACACTGAACACTTCTTGATCTCCAACACTGAACACTTCTTGCTCTCCAGGACTGAGATCTTAGGAATATAGTTGGGATAAAAGTCTCACGTATGAAAGATTTCGATTCATTTAAAAAAGTTATATCATTCCCTTCTTGAATTGGAAAAATTTATCGATGAAAGTTTGAGTCGTATGAAAAAATCTCTCTGACCCGTATATTGGTTGGATCCGGGAAAGTTTTTGGTGTACGTCCAACTATAATTTATTTTGGCGATTTGTCACTTTTTCTTTCATATTTTTTATAGCAGTAAAGGATTTATAAACCTTTAAAAGTTTCATAAATAACTTCAAAACCTTTGATGCAGTCCGAGCCCTGGAACATCCAAGGTTTGTGATGCAATAAGTTTGTACACTCTTAAAATTCTAAATGCAAAGGCTTTTCCAGAGGCCAATCTTATGTTAAAATTCGTTTTAATAGGTTATCCATACTAGTTCGAAAAAGTAAGTATGATTGGTAAAACTTTTATTCTAGCTGCGCTATATATATAAAAAGGCTCTTTCCGTTATTACAGTTATTCTCTATTATCCACTGTCCCTTTGCAGGACGTAATGGTGGAATATTACCTTTCATAATCAGCAGTGAGAGGTTGTACCCTCTTACCCATTTCTCTCTCTCTCTGACGCCTCATACCTTCAGTTTCTCTAAACCAAAATTTTCCAGTGACTGTCAGAGCCTTGCAGGGATCACCTGACTCATCAAGTACAACTTCGACCAACTTCCTCACCTCTGATCATTACGTAGACGCCCAACTACAGAGATCCCAGCTACTTAGAGTCCATACCGAAATTTCGCACTGCCTGAAACACTGCAAAAGCAACGTCTTACAACGATTACAGCTGTTATTCTGACCATAACGGCCTATATGAACTAGTTCCTCGCCCACACTTTCCACCTGGTAGGTGCACGAGAGTAAGCAAATATGTGGAGCTTTAGCTGTAGCTGTAGGGAAACATTGGTAAAAAACACTAGATGGTATCCCCGACTGAGATCGAGCTATCTGTAAAAGAAGCGAAACTGTCACCAAGGTACACCTACACAGATCAGCCGCAATTCTTTCAAGTGACTAGTCACTTGTGTCCATCGCCGAGGACCTTCGCGGAGTTCACTGGTGTTATTATTCATTATTATTATTATATTCGTGGGAAAACGCCAAACCCATAGGAGTCATATAGCGTCTGGTGGTATGATACAAGAAAGAATAGTGTAGCTCAGTTTCCTTGAAACAGTAGCCATTCACCAACATCCACCCCCCGTGACGGTAAGGATAACGGTGTGGATGTGGAGGTGGTAAGGGACGGAGGTATATGAAGGTTCTGACACTCACCCATGCTGGTTGCTATCTTCATAAAGTTAACTTTTCCCTCCTAGACTACAATTGCTAGGTGAATGAGGGAATTTAAATTTACTTGTACAGGCGCCACCATCAGGCAAACCATCGCACTAGTAAAGAGACTGATCGAAAACTACCATTGTCAACTTTTTCCAAAATTCAAACAGCCGCCAAGACAATGCCATCTGTCAGCTAATGTTTAAGTCCAACGTAGAATGAATATGCCCCCTTCCTTTAAAAAAAAATATGTTTCGTTGAAACTGACCAGTAACCGTGGATCTCTCAGTCAATATTTTAATAACCCTGCTTAAACTCTTGACAGGAAAAAAAGGAGAATGACATTTTTTTCCTAATATACATATGTAAATACAGAAGATATTGACTATAATGAAAAATATTTTGAACTGTTACCGTGTGGTAGTAAATTGGTAAATACCTCATTCTTACCCAGCCTTCCTTCCCAGGCAGCAGGGATTGGTACTCGAACAACAGCAAGGTTATTTTTCAAGTAGTTTCTCTTAGCTCAAAGAACAGATATGTAGGGTGACTCATGAAGATATATTACCAACAAGAATGAAGACAAAGATGCAGGTTGCAGAACAAGCTTTAATGAGGTCAGGGCTTCGCTCAGTGTAGAGCTTTTTGAAGTCAAAGCTTCATGCCCTGGTGACAGCACCTTTCTGCAAAAATATTAAACACAGGAGCTTAAGTAAGAGAAATTTAGTGAAATATTCACTTTAATTTTTTGACAAAATCTTCCGGCAAATCCAACTATTGACCAGCTCGGCAGAACTCAGTTTGAACATCTGTTGAAACTAGCAGCAAAGTCTATTGTTCCAGCCAAGATAGTAATCAATCAGTCTGGCCGTCTCCTGGAGCCGAATGCACAAACTACGGATTACAAGCCATCTACCCTACCCACCTTACAGCGTGGAAGATATTTCTATTGTAGAGCGAAGTGACTGACGCAGCCCAGGGAAGGCATGGAGGGAAAATATTAAACCACTTCTTCCAAATTTCCCTTCATCACAAGTCCTCAAGCTGTCTGGTTACTCTTTTTCTTTCGGTTGTCTTCCTTCATTACTCTTGCTCTTTCACCTGTCTTCCTTCATTATCAACAATTTCGATCCATGCACTCTCATCTGTTCTCTCTGACCTAAATTATCAACCACACTCTTTCATCCTTCTTTGGCCCCTTCCCTTTCACGTGCATTTCGTCTAATTAGCCCATTTCTCCTGATCTCATACTTTTGATCACTCGTGAAGGAGAGAGAGAGAGAGAGAGAGAGAGAGAGAGAGAGAGAGAGAGAGAGAGAGAGAGAGAGAGAGAGAGAGAGAGAGAGAGAGAGAGAGAGAAGGGGGTAAGGAGGTGGTGGGAGGTAGGGAGAAATGCAGGACCAGGGAGTAAGAGTAAGGAGGGAGTGGAGGGTGGAAGAGTAGAGAGGAGGAGGACTGGAGGGATTAAGAGTAGAGAGGAAGGGCTGGTGGGAGGAAGTGTAGAGAGGAAGGACTGGAGCAAGAGAGGATCTATTGACTCGTCAGCGCATCAGACCCTTCTCTGTTACGTTGATATCCTCGTAAATAATTCGCAGCAGCAGGGAAAACTACATACCCGTATGCATGAGCGACGGTAAAGTTTGGCGAAGGGTCAATAAGCGTCGGAAGAGGAGGAGGAGAGGCGCGTCACAACACATCCGCCAAGTTGGCCAATACTCGCAGCGCTTCAGCTTGAAGACGCTCCACAATTCTCCTCACTTCGTATATCCGACGCCGCCGCCGGACGTCGTCTACGCAGCGTCGAGTGTAAGTTACTGACTGGAGCGATGGCAGGTTATTTTCTTGATACGTTGAGATATATTTGCCAGGGTTAGTGACCATGCTGCTTACGAAATTTATGGCCGGGAGAAAGGGGAAGATGGAAGATAAGATTCTTTAATTGGGCCAAGTGAAGCTGATCTGTTCTAATGACTGGCCGATTTCATAGGGAAGGACGAATTATGATAAGCGGATTTACTCCTAGAGTTTGTCTGGACTGATACGTTGTCGATGCTAAAAGGAAAAATGAACAGATTAATTCTCGCTCTTACTTTTTCATATTTTTTCAACTTTCTAAAAAATCTTCCTTTTCTCACACAGAAAAAAATATTTGGCCTTTTTGTAATTTTATTCTTCTTATTCCATCCATTTCTCTTTAGCTTTCCTGTCATATCATTCCTCTCTTTCAAATAGTTTCATCTCCATTTTAATTTTTTTCATTTAATTTCTTCACTTCATTCTAAGTAATTCTTATTCGTAACCTCAATCCCCTCTTCCATATTTATATTCTCTTCGTATCTATAACCACAATTTTGTAAGGCTCATCATTCTATCTTTTCACATTTACTCTTTTCCCTCTGACTCCGAATTTGAAACTCGTATTCTTCAAAAGCAAAAAATACATCATTATCGGATCTCGGAGATGTAGCTCAGAGCCCTCAACATGTCCAGGAGCTGAAATTCAAGCATCTCAAGCGCAACAAAAGTTCGAAGTGAGTCGGATGATGCATTGTGAAGATAATTAATGTCAGAAAATGGTGACTCTTTGTTTAGCACAGAAAAACTGTTGGGGTTAATACCGTTAAGGAGCTTAGAAGCTAGAGATCATCTATTTTAAACATCTCAAGCTCATGGGTAGTTTGTCAGCCTTGATGCTGAAACTCAAGGTCCTCAAATAAAACGTAAAACATCAGTTGTAGGTGTGGAAAAAGGCATTTATGTACAGCTCACAACATTTATTACAGGAAACGTTTTGCCACAAATGGCTTCTTCAGTTCATTTGTAAGGTCAGGAAGTGCCTCGACACGCTCAAAGAGCCTCAGGATCCGGAAGTCAACATTATCAAACATAGCTTAAATTTAAAATAATTTGTATGACGATTAGTAAAACTGTTTGCTAATTTCCATAAAATATTATACCATTTTAGCTGCTGAACTTGAAGGAATCTGTTGACAGCGGATGTGAGGTGTGAGGGTAGGAGTGTGTGAAAAGTAAGGGTAGCAAAGGGTAGAGAATGCAAGGAGTAAGGAATGGCGGAGGTGTTAGGGCGAGTGTAAAATTTAAATCGTAGTTATTGCAATAGGTTTGTTTCTGGTAAAAAAGAAAAATCAAAGAGAGAGAGAGAGAGAGAGAGAGAGAGAGAGAGAGAGAAAGAGAGAGAGAGAGAGAGAGAGAGAGAGAGAGAGAGAGAGAGAGAGAGAGATAGAGAGAAAGAGTTTGCATCAAAGGTAGGACATTCAGCAAGAACATCAGCCAGCATGTGTTAGGGCATTGTAGAAGTCAGAAGGTAATCCTGAGTGAACTGACAGTGCAACCTGTCAGCCCCTCTAGACCAGTGCTGGTATCTTTTACACAGGTAACCGTGTGTGAGTCGCGTTTGTCCAGTGTGTCAGCATGAAAGATCAGTTCACCTATACCGATAGCGGTGAAAAGAAGATAGCTAAAATCCCAATCATTGTTTTATAGAAAACAATTTGTTGTGTTCTAAATTGGATACACAATGATGCCAGCTGTTGCAGAATTGCTGAGAAACAAAGCAATCTTTAAACACGTGATGCTCATGCATTTCAGAAATAAGTAAAAACACCTCCTTATAAAACTTACAGTCATCCAGAGGTTAATTCAGGTGGCAGAGACCAATGAAGATGAAGGGTAACTGATACAAAGAAAAGGCATGGTATGGATTTGGGCATCAGGTTGAGGAATTTTATGCTTTGATCCTAAACTATATGTGTGAGATGAGTTTTAACAATGTATGCATTTCTCTGTTGTGTTTTATTGTTTTGATGAGGTGGATTGTTGTTGTTTCAGTCTATCTTCATTTTTCCCTGTCGTTTTCATGACATACCACTTGTGCTTTCCATCAGTCCATAAGGTGAGAATGCAGGTTACAATGGGCCAAAACAGGAAAAATTAGTGTTTTTTATTCTTTAGGCATACTTGTGTTCCTGAAGGCGTGTCTGCAAGTCTCGGACTGTCTCACCGAAATCAAATTTATTACCTACCCCTGCATGGAATATTATAAATTCCCACTGTGGTACTGTTGGTGTCTGAAGTTCGGGAAACTTCCTTAAGTTTCTATAGTGGTGAGAACTACTGAAACCATGAGTATTAATTTATTAGCTATTTTAACTCTCAAAGATTGGACAGAAAGAGGCAAATCTATAGAGTGCGTAGTGTTACCTTAAGGGCAACTGAGTATATTAAATTGAATCTGTGATGACGAGTTTGAAAAATTAGTAATAGAATATCCCACAAGAAAAAAAAGATCTTTTTTTAAATTCACATTGAGGTTAGCCTACCAGAAAATTGTGTGGGGCCAGATAACAGGAGTAATAAATTTAATGCAGGTCTAACAATGTAATAGAACTCCAGAAAGGGATTATTTCTCCCCTCCTTCCCCAATGATTGGTAAATAGGGAGCTACGATGCCCAGAAACAATTCCAAATTTCGTGTTGCTCAAGTACACATTCCTTGAAAACTCAAGGTAAAGTGAAACCATCTTAAGTTAATGCATGAAAAGAGAAACAAATAAATTTTGTGCCATTAAAAGCATTACTGAAGAATTTTAAATTGTTTTTTATTAGGTAAATAACGTGAAATATTATTAAAATTCCACTTCTTATATAATTAAGGCAACA
The DNA here is from genome assembly GCF_038502225.1 of Cherax quadricarinatus. NCBI lineage: Eukaryota > Metazoa > Arthropoda > Malacostraca > Decapoda > Parastacidae > Cherax > Cherax quadricarinatus. Next base: position 26,297,095 of record NC_091292.1, on the reverse strand, counting down.
GTCATCATTAGACTTGAGTTAGATTATGGCATTAATATTCAGCTTTGAAGAGGTAGCAATGCAAGTTTTATTGAGGGCAAAATGCAGGCAAGAGATTACTGACTAAATTATTAATCAGAGGAGATGGGAGGAGAGAGAGAGAGAGAGAGAGAGAGAGAGAGAGAGAGAGAGAGAGAGAGAGAGAGAGAGAGAGAGAGAGAGAGAGAGAGAGAGAGAGAGAGAGAGAGAGAGAGAGAGAAAGAGAGAGAGAGAGAGAGAGAGAGAGAGAGAGAGAGAGAGAGAGAGAGAGAGACGAAGCTAACAAGTAGACGTATCTCGTATCTACGCTACAGCAGAGGTTCCAAACTGTACGAAGCACAAGTGCTCCCCCACCTTTAATATGCTTCATTGTTTTGCATTGCCTGTCTCATCTACGACTTCTTGAGAGAATAGACAACAGAGCAAAACGACTCATCTCTCGTCTGGACTCTGCCTGGACAGCAAAGAACAACTACACTCTAACTGTTCCCTTCTTAAGAATATGACTTCATCTGAGATCATTAATTCCTAGAATGACTCGAGTCTGGAACATGTTCGCACAACATAATGATATCAGTGAAATTAAGTTACTTGACCAAATGAAATCGCCGGCCTACAGATGGCTCCATCTTCATCGTATTCCTTATTTGTATGTACATAACCAGCACATAAAAAGAAGCTTATGACGAGTTTCAGTTCGTTAATGGCTCAGTACGGACTGAAACGTCGTCATAAGTTTCTTTCTCCTACGTACGTGTATTGTTCCAGTCACGGTATTGAGCCTTTTTATTTCCAGTTTGTATGTCATAACAATAAAAAAGACTCTCAGATGACCTGAGGTAGCTAACAGCTCTTAGCTTGTAAATAAAGGTAGGAACTCTTAACTTAGCCCTATAAAACTATTGTGCAAAGAGAGAAAGAGAGAGAGAGAGAAACCGAAAATGATGATCGTCTCTAGGCACCATGATGGTAATGCTGGCGCAGTAGTAAGGATAAATGGGAGGGTGTTGGCACCTGGAGAAGAAGTTGATATCCTTGGGGTGAAATTTGACTCCAAACTAACCATGAAGAACCATGTTGTAAACCTTGCAAACAAGGCAGCCAGGAAGCTTACAGCACTTCGCCGTATCTCGCATCTGCTTGACAGTAGGGGTTGCAAGATCCTGTACGAGGCACAAGTACGCTCGCATCTTGAGTATGCTCCACTTTCTTGGTTTGCCTGCCCCCCCCCTCTCATCTGCGACTGCTTGACAGAGTAGAGAACAGAGCAAGACGTCTCATCTCTCGCCTGGACCCATCATGGATAGATCTGTCATTTCAGCAGAGCCTTCAACATAGGAGGGATGTGGGTAGCCTTACTGTTATGAAAAGGCCAATGTTGTCAAAGTACCACACTTGGATCCACTTCCAGGACAGCGTGAAACAAGCTTTTATGCCACAAGACGGACAGAAAGCAGCAACTTCACTCTGGTTGTACCCTTCTCCAGAACATCACTCCATCTGAGATCATATATACCCAGGATGACTCGAGTATGGAACACATTCGTACAGCATAAAGATGTCAACGAGATAAAGTCAGTTGATCACATGAAAATGCTGGCCCACAGATGGCTCCAACTTCATCCTGTTCCCTACTTGTATGTCTCATAACAAAAATGCTTTCAAATGAGCTGATGTAGGTAACAGCTCTTAGCTTGCCAATAAAGTTAGGAATCCTTAACCTGTAAATAGCTTGTCAATAAAGCTAGGGATCCTTAACCTTGTCAAACCCTGTGTAAAAAAAAAAAAAAAAAAAAAAAAAGAAAAAAAAAAAAAAAAAAAAAAAAAGAGAGAATTAAAATTTTAACATTTAGTATCGTTCGCCCATGAACTTGAAACGTCTACTTGTCCTTCAGAGAACCCGCTTCACACATACACTGCACAAGAAGTTACAAGTGAGCAGCTCCATGTTCAACAAGGCACACAAGTTCCAGATGAATGGTGCCTGATATCTATCTCTTACCTTATGTGGCAGGGAAACTTACCTGAAAAAAAAAAGCTCCATGTGGCTCACTGCTGGATTTCCAGCTGTTATTAAAAATAAAAAATGACGAAAATTAATGTATATAAAAAAGTCTTAAATGTTTTAAATCAGAATAAGTTTCAAGTTTATGTCGATGACGCGGCTGTGTTTACGTGCATCCAATATCTATTTTGTAGAAATCAGCGCAGGATCATGTGAATAGACGAAAGGTCCAGGAGCTATACCACTAAATTAGGAAATATATTACTTATATAATTTTTTATACTTTTTATGTTACAAGCAAATATAAGGTACTTGCTCTATATAGTTTTGGTATCTTATGAAGTACCACTGGAAGGAGGTAACTTTCAGTGAATATCAGAATTATTTTCCTTCTTCTATCAATCTCTTTCAAGGATCCTGAATGATAATTGAGAACGACTGTTCTAATTGATTTCAAACTTTCAACGTAGATGTATCATACGCAGGAGGTTCAAAGTGTTATTGGACTGTGTAGGTGCAAATGTACCAATTTTATACATGCAAATAGAGCACTGGTTGCTCAGTAATTACCTCAGAACGCTTCTCCTGGTCGACTTCAAACTTTCAGAGAAGGTGTATCCTATTCATACTAAATTTTTCTTAAGTGCAAAAACTTGAGAAATGTGCAAATTACTGAATGATAGATTTAGTACAGGTATAGGCTTCGTAGGTGAGTATTTGCTAATTTACTAAGGCAGGTAAAATAGGGGAATTATTTGTTTTTGTGCGGTAACTGGGAAATGTCTCTTCTGATACGTTTCAAATGTAAAGCATTGGCGCATTTAGCTCAAAATAAGACTTGCGTTGCTACTGAGCTGTGCACGTCCCAATTTGTGGATTTTATTGAAGAAAATGGGAATTTTTTGACGTGTTTTCTTTTGCGATAATTTGTAAATGGCCTTCCTAATTGGATTCAAACCTTCAACTCCGATATAACTTACTTAGGATAAGGTTTGGATTACTTCTGAACTGTGTGGGTTCCAATTCATCAAAATTTATTTCAACTCACGAGCTGTACATAACTTGCTGCTGTGGCAGGCATACTAATGATATTTTCTTCAGAAAATCGTTAAATTTATTATTACAATTATTATTATTACATTCACGGGGGGAAGGGGGGGCTAAACAAGTAGGGGTCATACAGCGCCTGGGGAACTGGAGGCAGTCAGGTTCAGTCGAAGGAAGGGAAGCACAGGTCCAACTCCTTTGATCTAAAGCCCTTCACCAGCATCAAAACACTTTCGATGAGTCGAAGTTTTTGTTATTAGACTTACAAATAATTTAAAGCTAAATATAGCTGTGAAAATACAACTAAAAAATTGGAAAACTTACCGTTTTGTCATGTTTAAATACGACAAATTTAAAACAGCGACATTATCATACAAAATCCTCACAATTTTTACCCTATCTAAAATATATATATTATTGTTTTCTGGTTACATCGTAACCTTTATGAATTTTAGGAATATGGGTTTTATTTGATACTTGATTTATTAGTTGGTGAAGTATGGAGATTGTACAAAGTACTGTGACGATGAATAAATATTGCCAGTATTAGACTCTGCGGAGTTGCAACTCATGGCCTTCTTAACAAGTTGATTTACAGCTTATGGGCCTATGGAGAGACCTCAACTATTGGAGTCAGACATGAGTGTGCTGAGTGAAACCTCCTGGGCCATTGAGGATGTTGATCTGCAGCTCCTGGACCTCTTGAGGTCGGTGAGCTCTACCTCCTTGTGATACTTATTATTTTCTGCATTAGAATCTTACGTTACATCCTGAACTACTACTTTTGCGAGGATTGAGATGCATGGGGCTGGGGTTATTGGATTCGGGGTGGAGCACATTCTCGAACTGCGCAGTGACAGAAATACATCAGCTTTCATTGATGAGATACCTTGGCTGATCATGCAGTTCTAAACTGTGTATGTCTGTATTTCTGAATCAGTAGACGATCTTTAGGTATACTATACAAAAACCGAAATTTTCAACTCACGTGAATGCACTCGCTCTTTTGTTGACTTTTAGACGTTGGCTCAAGTAAAAACTATTACATGAAAATGTGGTTGTGGTTTAGCTATAAATAAATCATATACATGTCGGAGGCGGCACGCGAATATCCTCTACAGCACACGCTGGGGTAAGAGAAAGGCGCTGCCCCAGTAAACAACCTTCGTGACTAAACTTTGCGTGACGTAACACCTGCGAGTCCACACATTTACCTGCCCCATCACATGTGTGAACCAACACCTACATTACCCAACACCTGCCTGACCAAACATAGCATCTGGGTGAATCCACACCCACACCTTGCTGGGTCGCCCAGGTCTCGAGGTGAAACTGGAAACAGAAACTAAGCTGATGTCGCGTGTCAAGTTATTTTTATCACCCTCAGTCAGCTCCAGCAAAGTGTTATGTGTTTGTGAGTCCCTTCATCGCCTGACTTAGTGTGAATCCTGCCTTGCCTGACTGGGAGAGAATTCTGCACCGAATAACTCTGGAAGATACCTGCCTCGCCTGACTCAAAGAAAGCGAGTCCTCCTTTGTCTGACTTAGGGAGAAAGAATCCTGCTTCGCTTGACTCGGGGAGAGTGAATCCAACTTTTCATGTTCCGAGCTTAAAGTTTAAATATAAGAAGATATCGTGCAAAATGTATTTATCCATGTCGAGAACCTTGATCTTTAGTGTTTGTGTATTTATCTTGATGAATTTGCGAGTGCTGAGCTCCAACTCTGCAACCCGACTCTTTAACCTATTGACAGACGTGATCTCTATCGCAAACACTTTTAAATATATTAAATTCAAAGCTTCTACTGCTGCCTCCTCTAGTTCACTCAACGTGAAGTTTGGCTCCGTTACTTCAGCTTCAAGTGTTTCATCAGACGATACTTAAGGAATGAAACTTGCCTTGTCACAGAGGAAGACCGAGACTGATTGGTTGTCATAGAGGAAAATATTATACAGGTCACAAATCTCTAACAAGAAATGAAAAGAGGAGTGAACAAGTGGCAATCATCCTTCAGGACTTGAAATTGATGACGAGTTTCTCATGTTTCCTGGAAGCCATTCCTGTTTTCTGTACTGACAGAGACAATGGGTATTGATCTTTATTCCGTAGCTCTTGCATAGATGAGGGAAGTAGTTTTTTCCTATCTTTTGGTGAAAACCAATCTTTTCAGCGTTGAAGGTCTTAATATTAATTTTTGAATTGCAACACAAGAAGACAGGTAGCTCTATTGAAAAAAAATATGTCCAGTAGAGAAATTTAAAAAAAATGGAGGGTTTTATTAGTCTTTTCCTGGTGTCTTCCTACTTGTGTGTGTGTGTGTGTGTGTGTGTGTGTGTGTGTGTGTGTGTGTGTGTGTGTGTGTGTGTGTGTGTGTACTCACCTAATTACTCACCTAATTGTGGTTGCAGGGATCGAGACTCAGCTCCAGGCCCCGCCTCTTCACTGACCGCTACTGGGTCCTCCCTCTCTCCCTGCTTCATGAGCTTTATCATACCTCGTCTTAAAACTATGTATAGTTCATGCCTCCACTACATCGCTTGCCAGACTATTCCACTTCCTAACAACTCTATGGCTGAAGAAATACTTCCTAACATCCCTTTGACTCATCTGAGTCTTCAGCTTCCAATTGTGACCCCTTGTTTCTGTGTCCCATCTCTGGAACATCCTGTCTCTGTCCACCTTGTCTATTCCTCGCAGTATTTTGTATGTAGTTATCATGTCTCCCCTGACCCTCCTGTCCTCCAGTGTCGTCAGACCTATTTTCCTCAACCTTTCTTCATAGGACATTTCCCTTAGCTCTGGAATCAGCCTTGTTGCAAACCTTTGCACCTTCTCTAATTTCTTGACGTATTTAACCAGGTGTGGGTTCGAAACTGGTGCTGCGTACTCCAGTACGGGCCTGACGTACACAGTGTATAAAGTCTTGAACGCTTCCTTACAGAGGTACCGGAACGCTATTCTCAGGTTTGCCAGGAGCCCATATGCCGCAGCAGTTATCTGGTTAATGTGTGCTTCTGGCGACGTACTCGGTATTATGCTCACTCCTAGGTCTTTCTCCTTGAATGAAGTTTGCAGCATTTGGCCACCTAGCCTATACTCTGTTTGCGGTCTTCTTTGCCCTTCTCCGATCTTCATGACTTTGCATTTGGCAGGGTTAAATTCTAGGAGCCAGTTGCTGGACCACGCATCCAGCCTGTCCAGGTCTCTTTGTAGACCTGTCTGGTCCGCGTCTGATTTAATTCTCCTCATTAACTTCACATCATCTGCAAACAGGGACACTTCTGAGTCTATCCTTATCGTCATGTCGTTCACATATACCAAGAATAGCACTGGTCCCAGGACTGACCCCTGTGGGACCCCGCTCGTCACCGGCGCCCACTGTGATATCTCATCACGGACCATCATTCGCTGTTGCCTCCCTGTTAGGTATTCTCTGATCCACTGCAGTGCCCTTCCTGTTATACGTGCCTGTTCCTCTAGCTTCTGTACTAATCTCTTGTGAGGAACTGTGTCGAAGGCCTTCTTGCAGTCCAAGAAAATATATGTGTGTACTCACCTATTTGAGGTTGCAGGGGTCGAGTCCAAGCTCCTGGCCCCGCCTCTTCACTGTGTGTATGTGTGTGTGTGTGTGTGTGTGTGTGTGTGTGTGTGTGTGTGTGTGTGTGTGTGTGTGTGTGAGTGTGTGTGTGTGTGTGTGTGTGTGTGTGTGCGTGGGAAGCTGGATGAGGCTGATTAGGGAAGCTGGAGGAAGCTGGATGAGGGGATGAGGGGATGAGGAGAGCCGGAGGGGCTACAGCTATGCCCTCTCTGGTGAAACAGGATAAAAAAGCTTGTACCTCAGGAGTCCTTGGTTTCTCTGACAAATTTGTCACCAATGTCTTTCAAAAAGTTAAGTTCACAATTACCCCATGATCTAAGGGTCTCGATTCTATAAGCACGGAGAAGGATGCTCTAGCGAATCCATTATAAATATCTATGGGTCTTGGGTATCCCTGAAACTTACGGCAAGTTCATTTTCAACTTTGTCATATCGGAGTTAAGTGTCGACCATTGTAAAGGCACAAATGTAGCCCGTGCTCTCAGTTTACTCTGTTTCCGGTAGAATGGTGACTTTACAGTGAATGGTTATTAAATTCCACGTGCTTTGTGATGTGGGTATTTCCTGAGTTCGAAATTTAGGAGTTTAATTATCATTCACTATAGATAGATTGTATATTAAGATATTTTTGGTTTTGTGATCATATATATATATATATATATATATATATATATATATATATATATATATATATATATATATATATATATATATATATATATATAAATATATATATATATATATATATATATATATATATATATATATATAATTTTTAAAGGTACCACCTCTAGAACTGTCATGGGGATCCTCATCCTCAGAGAAAAGAATAAACTTGCTTCAGGGAAAACTCAAGGTTTTCCCTGAAGCTGTTTGAGAATTTTCTCCTACCACCCCCTATATTTCAAGTATGTTTTATTTAAAGACAAAAATACATTGGCCAAACATTCACAAAAATACAACAGAAACTAAAACAACATAGGTAACTCAGAGCTATATCTATATATATATATATATATATATATATATATATATATATATATATATATATATATATATATATATATATATAGATATAAATATTTATTTATTTCGAACCTACTACAGGGAGACTGACATGGTTTCCCATGTAACGCTCTAGAACACTCAGCAACATAAGCTTATATATGTATGTATGTATGTTTAGAATTCGCAGACCAAGGAAAATATTACAAACACTAATCTCAGACCGAAGGGGACCAGTACTTACAAACCTTGGGACAAGATACGCAGTACTCTGCTCACCATACTACACTTGCCCGATACTTTGGTGCCCAGCTCTGCTTGACATTTTGGTCTAAAGCAGCCTGCATTACCATTTTCCTGAATGCTAGCTGCTTTCATTCATACTTTATTTTACCAAATTTCACATTCCCCTTTGCTACAACCTTACCTGAAGGTTCTATCGACTCGTTCCTCAACTCGTAACTTACACTGAGCTGAAACTACGTTATCGAAGCAAGAGTTCACCTAGGTGCAAGTGTAACTCACTAAGACTATATGGAATCTACGGAGTACTTGCGAAGGGGTTCACTTAGGTGTCAGTGTAACTCATCTCATGTGAATGGTGGTGGTGTTTATGTATATATTTTTTAGTTTTGGAGCGAGACATTTATGAGTACATTTTTTGTGTACATTTTTTATTAGATTATGTCGGGACCTCTCAATTACGATATTTTTTTTTTTTTTTTTTTTTTTTTTTTTGAAGGCTTGAAAAATTATAGCGAAATTTGAATCAACATAATTATAATTTCCAACCGAAATTATTCATTGTAGATTTTTAGTTCTTTGTATAAAAATAAAAAAAAAATGTCATAATCTAAATAAAACAACAAATATTGATTAAATAAAATTCGCAAAATAACGAAAATATCTCTTACTCATCCGGGAACCAACAATTAATAAGTTTTCTGTCCATCGTTCTCATTTCGAAAATCAGCCGCCGCCAGTCTGACATTTTTTCTTATAAAAAAAATTTAAGAAAGAAAAAAAAAACTGTCAGCGAGAGCCTGTAACTTGGACGGGACGACCCGATCGAGTTATTAACGGAATTATTTAGTCGCCTGACGGTCGTGTTCAACTTCCTGGTAGAAACCTGTTGCTTCAAGGAAGATTAATTGATGTTGGAGCTATCTTCCATTTCCTTAGACCAGTCTTCTTTATAGTGGGGAGACAGATGGTATGAACCTTGAATGTCTGAGATCCTATTTTCTCGCTTTTCTCATCAATTGGATGTTTATATTAGGAAACTGCTTGGCTCTATTTTCCGTTTAAAAATTGTCTAGGATGAGCATGAGGGAGGGAATTTATATATGCGTAAACTTAGGAAAACGTATGTAACTCGGCTTTCCTGTTTTTTCATATTAGATCCTTGACTACATTAAAGGTCAGAATTAAAAATGCACTGTATTACACATTAATACTGTCTAACATATATATCCTGTATATCTTTATTAAACAAAGTGAAAACAAAATGACATCTCCAACTGCATGATTTATCAGCGACTTGAACTAGTAGTTAACATACACCAAACAACGGTGACATGAGCTTTCATTTACCATGCACTAGACAAACATTGGTTACTTGAACTATCATTTAATGTGAATACCCACTAGACAAACATCGTCTAGTTAGTATCACTTACCATTCACAGTGCATGATAAGTAATACTAACTAGACGAACATCGGTGACTGGAGTTATTACCATGCACTAGATAACATCGGTGACTGGAACTACCACATAGCAATGTTTACGTCTAGTTCATGTTATGTTTAATAAGGTCAATAAATGTACTTCTACTCGCTTCGTATAAAGAAATCAACAATATACGTATTATACTTGGGTAATTAACATCAAGAAAAAATCACATTACAGCAGGAAACCGGGTGCCAAATCATCATTGAAAATATGTTTAAAACCCAAACAAAAACTTCAGATATTTTTTCACTAATAGAAACTTTATGTAAAAAGGATCTTTGTACATAGTAATTATCTGTACTAAATTCACTGTATGTAACCATGCAGTGAATTTAGGTTTTCCATTAGCTTCAACTTCTCCAGATCCATTCATATAGACGGTCATATCTCCAGAACTCCTGCATGATAGTCCTGTACATGCAAGTCCAACTGCGCTACACCTGCATGAATATCTTGAACATATATTTTTCTAAACACATCTACAAACAATAGCTTTTATCAGTTACAGTGCACACACGATTTTAATTCTTGTTTATGGTTGCAGTAACTGGGGAGGACGATTTTTGTCGGCTTCTTTCCATAAAATACACTGCAGATGCGCTCTGAAAACATGACACTCTGTGCTGACTCAGTTGAATAACGTGTATCGCAAATGTTTTATGGAAGCGGCATCCTTGTTACCAGAGAGGCACGCAAATGTTTTTCCTGAACACAGAATATTCTCTAGACAAATTATGGTGTAGATAAACCATACCACGGGCGGGGATAGAACCCGCGATCAGAGTCTCAAAACTCCAGACCGTCGCGTTAGCCACTGGACCAGCTAGCCACAATAAGATTCGTCCAACTAGGTATATTTCTACACCATAGGAAGGATAGCATAGGCACCACTGTGACCACAAATGAAAGTTTTTTACAGACGAATCTCCAGCTAGCGTGGCCGTGACGAACTCTAGCTCAAGTCCCCTCAAAGTCGCCCGTGGTATGGTTTGTTTGCAATCGTGTCATTACGATTTCGTGAGTTATGGTGTAGTTTTTTGTACATTTTCATGAAATTCACTGCAGAATCTTTTCCTTTCATAAAACAGTAGGACATTATCACGGCTACTCGGAACATCTGCAACGAGTAGGTTTATCCGCCCACTGCCGAGTTCTGTAGGTGATGCAGTTATGTCAATTAGCAAATCATGATGAGGATAAGGACCTCACGATTTTGCAATTTTCATATGTAGTACAAGAGAAAATTATATCATTGTTGTCTGCATTAACTTGGATTTTCTTTCTTGCACTGAATCAGTAAGAAAACTTGGGTAAGCAATAACATTCACACCTGCCTCCTCATGACCAACCAGACACTGATATTGTCCTAACATTATCCGAAATGAAAGGATTGCTGATTACCATCACTAATTGTACCATCAACAGAAACGGAGAGTGTTTTGTGGTCAGTCATTTTTTTTATAATCTGAATCTTTCAAGTTATCGCAATGAGATCATGCTCATCATAAAGGGATGGAGGAACTGGAGCCATTTCAACCTCATGTACATACAGTAGTTCAAGCTTATACTTCTTCTAGCTTTACAAAACCTGTCCTCCATTATAACACTTTTTCATGGTCTCCATTCTAATAACTAGATGCTTTTGTGGTTTGCAGAAACCTCCAGGAAGACTGCTTGTACATGTCACTGACTAGCACGGTGAGCTCCTGAAATCTAACGGTTTTAGCAGCTTACAGAGCTTTTCGTAAATATTAGTTTACATTATTCTATAGGGTACAAGTTTTTCAATCAAGTTCTTGATAAAAAATGGATGCAATATTTGTGTTTAAGCTATTCACCCAACATTTAACAGTAGGTCTTCAAATTAACCCCAACCGAAGTGAAATCAGCACACCTTGTATATTGATATTATGGATGATCGCATATCTCAGTACAGCAACTAAAGGCACACATATCCGCTCTTACAAACTGAGTATATAGTAACCAAGTAATGTTTTACCTTTGCAGAAACGCAGGAAGAACATGTGAGAATAATAACAGTGCTTTGTATTGCCGTTATCTATACTAAGAACTCGTTTATAAGATTATCTGCCTGAAGGATTAAAAATCATGAACCCAGTTTGCTTATTATGCAATGTAGACAATAATACCCAGGAAGTTTTGGAAATATTAGGTTGTATTAATTATTATTATTATTATTATTATTATTATTATTATTATTATTATTATTATTATTATTATTATTAGTAGTAGTAGTAGTAGTAGTAGTAGTAGTAGTAGTAGTAGTAGTATTATATGTGGAAAATGCTGAGCCTGTGCGAGGGTAGTCAGTTACTATCCAGGAAAAGAAAGAGTTGTTTCACTTTCTTGGACCAAAAATCATTTACCAGCAACAAGGTATTCTTTATGAAGGGCTTAATCAACACTATGAGATACAGCAAGTGGTGGCAGATGAAAAAAGTGGCAGGTAATAACATATGGAAGAAAAAAGAAACATGAGAGCAAGTATAGATGAGAAGCAGCAGCAGTAATGTGATCGTCTCTGTTTTTCTGGTAGGAACGGGGAGATATCCACATCAGGACTAGGTTAGGCAAGGTTCATCAGGAAACAGGACAAGTGTTTCCTGACGCGAGTCTTAGTCATATGACCGTTGGAGCTTTTGGTCATATGACCGAAGCTTTCAGCTGGCTTACCAGTCCATCCCTTTAAAAATTAGGGGCATAGTTAAAATAATTTTCATCCACATCACGGTCATAAACCAAAGAACTCAACTTCTATTCATCAGTCTGCTGGATTGCTAAAATATGGAGCATAAAATGCACCTATATTTGCTAAATAGAGACATTATTTACAAATGTATTTACTGCGTGCATGAGAAACAAGAGTCAAAATACAAAACACAAATGAATTAAGACTTGATTCCAAGTCCATTGATCCATATCCGAATCAAAATTAATGATGTAATAATATTGGTAGAATTACCGACAATACGTTAGGTACAAGGATACAAGTGCAACTTATGTTCCTGAAGAGCGAAACGTTGCCACAGTAAAATGTCACATTAGTTTCACTCGTGTATTTTTACCGAAAATTAATGAACACACGAGATAACTAGTCAAGTGTATCACTGAACTAGTTATATAAAGGAAACATCGTACGAAGCTCCTAATCCACGCTAGTGTAAACATGTGTAGCTTCTAACACGTGAACCAAGTCATGAAAGGACATAAGTATGTAGACACTACCTGAACTCTGAGGATCTAAGTCTGTATGGATGGTGGTATGTAATGGATAGTCTAAGCAACATAGTGGCGCCTTTCTCACAGAGGCAACGTCAACAGTGGAATTTAATACGACTAAGTTCACTTTATACATAGAATTTACTCAGTCCAAAGCTCTGACAGCTGCTCTAAAATGGAAACAATGATAATAATAATAATAATAATAATAATAATAATAATAATAATAATAATAATAATAATAATAATAATAATAATAATAATAATAATAATAATAATATTTATTATTATTATTATTATTATTATTATTATTATCATCGTTTTCGTGGGAAATCTCTAAACCTGTAGGGGTCCTACAGCATCTGGGAAATGGAACGTAATCAGATTTGATCCAAGGATTTGTTCAAATTATTTGGGTAAAGAAAATCTTCACTGGAATCAAGGCAACTCCTCAGTCCCCTTTCCTTGAATTGAATAACACTTACACTCTCTCACATGTCTTACTGAATAAAAATCTTCCACAACAGCAGCAGCTTAAAACGTCCGTCCAGAAGGTGAGCTCGCGCCTCTCTCTGTCTCTCTCTCTCTCTCTCTCTCTCCCTCTCTCTCTCTCTCTCTCTCTCTCTCTCTCTCTCTCTCTCTCTCTCTCTCTCTCTCTCTCTCTCTCTCTCTCTCTCTCTCTCTCTCTCTCTCTCTCTCTCTCTCAAGATCGTAGGGAAGACGTTAACAAGAAAGACGCTCTAAGAAAGAGCCGTAACATTCATACAGGAGTAAGACAAGAAACTCGGAGAAGCAAAAGTTTCTTATTCACTCCTTGTCCACACCTGCTACCTGTTTCGTTATGAGCACGCCGAGCTTCGCCTAACTTCTACCACCAGTTTGTAATCCACCCCGCGGGTAGCCTCGGAGCTGAATGGTGCTTGCTATCTTCCCTGCGTCTGCTAGCAAAGTTATACGAACCTTAAAAAAAACATCTTCGTGATACTATGTTCCCGGGTAATCATGATGCAGTGTGCATTCATGTGAACTTATCTTACACCCACGAAGAACGTGAATATTTTACGATATATTCCAGCATGTACAGTACATGTAGCCTGCACTCTAAATATCGCTGGAATGGTCTTCTCAGTCGCCTCATGTCCTACCAGGCACGTAAATCCCTCGGGATGGAAACATGTCTGGAGATGGGTACATCTAGGGAGATGGGTTTATCTCAGGGGATGGGTACATCCGGGAAATGGGTATATCCCTGGGGATGAACTCATCCAAAAAGCTCCATCGCCCTCCTTATTGCCAATAGGTATAATCACATAACAATCTAACCTAATTAATCCCAGTAAAACCAAGTTAAATACATTCTAACCTCTTTTGACTATGATTATGAGTGGTGTTCTTGTGGCTGTGAGTAATATTCTTCAACTCTTCTTCTAGTGTCAGTTAGTGATGTTCTTCAATCCTTACTCTAGTAGCACTGGGCGATGTTCTTCAACCTTTCCTCTGGTGGCTGTTAATGTTCTCCAGCCATTCCTCCCGTGACTGAATGTTCTCTAACTGTTTCTCCCGTGTTCTTCAACCCTTGCTCCTGTGACTCTGGAGGTGTAATACAGGAGCTGAGCACCCTGGGTAGCAATTAATTCGCCATGAAATTAGTATTGCACTTGCGCTCGCTATTAATGGCGGGGTCTGGCACAACGTTATTAGTGGTGGTATATAACGTGAATGATTGCAGTGTATCATAGATTACGCCATGTCGAGACTGGCGTAATATTATGGGGGAAAGGATATATGTCGTGTGATACAGTGACTGAGGTTACAATTTATGTTGGTACGATGTGATTATTTATGCAGGCAACGCGATTGGTTAATTAAAAACCTAGGGCTACTAGACTAAGCATGTGACTAATTTTCTTTCATACAAATTTCACGGGACGATCTGTAAAACTCAGTGCCCTATCACCTTCTTTCTTCCTTTTGATAACTCTCTCTCTCTCTTTCTCTAACACATCAGATAGGAAGACCAAAGCATATTTCGGCCCTTCACTGAGGTCTTCTTCAGTAGACTGTGGTATTCTTCATATCATCTATTTTATTTTCTCGATGTGTGTGTTCGCTTTTGCCACTCTCCATTTTTTACAACATTTATGTACAACAATATTATAGCAGAGCAGAATAAATGCACAGGACAAAATACAAAGACTATAATACACAGGCAAATACTTTATAGTCATATTAAAGATTTTAAATGCTTATACTCCAAAGTACAATTACAGAAAAGCACGTTACTCCAGTAAACTAAGTCTCTAAATACTTACATAATATAAAACACACCAAAATGTTTAACATTTCTAAAAATAAGAAGTACATATGCCCAGAGTGAAAAAAATACGCCAGCAAATTTTATTAAAATATTCATACTGGATCTGTAATGTCCCAAATTAGAGAGCCACAAAAGGACATGATATTACCATAATCTTAGAGAAGTGTCCAATTAGTGCATAGAGAATGGGGCACAATCAGACTTGACCCAAGCAAGGTAGGGGTAGCTTCAGTTCCTTGGATCAAGAGCCCTTCACCAGCCTCAAAGCACCTAGAGTATGATAATGGTATACACATGTGTCTCACTTATCAAAACACCGCACTGGAAGGTACAGAAAGACGAAACCAGCCTTCATCCTTATCTCACTTCTACCTGTTGGTTAGATAAAACATCCACGGATACTCGGGGAGGGAGACTCAACAGGGTAACCTACCTAGGAGGACGAAGTTCGTTCGTGCACTCACCGTCAGGCGACGTTATCGGCCAACAAGCAGCAAGTCAGACGCCACTTCTGGTAGCCTCCTTGGTCCTGTCACCTCCCAGATAATTATTATACAGAGAAGTGTAAATATCTCTGTACGGCGCACAGAGTATATACACTAAGAGTTTACCTTAACTCTTTTCTATGGAATAACTTATTCTTGATGTCAGGGAACAGTCATTTGCTGACTTAATGATTGATGAGCAGCGGTTAGACCTTAAATCTATCTAACCTTATTATAGGTAAGATGACCTGTAAATCAGTGGCAGAGCGTTCGAATCACAGCCGAAATCATGCAGGCTGAACGCAATCTTATACCTGCTGTTTCTGTTCGCAGCAGAAAATAGGCACCAGGGTGTTAGGCGACTGTTGTGGGTAACATCTTAAAAACTGGACGAGAGAGAAAGTGATGGAGGTAAGTAGGTAAAATGCTTAGATATAGCTGGCTTTCGGAAAGATTTTAGGGAAGATATCAGCTTTTAGCCTACAAATTGGCTTATGTAAACAGACAAGCAAGAAAGGATGCTCGAGGAGGGCGACTTAATGCTAGTGAAGGTCTCTTGATTCAAAGAGACACACACACACACGTATATATAATATATATATATATATATATATATATATATATATATATATATATATATATATATATATATATATATATATATATATATATATATATATATATATATATATATATATATATATATATATATATATATATATATATATATATATATATATATATATATATATATATATATATATATATATATGTATGTCGTGCCGAATAGGCAGAACTTGCGATCTTGGCTTATATAGCAACGCTCATTTTGCCATATAGGACAAGCGAAAATTTGTGTATGCAGTAATTTCTGAACCTAACGAAAAAAATATATTTCACTGTGTTTGTTTAGTATTAAATTATTGTAAACAAATCTAAAATATATTTAATTGGGTTAGGCTAAAATAAATTGCTCTTGTTATGATAAGGTTAGGTAAGTTTTCTAAGATTCTTTTGGTGAAAAGTTAAAATTTTTTACATCAACATTAATTAAAAAAATATATCTTTCAACGTATAAGAGAAAATTTCGGAAATGACTTAATTTTAAATGAGCTCTTGTTAATTGGCCAGTTTTACATATTCGGCACGACATATATATATATATATATATATATATATATATATATATATATATATATATATATATATATATAAACACTGATCTCTGGCCGAAGGAGATTCGAACCTACGAACCTTGGAACAAGGTACGGAGTGCTTTACCATTCTCACTACACTGGACAGTACTTTGGCGCCTAGCTCACGCTAGACGTTGATCCAAGGCAGCCAGCTTTCAGGGAGAAGGCTTACAGCTTTTCATCTCATCCTCTGCATGCATCGACCTTGTTCCAAGGTTCGTAGGTTTGAGTCTCCTTCGGCCAGAGATCAATGTTTGTAACTACAGACCTGTATCACTAACGTGTATAGTATGCAAGGTCATGGAGAAGATCATCAGGAGGAGAGTGGTGGAGCACCTGGAAAGAAACAAGTGTATAATTGACAACCAGCACGGTTTCAGGGAAGGAAAATCCTGTGTCACAAACCTACTAGAGTTTTATGACAAAGTGACAGAAGTAAGACAAGAGAGAGAGGGGTGGATCGACTGCATATTTTTGGACTGCAAGAAGGCCTTCGACACAGTTCCTCACAAGAGGTTACTGCAAAAGCTAGAGGATCAGGCACACATAACAGGAAAGGCACCGCAATGGATCAGAGAATATCTGACAGGGAGGCAACAACGAGTCATGGTACGCGACGAGGTGTCAGAGTGGGCGCCTGTGACAAGCGGGGTTCCACAGGGGTCAGTCCTAGGACCTGTGCTGTTCTTGGTATATGTGAACGACATAACGGAAGGGATAGACTCAGAAGTGTCCTTGTTTGCAGATGATGCGAAGTTAATGAGAAGAATCAAATCGGACGAGGATCAGGCAGGACTACAAAGAGACCTGGACAGGCTACAAGCCTGGTCCAGCAACTGGCTCCTTGAATTTAACCCTGCCAAATGCAAAGTCATGAAGATTGGGGAAGGGCAAAGAAGACCGCAGACACAATATAGTTTAGATGGCCAAAGACTGCAAACCTCACTCAAGGAAAAAGATCTGGGGGTGAGCATAACACCGAGCATATCTCCTGAGGCGCACATCAATCAGATAACTGCTGCAGCATACGGGCGCCTGGCAAACCTACGGATAGCGTTCCGATACCTCAGTAAGGATTCGTTTAAGACTCTGTATACCATTTACGTCAGGCCCATACTGGAGTATGCAGCACCAGTTTGGAATCCACACCTAGTCAAGCACGTCAAGAAATTAGAGAAAGTGCAAAGGTTTGCAACAAGACTAGTCCCAGAGGTACGGGGATTGTCCTACGAAGAAAGGTTGAGGGAAATCGGCCTGACGACACTGGAGGACAGGAGGGTCAGGGGAGACATGATAACGACATATAAAATACTGCGCGGAATAGACAAGGTGGACAAAGACGGGATGTTCCAGAGAAGGGACACAGACACAAAAGGTCTCAATTGGAAGTTGAAGACTCAGATGAATCAAAGGGATATTAGGAAGTATTTCTTCAGTCATAGAGTAGTCAGGCCGTGGAATAACCTAGAAAGTGACGTAGTGGAGGCGGGAACCATACATAGTTTTAAGGCGAGGTATGATAGAGCTCATGGGGCAGGGAGAGAGAGGACCTAGTAGCAATCAGCGAAGAGGCGGGGCCAGGAGCTGTGACTCGACCCCTGCAACCACAAATAGATGAGTACAAATAGGTGAGTACACACACACACACACACACACACACACACACACAGCACCAGTTTGGAACCCACACCTTGTCAAGCACGTCAAGAAATTAGAGAAAGTGCAAAGGTTTGCAACAAGACTAGTCCCAGAGCTACGGGGATCGTCCTACGAAGAAAGGTTGAGGGAAATCGGCCTGAGGACACTGGAGGACAGGAGGGTCAGGGGAGACATGATAACGACATAAAATACTGCGCGGAATAGACAAGGTGGACAAAGACGGGATGTTCCAGAGAAGGGACACAGACACAAGAGGTCACAATTGGAAGTTGAAGACTCAGATGAATCAAAGGGATGTTAGGAAGTATTTCATCGGTCATAGAGTAGTCAGGCCGTGGAATAGCCTAGAAAGTGACGTAGTGGAGGCGGGAACCATACATAGTTTTAAGGCGAGGTATGATAGAGCTCATGGGGCAGGGAGAGAGAGGACCTAGTAGCAATCAGCGAAGAGGCGGGGCCAGGAGCTGTGAATCGACCCCTGCAACCACAAATAGGTGAGTACAAATAGGTGAGTACACACACACAAACACACACAAACACACAAACGTACGTGAGGAATTCAACATGAGATTCAAAGAAGTGTTCACAGAGGAGACAGAAGGGACTCCAGAAAGACGGAGAAGTGGGGTACACCACCAAGTGTTGGACACTATACATACAACCGAGGAAGAATTGAAGAGGCTTCTGAGTGAGTTAGATACCTCAAAGGCGATGGGGCCGGATAACATCTCTCCATGGGTCCTGAGAGAGAGCTGAGGAGCTATGTGTACCCCTAAAAATAATATTCAACACATCTATCGAAAAAGGGAGATTACCTGAAGTATGGAAGACAGCAAATGTAGTCCCAATTTTTAAAAAAGGAGACAGACATAAAGCGCTAAACTGCAGACAAGTGTCGCTGACATGTATAGTATGCAAAGTCATGGAGATTATCAGGAGAAGAGTTGTGGAACACCTAGAAAGGATTGAGCTCATCAATAACAGCCAACACGGTTTCAGGGACGGGAAATCCTGTGTCACAAACCTACTGAGTTCTATGACAGGGTGACAGCAGTAAGACAAGAGAGAGAGAGAGAGAGAGAGAGAGAGAGAGGTGGGTAGATTGCATTTTCTTGGACTGTAAGAAGGCATTAGTGCAAAAAGTGGAGGACCAGGCACGGATAACAGGGAAGACACTACAATGGATCAGGGAATACTTGTCAGGAAGACAGCAGCGAGTCATGGTACGTGATGAGGTGTCAGAGTGGGCGCCTGTGACGAGTGGGGTTCTACAGGGGTCAGTACTAGGACCGGTGCTGTTTCTAGTATTTGTGAACGACAAGACGGAAGGAATAGACTTAGAAGTGTCCCTGTTTGCAGATGATGTGAAGTTGATGAGAAGAATTCAATCGGACGAGGACGAGGCAGAACTACAAAGGAATCTGGACAGGCTGCAGGCCTGGTAAAGCAATTGGCTCCTGGAGTTCAACCCCACCAAGTGCAAAAGTCATGAAACATGGGGAAGGGCAAAGAAGGCCGTAGACGGAGTACAGTCTATGGGGCCAGAAACTACAAATCTCACTCATGGATAACATCAGGCACATCTCCTGAGGCGCACATCAACCAAACAACTGCTGCAGCATATGGACGCCTAGCAAACCTAAGAACATCAATCTGACATCTTAATATGGAATTGCACATGGCCCTGTACAACGTGTACGTCAGGCCTATATTGGAGTACGCGGCACCAGTTTGGAACCCACATCTAGCCAAGCACGTAAAGAAACTAGAGAAAGTGCAGAGGTTTGCAACAAGACTAGTCCCAGAGCTAAGGGGTATGTCCTACGAGGAGAGGCTAAGGGAAATTGACCTGACGACTCTGGAGGATAGGAGAGGTAGGGGGGATATGATAACGACATATAAAATACTGAGAGGAATTGACAAGGTGGACACAGACAGAACGTTCCAGAGTTGGGACACAGCAACAAGGGGACACAGTTGTAGTAGTAGTCAGGAAGTGGAATAGCTTGGGAAGCGATGTAGTGGAGGCAGGATACATTCATA
Organism: Cherax quadricarinatus; assembly: GCF_038502225.1. Lineage (NCBI taxonomy): Eukaryota > Metazoa > Arthropoda > Malacostraca > Decapoda > Parastacidae > Cherax > Cherax quadricarinatus. The sequence continues at coordinate 26,276,747 of NC_091292.1, read as the reverse complement.
GCTTTAAGAAGAGGTATGATAAAGCTCATGGGGCATCGAGAGTGACCCAGTAGCGGCCAGTGAAGAGGCGGGGCCAGGAGCTATGACTCGACCCCTGCAACCATAAATAGGTGAGCAAATAGGTGAGTACACGCACGCAAACTTTATATATGCTTAACGATTTGAAAACGGGCGAAATTATTTACTACCTAAATTTATCCCTCAGTTCAAAGCAGGTTTCGAACCTACACACATCAAAGAACACAAAGCAGGTTTCGAACCTACACACATCAAAGAACACGAAGCAGGTTTCGAACTTACACACATCAAAGAACACAACACTTCTGCCACACAGCCATATACTAGAGCACCAGACTTGTGATAAGATCAAGCACCCAGCAGACCTAGGTGCTTGATCTTTGTAGGATTGTATAGTCCAATGGGTTAGAGCGTCGTGAATTTTTGCTCACCATGATGCAAGCTATATATATATATATATATATATATATATATATATATATATATATATATATATATATATATATATATATATATATATATATATTAACCCCTTCTCCTGCATATATTACTAAATTTAAAAAGAGAAACTTTCGTTATTCATTTTGGGCCACCCTGCCTCGGTGGAATACGGCCGGTTTGTTGAAAGAAGAAGATATATATTTATGTTTCAACACACCGGCCGCCTCCCACAGAAGCAAAAAACAGCACAAGAATATACAAAGAAATATTGCAGCCAGCAGGATTCAAACCTACATCAGTGGCTCTCCACGGGTGTAGCTAGCTGCCCACCTGGCACCTTAAACCACACAGCTACAGATGTCTCACAACGTTAGGTACCTTGCTGGGTTCCTAGCCATGTTTCTCCTAAGCTGGACACACCAGTGAGGTTCAGGCAGGGTCTTCAGCAATGCTTGTACTGCATGTTCTGGTCATACGAATGATGCTATACCCAATGTATCTTGCAGAAACAAGCGAAAGGAAACGTAGAGGTTAAGGAGAGGTGGAGGAGGTGGTGATGGTGGTGGAATAGTTGGTGGTGGAGGTGATGGTGGTAGTGGTGGTGGTGGAGGAGGAGGTTGTGGTGGGGGAGGAGGTGGTGGTGGTGGAGGTGGTGGTGGAGATGGTGGTGGAGGAGGGGGTGGAGGAGGAGAAGGTGATGGAGGGGGTGGTGGTGATTGTGGTAGTGGCGGCAGTGGCGGCAGTGGCGGCACAGCGGCGGCGGCGACGGCGGGTGCAGGAGCGAGCTCTTTAAGAATTTAATGGTGGTAGAGATTAGAAAACGATGAAGATCGTAATTACGGGGTTCAGATAATGAGTCCAGTGACAAAACTAACGTAGAGGTATAATTACTGAGATGATTGAATGATCAATCATTATTTGGTGAGGTAGCATCCAGGCGCCCTCACTACCACCTTACTATCACGCCAGTAATGTACCCAAAGGGCGTACTAACGTGAATAGTAGAGAAAAACACGTTGACGGACAAGTTTTTTTTTTTTTTAGGTTGCTGTTTCTGAGACATTTACCTTCAGAGTTATCTGTCATCTACATATTAAGTCAAATGTAATTCACATTTCTATGTCACTCAGGGTTTAATCATCTCCTTCGACCATCGTCTGCAGACTAACAGTGTAGTAAGATTCAGGGCTTCCCTCAGCAATGTAAGTTATGAATACGAAAATGGTATACAGTACCGACAAGTTGATAAGTGATAGCTGGGTATCTTTATTCCGAAACGTCGTGTTTACATCTCTACTGCTGCTGCCGCCTCCTCCGTATTCGACTGAAGAAAATTGAGACACATGTGCAACTTCTGAGTATCTTTATTGTAGATGTTTCGCCATCCAGTGGCTTTATCAATACAGATTCTAGGACATAATCTGAAGACAGCAGAACTATATACAAAAATGGGGTGATCAGTCCCTCAGCCTTATAGTTGATGTGAAGAGCATCGTAGTCGTCAAGATTCTGGAGCAGAGGCAAGGAGACTGGCATTTATATACTAACGCCATGATCAGTAACTTTGCCCTGCTCACAAGAGCCCTTCAGGCCACTTCAGCCAGTGTGTCAACCATCGCTCTATTACTCTCATCATACTCTTGCCTTGGCCTCCTCCTGTACTGTGGTGGGTTATACATCACTGTAATTACCACCTTGGGACCTCCAGACTGAAGCGTTCCTATTATGTAATCTCTTGCTTCTCTTCTGTCTCCTCTCTCCAGCTCATCAAAATCCTATCGGTGAGGGTGGGGGCCTGGCAGTGACCTGTGGGATTCTACAGTGTACTGTGGGGTTGGGGGTGTGAGTGTGGATTATGGTCTGTGTTGGGATAGCATGTTTGGTTGTGGGGTTCTGGTGCTTGCTCTTGTTGCTTTGCCCTGCTCTGGGTGTCCTCTGCTGATTCTGTCCTTGTCTCTCTTCCTATCCCCTTTCGCTTTTGCGTCCTCTCCCTTGGCTGCTATTGTTCTGCTTTTGTTCGGTCTCGGTCTAGGAACACCCTCTCATATGCTGGCGATTCCTTCAACTGTGATTTCTCTTGCAGGATCCTGTTTTGCACTTTTTCTGTTCTGAAAAGCAGCTTGATCGGCCCTTTTCTCTCCTTCAAGTACCACCCTATTCTCTGAAAATTTACAATATCAAACATGTCCTCTTCACCTATTTCTTCGATGTTCTCAATATCCTGTCTTTCTGCCTGCCATCTTTCATTGTGTGTCCTTCCCTAGTTTTCCTGAAGCCCATGAATAAACACTGACTTCGCCCTCTCCTCCTCCCATTGCCTTTTCCTCTGTCTCTGGTTCCTGCTTGTACATGACCATTTTCTTCCTTATTTTTTTCCTGTAGCTCTTGGTGGCATGGTCGTGCCTCTGCATATGACCTATCCTCCTCTCCTTCTTCACCCCTGTCCCCCACCACCATCGCTGCTCCCAGCTGCTCTCCCCCTTCGTTACTTGGCCCTGCTTGGTGGGCTGAGAGGGCCTTTGCATAATTATGTCTCCTTCCTTCTCGTTGGGCCACCTCGTTCAGTAGGAGGTGTACCAGCTTCAGATGCTATGTCTCCTTTGGTCAATACCCCCGTAACTCGCTTCAGACTATTTACCTCATAAAGTAGAACCCTTATCCTGGCTACTGCATCTTCAACTTGTGACTCCCAACTCTTCTTCTCCTCCTCCAACCTCTTTTCCAACCTCACAGGAAGCTCTGCCTCCATCCTTTTCTCCATTTTGTGTGTGTACTCAGCTGCTCACCTAGTTGTGGTTGCAGGGGTCAAGACTCAGCTCCTGGCTCCGCCTCTTCGCTGATCGTTACTGTGTGTGTGTGTGTGTGTGTGTACTCACCTAATTGCACTTACCTAATTGTGGTTGCAGGGGTCGAGACTCGACTCCTAGCCCCGCCTCTTCACTGAAAGCTACTAGGTCCTCTATCTCCCTGCTCCATGAGCTTTATCATACCTCGTCTTAAAGATATGTATGGTTATTGCCTCCACTACATCATTCGCCAGACTGTTCCACTTCCTGACCACTCTATGACTGAAGAAATACTCCCTAACATCCCTGTGGCTCATCTGAGTCTTCAACTTCCAAGAGTGACCCCTTGTTTCTGTGCCCCCTCTCTGGAGCATCTTGTCTCTGTCCACCTTGTCTATTCCATGCAGTATTTTGTATATCGTTATCATGTCTCCCTTAACCCTCCTGTCCTCCAGTGTCGTCAGGCCGATTTCCCTTAACCTTTATTCGTAGGACATTACCCTTTGTTCTGGAACTAATCTTGTCACAAACCTTTGCACTTTCTCTAATTTCTTAACGTGTTTGACCCGGTGCGGGTTCCAAACTGGTGCTGCATACTCCAGTATGGGCCTGACGTACACGGTGTACAGTGTCTTGAAAGATTCTTTACTTAGGTATCGGAACGCTAATCTCAGGTTTGCCAGGCGCCCATATGCTGCTGCAGTTATTTGGTTGATGTGTGCTTCCGGAGACGTGCTCGGTGTTATACTCACCCCAAGATCTTTCTCCTTTAGCGAGGTGTGTAGTCTTTGGCCACCTAGCTTATACTCTGTATGCGGTCTTCTTTGCCCTTCTCCGATCTCCATGACTTTGCATTTGGCAAGGTTGAATTCGAGAGGCCAGTTGCTGGACCACGTGTCCGGCCTATCCAGGTCTCTTTGAAGTCCTGCCTGATCCTCATCTGATTTAATTCTCCTCATTAACTTCACATCATCTGCGAACAGGGACACCTCTGAGTCTATCCCTTCCGTCATGCCATTCACATATAGCAAAAATAGCACTGGTGCTATGACCGACCCCTGTGTGACCCCGCTCGTCGCAGGTACCCACTGTGATACCTAATCACGTGTGTATGTGTGTGTGTACTCACCTATTTGTACTCACCTATTTGTGGTTGCAGGGGTCGAGTCATAGCTCCTGGCCCAGCTTCTTCACTGATTGCTACTAGGTCCTCTCTCTCCCTGCTCCATGAGCTTTATCATACCTCGCCTTAAAACTATGTATGGTTCCCGCCTCCACTACTTCACTTTCTAGGCTATTCCACGGCTTGACTACTCTATGACTGAAGAAATACTTCCTAGCATCCCTTTGATTCATCTGAGTCTTCAACTTCCAATTGTGACCTCTTGTGTCTGAGTCCCAACTCTGGAACATCCTGTCTTTGTCCACCTTGTCTATTCCGCGCAGTATTTTATATGTCATTATCATGTCTCCCTGGACCCTCCTGGCCTCCAGTGTCGTCAGGCCGATTTCCCTCAACCTTTCTTCGTAGGACAATCCCCGTAGCTCTGGGACTAGTCTTGTTGCAAACCTTTGCACTTTCTCTAATTTCTTGACGTGCTTGACTAGGTGTGGATTCCAAACTGGTGCTGCATACTCCAGTATGGGCCTGACGTAAATGGTATACAGAGTCTTGAACGACTCCTTACTGAGGTATCGGAACGCTATCCGCAGGTTTGCCAGGTGCCCGTATGCTGCAGCAGTTATCTGATTGATGTGCGCCTCAGGAGATATGCTCGGTGTTACACTCACCCCCAGATCTTTTTCCTTGAGTGAGGTTTGCAGACTTTGGCCATCTAAACTATATTGTGTCTGCGGTCTTCTTTTCCCTTCCCCAATCTTCATGACTTTGCATTTGGTGGGGTTAAACTCAAGGAGCCAGTTGCTGGACCAGGCTTGTAGCCTGTCCAGGTCTCTTTGTAGTCCTGCCTGATCCTCATCCGATTTAATTCTTCTCATTAACTTCACATCGTCCGCAAACAAGGACACTTCTGAGTCTATTCCTTCCGTTATGTCATTCACATATACCAAGAACAGCACAGGTCCTAGGACTGACCCCTGTGGAACCCCGCTTGTCACAGGCGCCCACTTTGACACCTCGTCACGTACCATGACTCGTTGTTGCCTCCCTGTAAGGTATTCTCTTATCCATTGCAGTGCCTTTCCTGTTATGTGTGCCTGATCCTCTAGCTTTTGCAGTAACCTCTTGTGAGGAACTGTGTCGAAGGCCTTCTTGCAGTTCAAAAAAATGCAGTCGATCCACCCGTCTCTCTCTTGTCTTACTTCTGTCACCTTGTCATAAAACTCTAATAGGTTTGTGACACAGGATTTTCCCTCCCTGAAACCATGCTGGTTGTCAATTATACACTTGTTTCTTTCCAGGTGCTCCACCACTCTCCTCCTGATGATTTTCTCCATGACTTTGCATACTATACACGTTAGTTGTGTGTGTGTGTTTGTGTGTGTGTGTGTGTGTGTGTGTGTGTGTGTGTGTGTGTGTGTGTGTGTGTGTGTGTGTGTGTGTGTGTGTGTGTGTGTGTGTGTGTGTTGTGAGTGTGTATGGTAAGTGTGTGTGGTGAGTGTGTGTGGTGTGTGTGGTGAGTGTTTTGAGTGTGGTGAGTGTGTGTGGTGTGTGTGATGTGTGGTGTGTGTGTGGTGCGTGTGTGTAGTGTGTGTGAGTGTGTGTGTGTGTGGTGTGTGTGTGTGTGTGTGTGGTGTGTGTGGTATGTGTGTGTGTGTGTACGTATGTGTGTGTGTGTGTGTGTGTGTGTGTGTGTGTGTGTGTGTGTGTGTGTGTGTGTGTGTGGTGTGTGTGGTATGTGTGTGTGTGTGTACGTATGTGTGTGTGTGTGTGTGTGTGTGTGTGTGTGTATACTCACCTATTTGTGTTCACCTAATTGTGGCTGTAGGGGTCGAGTCATAGCTTCTGGCCCTATCCCTTCACTGGTCGCTACTAGGTCCACTTTCTCCCTGTTCCATGAGCTTTATCATACCTCTTCTTAAAGCTATGTATGGATCTTGCCCCCACTATATCACAATCCAGATTGTTTCATTTCCTGACAACTCTGTGACTGAAGTAGCACTTCCTAACATCCCTGTGATGTGTCGTGTGTGTGTGTGTGTACTCACCTATTTGTACTCACCTATTTGTGGTTGCAGGGGTCGAGTCCTAGCTCCTGGCCCCGCCTCTTCACCGGTTGCTACTAGGCCCTCTCTCTCCCCGCTCCATGAGCTTTATCAAACCTCGTCTTAAAACTGTGTATGGTTCCTGCCTCCACTACGTCATTTTCTAGGCTATTCCACTGCCTTACAACTCTATGACTGAAGAAATACTTCCTAATATCTCTCTGACTCATTTGTGTCTTCAACTTCCAATTGTGGCCTCTTGTTTCTGTGTCCCCTCCCTGGAACATCCTGTCCTTGTCCACCTTGTCTATTCCACGCAGTATTTTATATGTCGTTATCATGTCTCCCCTGACCCTCCTGTCCTCCAGTGTCGTCAGGCCGATTTCCCTTAATCTTTCTTCATAGGACATTCCCCTTAGCTCTGGAACTAACCTTGTTGCAAACCTTTGTACTTTCTCTAGTTTCTTGACGTGCTTTATCAAGTGCGGGTTCCAAACAGGTGCTGCATACTCCAGTATGGGCCTGACATACACGGTGTACAGTGTCTTGAATGATTCCTTACTAAGGTGTCGGAATGCTGTTCTCAGGTTTGCCAGGCGCCCATATGCTGCAGCAGTTATCTGATTGATGTGTGCTTCCGGAGACATGCTCGGTGTTATACTCACCCCAAGATCTTTCTCCTTGAGTGAGGTTTGCAGTCTTTGGCCACCTAGCCTATACTCTGTCTGTGGTCTTCTGTGCCCTTCCCCTATCTTCATGAATTTGCATTTGGCAGGATTAAATTCGAGAAGCCATTTGCTGGACCAGGTGTCCAGTCTGTCCAGGTCTCTTTGAAGTCCTGCCTGGTCCTCATCAGATTTAATTCTCCTCATTAACTTCACATCATCTGCAAACAGGGACACTTCTGAGTCTAACCCTTCCGTCATGTCGTTCACATATACCAAAAATAGCACTGGTCCTAGGACCGACCCCTGTGGGACCCCGCTCGTCACAGGTGCCCACTGTGATACATCATTACGTACCATGACTCGTTGTTGCCTCCCTGTCAGGTATTCTCTGATCCATTGCAGTGCCCTTCCTGTTATATGCGCCTGATGCTCTAGCTTCTGCACTAATCTCTTGTGAGGAACTGTGTCAAAGGCCTTCTTGCAGTCCAAGAAGATGCAATCAACCCACCCCTCTCTCTCTTGTCTTACTTCTGTTATTTTATCATAAAACTCCAGAAGGTTTGTGACACAGGATTTGCCTTCCGTGAATCCGTGCTGGTTGGCATTTATACTCCTGTTCCGTTCCAGGTGCTCCACCACTCTCCTCCTGATAATCTTCTCCATAATTTTGCATACTATACACGTCAATGACACAGGTCTATAGTTTAGTGCCTCTTTTCTGTCTCCTTTTTTGAAAATGGGAACTACATTTGCCGTCTTCCATACCTCAGGTAGTTGCCCAGTTTCCAGGGATGTGTTGAAGATTGTGGTAAGTGGTATGCACAACATATCTGCTCCCTCTCTAAGGACCCACGGAGAGATGTTGTCCGGTCCCATTGCCTTTGAGGTATCGATGCCCCTTAGCAGTTTCTTCACCTCCTCCTCATCTGTATGTATGTCGTCCAACACTTGTTGGTGTATTCCTTGTTGGTGTCCCCATCTGGTCTGTCCCCCCAGAGTCCTTCCTGTCTCTACTGTAAATACTTCCTTAAATCTCGTGTTGAGCTCCTCACATACCTCTTGATCGTTTCTTGTGAGTTCTCCACCTTCTTTCCTCAGCCTTATCACCTGGTCCTTGACTGTTGTCTTCCTCCTAATGTGTGTGTGTGTGTGTGTGTGTGTGTGTGTGTGTGTGTGTGTGTGTGTGTGTGTGTGTGTGTGTGTGTGTGTGTGTGTGTGTGTGTGTGTGTGTGTATGTGTGGGTGTGTGTGTGTGTATGTGTGTGTGTGTGTGTGTGTGTGTGTGTGTGTGTGTGTGTGTGTGTGTGTGTGTGTGAGTGTGTGTGAGTGTGTGTGTGTGTGTATGTGTGTGTGTGTGTGTGTGTGTGTGTGTGTGTACTCACCTAGTTGTACTCACCTAGTTGAGGTTGCGGGGGTCGAGTCCGAGCTCCTGGCCCCGCCTCTTCACTGATCGCTACTAGGTCACTCTCCCTGAGCCGTGAGCTTTATCATACCTCTGCTTAAAGCTATGTATGGATCCTGCCTCCACTACATCGCTTCCCAAACTATTCCACTTACTGACTACTCTGTGGCTGAAGAAATACTTCCTAACATCCCTGTGATTCATCTGTGTCTTCAGCTTCCAACTGTGTCCCCTTGTTACTGTGTCCAATCTCTGGAACATCCTGTCTTTGTCCACCTTGTCAATTCCTCTCAGTATTTTGTATGTCGTTATCATGTCCCCCCTATCTCTCCTGTCCTCCAGTGTCGTCAGGTTGATTTCCCTTAACCTCTCCTCGTAGGACATACCTCTTAGCTCTGGGACTAGTCTTGTTGCAAACCTTTGCACTTTCTCTAGTTTCTTCACGTGCTTGGCTAGGTGTGGGTTCCAAACTGGTGCCGCATACTCCAATATGGGCCTAACATACACGGTGTACAGGGTCCTGAATGATTCCTTATTAAGATGTCGGAATGCTGTTCTGAGGTTTGCTAGGCGCCCATATGCTGCAGCAGTTATTTGGTTGATGTGCGCTTCAGGAGATGTGCCTGGTGTTATACTCACCCCAAGATCTTTTTCCTTGAGTGAGGTTTGTAGTCTCTGACCCCCTAGACTGTACTCCGTCTGCGGCCTTCTTTGCCCTTCCCCAATCTTCATGACTTTGCACTTGGTGGGATTGAACTCCAGGAGCCAATTGCTGGACCAGGTCTGCAGCCTGTCCAGATCCCTTTGTAGTTCTGCCTGGTCTTCGATCGAGTGAATTCTTCTTATCAACTTCACGTCATCTGCAAACAGGGACACCTCAGAGTCTATTCCTTCCGTCATGTCGTTCACAAATACCAGAAACAGCACTGGTCCTAGGACTGACCCCTGCGGGACCCCGCTGGTCACAGGTGCCCACTCTGACACCTCGCCACGTACCATGACTCGCTGCTGTCTTCCTGACAAGTATTCCCTGATCCATTGTAGTGCCTTCCCTGTTATCCCTGCTTGGTCCTCCAGTTTTTGCACCAATCTCTTGTGTGGAACTGTGTCAAACGCCTTCTTGCAGTCCAAGAAAATGCAATCCACCCACCCCTCTTTCTCTTGTCTTACTGCTGTCACCATGTCATAGAACTCCAGTAGGTTTGTGACACAGGATTTCCCGTCCCTGAAACCATGTTGGCTGCTGTTGATGAGATCATTCCTTTCTATGTGTTCCACCACTCTTCTCCTGATAATCTTCTCCATGTGTGTGTGTGTGTGTGTGTGTGTGTGTGTGTGTGTGTGTGTGTGTGTGTGTGTGTATATATACTCACCTATTTGTGCTCACCTAATTGTGGCTGTAGGGGTCGAGTCATAGCTTCTGGCCCTATCCCTTCACTGGTCGCTACTAGGTCCACTTTCTCCCTGTTCCATGAGCTTTATCATACCTCTTCTTAAAGCTATGTATGGATCTTGCCCCCACTATATCACTATCCAGATTGTTTCATTTCCTGACAACTCTGTGACTGAAGTAGCACTTCCTAACATCCCTGTGATGTGTCCTGTGTGTGTGTGTGTGTGTGTGTGTGTGTGTGTGTGTGTGTGTGTGTGTGTGTGTGTGTGCGTGTATGTGTGAGTGTGTGTGTGTGTGTGTATGTGTGTGTGTGTGTGTGTATATATGTGTGTGTGTGTGTGTGTGTGTGTGTGTGTGTGTGTGTGTGTGTGTGTGTGTGTGTGTGTGTGTGTGTGTGAGTGTGTGTGAGTGTGTGTGTGTGTGTATGTGTGTGTGTGTGTGTGTGTGTGTGTGTGTGTGTGTGTGTGTGTGTGTGTGTGTGTGTGTGTGTGTGTGTGTGTGTGTGTGTGTGTGTGTAATGGAAAGAAAGGGATACCGGGAGGTCTGGTCTATCTTTGTGTTACCTCCGCAATTGTTTGTGAGAATGACATGTGTTTGTATGTCTAAGTGTGTCTGCCACCAAATGTTTATGTCCTTAAGTAAGAGTTGTGGGTTTGTTTTTTTAAAACTCTCTTTCTCTCTCTCTCTCTTTGTTGGGCACCAGCCCAACCATCCCATTTATTTTATTTTATTTTAGAAAATTGGATAGATCAACAATATGCCGCTACCAGATTATATATGATTGTTACACAATGGTAGTAAAAGCTAGCTGTATTTTCCTTTTCATATTACACTGCGTAGAATAACTTTCACACTATGTTGAAATCTGTCAGCCTGATCTGGGAGACTTTAATAGGGCAATGAGGATATTGCGAAGTATTACCTTAAAAGTTTTGTAGCAACGAGAGATTTACTAGTGGTTTTTATGGGCATTTGGTAGACTGGTAATGTTGTTGGTATAAGAATAGACGTGAATGCGAGCCTTAGGTTTATTGGGTTAGTGGGTACGAAGCGAGTTTGTCTGGTTGCCCCACGTTAGACGATAGGCCTAGCAAGAGAGACAAAGACAGAGAGATATGCAACGTCCGACCTATGGTGCGACTCTCCAGATAGTGAGAGAGAATTAGGGTACACAAAGCTGAGCTCTAGGCGCCAACTAGGTCCGTCAAGCGGTAGCATCAATGCCAAGTGGCAAGGAACATAATACGAAGACCTGACAGGGCTTATAGAACCTCAATGGTTTTTTTCTTAGCTGCATCTCTTGGTATTCCTATTACATTCGCAGGAGAAACTGTGTTTTTAATGAAAAGATCTTCACAAACAATATAAGAGAGTAAAGAAACAGAGGCAGAAAGTGAAATTTGGACTACATTACGCATCTAATAACACATACAGTACATACATCAATGTGGAAACAATACAGCTCCATTATTGCAGTATCCTCTGGGCATTTAAAAATTACATTATACAGTAGTGTGCAAATTAATTGGGACAGGAGTAAATTTTGTGATTATCTCATAAAATGTCTTAGTCTCCAGCTTAATTAATGTAGTTTGGGTTCTTTTATTTTCATAAGAGTTTGCTACCGACTTCTGGCAACCATCCAGTTATGGTGTTACCTTGCAACTCTCGTCAGTGCAACAACGGCGGTTGTTCTGTAAGACATGTCTGCAAGTGTGCTCCATGAGTGAATGTAGTTTCGCTGAAATTCATGATAGATGCCACACCTAGGAAGCATGCAAGTATTTTAGCTCTTACAAAACATGCTGATTTTAGAATCAAATTGCCAAAAATCTGAGCCTAGCCAAGTCAGCTGTTGGTCGGATTCTGAATAGAGCTGACGCCATTGGTGATTGTGGAGCACTGCGTCGAGGAAGATGTGGAAGAAAACGCAAGACAACACTTCACGATGACAAGGTTACCATAAGAAATAGTGTAAAGGATCCAAGAAAATCAGCAAAGATCCACAAAGATATGGCTTCAGCTGGAGTAAATTTTGATTCTTCAACTGTTCGACAAAGGCCTCTTGAAGTTGGCAGAACTGCCAGAAAGTTGGTAAAGAAACAATTATTGCCTGCTGCTATGAAGACAAGGAATGGACGACAGATGAATGGAGAAAAGTTACATTTTCTGATGAGGCGCATTTTGAAGTACATGGGTACAGGTTAGTGGTAGTGAGACCGAGCAAAGGAGAACCTCCTTGGAATTAAACCATTCAACAAGGGCCAAAACACTCATCTAAGAAGATACTTTGGGGTAGTTTTACTACTAAAAGCCTTGGACAACTTGATATTGTTGATGGAACGATGAACAGTGACAAATACAAGGCAAACCTGGTAACTCATTTGCTTCCCATTGTGGAATAGAGACTTGCCTGATGGAGAAGACATTTTCTAGCAGGATCTTGCTTCATGCCACACTTCCAGAAAAATACTGACATTCTCAGCCTCGATGGAGTGAGAAATGACAGAAGGCTGGGATCTAATACGAATTTCTTACTAAGAGAAGTCCATAGCTTCTTGTCAGTAATGCTTTTGTCAGTTACATTACAATTAATTTATCATGGTCTTGTAATATACATCACAGTATTCCCCACATAAAGTCCTATCATTCACCTCAGTATTTTGCAAGAATATTGCTTGGAAGTGAGATGCTGCATATAATAAGCTAATTAATCAGGTGAGAAAAATCTCTATTTAGTACTCTTTCTGAAGGGTAAGAGGAATATTGCATTTCTCCATCCATCAATCTCTCTCTCTCTCTCTCTCTCTCTCTCTCTCTCTCTCTCTCTCTCTAAAAAAAGAAACAAGCAATAATAATTTAATTTTCACTCATATATAAGCGGAACTTGGTTAAAATAAAAATATTATGAAGCCAAACATTTTTGTGTAAGAAATTAGCGCTGTGTCATTGTGAACGAAGCCAAATTTCATTGGTAGTCGCGCACACGCACTCACGCACACACACACAAACACACACACACACACACACACACACATACACACAAACACACACACACACACACACACACACACACACACACACACACATACACACACACACACACACACACACACACACACACACACACACACACACACACACCACAAACTCCACAAACACCACACACACACTACATCTGAGGCGCACACCAACCAGATAACTGCTGCAGCATATGGGCGTTTGGCAAACCTAAGAATAGCGTTCCATACCTCAGCAAATAATCGTTCGAGACTCTGTACACCATGTGCGTCAGGCCTATATTGGAGTATGCAGCACCTGTTTGGAATCCATACCTGGTCAACCACGTCAAGAAATTGGAGAAAGTTCAAAGGTTAAGGGAAATCGGCCTGACGACACTAGAGGACAGGAGGGTAAGGGAAGACATGATAACGACATATAAAATACTGCAAGGAACTGACAAAGTGGACAAAGACAGGATGTTCCAAAGATGGGACGCAGTAACAAGGGGTCACAATTGGAAGTTAAAGACTCCGATGAGTCAAAGGGATGTTAGAAAGTATTTCTTTAGTCATAGAGTTCTCAGGAAGTGGAATAGCCTAGAAAATGACGTCGTGGAGGCAGGAACCATACATAGTTTTAAGACGAGGTTTGATAAAGCTCATGGAGCAGGGAGAGAGAGGACCTAGTAGCGATCAGTGATGAGACGGTGCCAGGAGCTATGGATCGACCCCTGCAACTACAAATAGGTGAGTACACCCCCACACAAACACACTCACACACATACACACACACACACACACACACATACACACAAACTCACACACCCACACACACACTCACACACAAAGATTATCAGGAGAAGAGTGGTGGAACACCTAGAAAGGAATGATCTCATCAACAGCAGCCAACATGGTTTCAGGGACGGGAAATCCTGTGTCACAAACCTACTGGAGTTCTATTACATGGTGACAGAAGTAAGACAAGAGAGAGAGCGGTGGGTGGATTGCATTTTCTTGGACTGCAAGAAGGCGTTTGACACAGTTCCACACAAGAGATTAGTGCAAAAACTGGAGGACCAAGCAGGGATAACAGGGAAGGCACTACAATGGATCAGGGAATACTTGTCAGGAAGACAGCAGCGAGTCATGGTACGTGGCGAGGTGTCAGAGTGGGCACCTGTGACCAGCGGGGTCCCACAGGAGTCAGTTCTAGGACCAATGCTATTTCTGGTATTTGTGAACCACTTGACGGAAGGAATAGACTCCGAAGTGTCCCTGTTTGCAGATGACATGAAGTTGATGAGAAGAATTCATTCGATCGAAGACCAGGCAGAACTTCAAAGGGATCTGGACAGGCAAGAGACCTGGTCCAGCGATTGGCTCCTGGAGTTCAACCCCACCAAGTACAAAGTCATGAAGATTGGGGAAGGGCAAAGAAGACCGCAGACGGGGTACAGTCTAGGGGGGCCAGAGACTACAAACCTCACTCAAGGAAAAAGATCTTGGGGTGAGTATAACACCAGGCACATCTACTGAAATGCACATCAACCAAATAACTGCTGCAGCATATGGGCGCCTAGCAAACCTCAGAACAGCATTCCGACATCTTAATAAGGAATCGTTCAGGACCCTGTACACCGTGTACGTTAGGCCCATATTGGAGTATGCGGCACCAGTTTGGAACCCACACCTAGACAAGCACGTAAAGAAACTAGAGAAAGTGCAAAGGTTTGCAACAAGACTAGTCCCAGAGCTAAGAGGTATGTCCTACGAGGAGAGGTTAAGGGAAATCAACCTGACGACACTGGAGGACAGGAGAGATAGGGGGGACATGATAACGACATACAAAATACTAAGAGGAATTGACAAGGTGGACAAAGACAGGATGTTCCAGAGATTGGACACAGCAACAAGGGGACACAGTTGGAAGTTGAAGACACAGATGAATCACAGGGGTGTTAGGAAGTATTTCTTCAGCCACAGAGTAGTCAGGAAGTGGAATAGTTTGGGAAGCGATGTAGTGGAGGCAGGATCCATACATAGCTTTAAGCAGAGGTATGGTAAAGCTCACGGTTCAGGGAGAGTGACCTAGTAGCGACCAGTGAAGAGGCGGGGCCAGGAGCTTTTACTCGACCCCTGCAACCTCAGCTAGGTGAGCTAGGTGAGTACACACACACACACACACACACACACACACACACACACACACACACGCACACACACACACACACACACACACACACACACACACACACACACACACACGCACACACGCACACACACACACACACACACACACACACACACACACTCACACATACACACACACACTCACACATACACAGACACATACACAAACACACACACAGACACACACACACACACACACACACACACACACACACACACACACACACACACACACACACACTCACACATACACAGACACATACACACACACACACACACACACTCACACACACACACACACACACACACACACACACACACACACACACACACACACACACACACACACACACACTCACAAACACACACTAACACACACACACACTCACACATACACACACACACTCACACATACACAGACACATACACACACACACACACACACACTGAACTGACTTCAGCCACAGAGTAGTCAGTAAGTGGAATAGTTTGGGAAGCGATGTAGTGGAGGCAGGATCCATACATAGCTTTAAGCAGAGGTACGATAAAGCTCACGGCTCAGGGAGAGTGACCTAGTAGCGATCAGTGAAGAGGCGGGGCCAGGAGCTCGGACTCGACCCCCGCAACCTCAACTAGGTGAGTACAACTAGGTGAGTACACACACACACACACTCACACACACACACACACACACACACACACACACACACACACACACACACACACACACACTCACACACACACACACACACACACACACACTCACACACACACACACACACACACACACACACACACACACACACACACACACACACACACACACACACACACACACACACACACACACACACACACATGTAGTTCCCATTTATAAAAAAGGAGACAGAAAAGAGGCACTAAACTATAGACCTGTGTCATTGACGTGTATAGTATGCAAAATTATGGAGAAGATTGTCAGGAGGACAGTGGTGGAGCACCTGGAACGGAACAGGAGTATCAATGCCAACCAGCACGGATTCACGGAAGGCAAATCCTGTGTCACAAACCTTCTGGAGTTTTACGATAAAATAACAGAAGTAAGACAAGAGAGAGAGGGGTGGGTTGATTGCATCTTCTTGGACTGCAAGAAGGCCTTTGACACAGTTCCTCACAAGAGATTAGTGCAGAAGCTAGAGCATCAGGCGCATATAACAGGAAGGGCACTGCAATGGATCAGAGAATACCTGACAGGGAGGCAACAACGAGTCATGGTACGTAATGATGTATCACAGTGGGCACCTGTGACGAGCGGGGTCCCACAGGGGTCGGTCCTAGGACCAGTGCTATTTTTGGTATATGTGAACGACATGACGGAAGGGTTGGATTCAGAAGTGTCCCTGTTTGCAGATGATGTGAAGTTAATGAGGAGAATTAAATCTGATGAAGACCAGGCAGGACTTCAAAGAGACCTGGACAGACTGGACACCTGGTCCAGCAAATGGCTTCTCGAATTTAATCCTGCCAAATGCAAAGTCATGAAGATAGGGGAAGGGCACAGAAGACCACAGACAGAGTATAGGCTAGGTGGCCAAAGACTGCAAACCTCACTCAAGGAGAAAGATCTTGGGGTGAGTATAACACCGAGCATGTCTCCGGAAGCACACATCAATCAGATAACTGCTGCAGCATATGGGCGCCTGGCAAACCTGAGAACAGCATTCCGATACCTTAGTAAGGAATCATTCAAGGCACTGTACACCGTGTATGTCAGGCCCATACTGGAGTATGCAGCACCTGTTTGGAACCCGCACTTGATAAAGCACGTCAAGAAACTAGAGAAAGTACAAAGGTTTGCGACAAGGTTAGTTCCAGAGCTAAGGGGAATGTCCTATGAAGAAAGATTAAGGGAAATCGGCCTGACGACACTGGAGGACAGGAGGGTCAGGGGAGACATGATAACGACATATAAAATACTGCGTGGAATAGACAAGGTGGACAAAGACAGGATGTTCCAGGGAGGGGACACAGAAACAAGAGGCCACAATTGGAAGTTGAAGACACAAATGAGTCAGAGAGATAGTAGGAAGTATTTCTTCAGTCATAGAGTTGTAAGGCAGTGGAATAGCCTAGAAAATGACGTAGTGGAGGCAGGAACCATACACAGTTTTAAGACGAGGTTTGATAAAGCTCATGGAGCGGGGAGAGAGAGGGCCCAGTAGCAACCGGTGAAGAGGCGGGGCCAGGAGCTAGGACTCGACCCCTGCAACCACAAATAGGTGAGTACAAATAGGTGAGTACACAAGTATATATAGTGCTACCTTTTACAAAACTATAACGATTAAACATGACTTCTTTTGAATTAATAATCTGAAAATCTGGTTACCTGGTTAGTGTCATCAGCCAAAATGATATGAAATTTTCTACTTTTTTTTTTATTTAGACACCAAGTGGAATGAGGAATAATCAGAGTTCCTAGTTGACATTCCCTTCTCCCGATCACTCTGCCTGAAGCTCCTGCCACGACATCCAGATTTCATTAGTAAACTTTCCTTGATTCATAAAGACTTCCGTAAATAGATTTTCAACATCACGACTCAAGTCAAAAGTAATTCGTGTCAGCAGGTCTCATAACAGTGGCTTTAACAATGGGCAGAACTCTTAAAACATACTTTCATCTTTTTGAGTGCTCAAAAATACTGAGGGGTTGCGCTTGGTTTCCTGTTCTATGCTAATGAAAGATATTATCACATCTCCCGCAGTCGTTGCTCTTTCATCACGTCAGTGTGTTTAACCAAATAGATATTATCGCCAAGCCAGGCAAATGTAGTGACAGTCTGTCCGTATCCAGCTCTCGCTCTCTTTGTGATATTCAGGGAATTTTTTTGCTTATTGTTTATGGTGTATTTCCCTAAACACATTATTTCAACATGTTTCTTCTACCGTTCATCATACGGCGATTTGCTTAAAGTGCAACACTGCTTAGCTCCTGATGACGCACTGAGAATTGAGAAAGTTTCTGAACTGACGATTTCCGCCCCTTGTGGCTTGTCTTGCATATATATATATATATATATATATATATATATATATATATATATATATATATATATATATATATATATATATATATATATATATATATATATATATATATATATGTACATATAAATATATATATGCAATGAATTCGCAAGAGCAGTCGAAATATACACAAACACTGATTTCTGGCTGAAGGAAACTCGAACCTACGAACCTTAGAACAAGGTACGCAGTGCTATACCAATCTACCCACACTGGACAATACCTTGGCGTGTAGCTAGCGCTACACGTTGATCCAAGGAAGCCAGCTTTCAGGAAGAAGGCTTACAGCTTTTCATCTCATC
This sequence comes from Cherax quadricarinatus, assembly GCF_038502225.1. Classification (NCBI taxonomy): domain Eukaryota; kingdom Metazoa; phylum Arthropoda; class Malacostraca; order Decapoda; family Parastacidae; genus Cherax; species Cherax quadricarinatus. The sequence goes on along the minus strand of NC_091292.1, from coordinate 26,258,318 downwards.
CCCTGCATGCATCAGCCTTACTAGAGAATTTTAACAACGCAAGGAATTCGCAAGAGCAGTCGAAATATACACAAACACTGATCTCTGGCTGAAGGAAACTCGAACCTACGAACCTTAGAACAAGGTATGCAGTGCCATACCAATCTACCCACACTGGACAATACCTTGGCGTGTAGCTTGCGCTACACGTTGATCCAAGGCAGCCAGCTATCAGCTTACAGCTTTTCATTGGTTCGTAGATTGGTATAGCACTGCGTACCTTGTTCTAAGGTTCGTAGGTTCGACTCTCCTTCAGCCAGAGATCAGTGTTTGTGTATATTTCGCCTGCTCTTGCGAATTCCTTGCATTGTTAAAATTCTCTAGTAAGGCCGACCCCTACCCCGCCTTCCTTCCACTACAGACTGATACACTCTTCAAGTTATTCTGTTTCGCTCCATTCTCTCTACATGTCCGAACCACCTCAACAACCCTTCCTCAGCCCTCTGGACAACAGTTTTGGTAATCCCGCACCTCCTCCTAACTTCCAAACTACGAATTCTCTGCATTATATTCACACCACACATTGCCCTCAGACATGACATCTCCACTGCCTCCAGCCTTCTCCTCGCTGCAACATTCATCACCCATGCTTCACACCCATACAGGAGCATTGGTAAAACTATACTCTCATACATTCCCCTCTTTGCTTCCAAGGACAAAGTTCTTTGTCTCCACAGACTCCTAAGTGCACCGATCACCCTTTTCCCCTCATCAATTCTATGATTCACCTCATCTTTCATAGACCCATCTGCTGACACGTCCACTCCCAAATATCTGAATACATACACCTCCTCCATACTCTCTCCCTCCAATCTGATATCCAACCTTTCATCACCTAATCTTTTTGTTATCCTCATAACCTTACTCTTTCCTGTATTCACTTTCAATTTTCTTCTTTTACACACCCTACCAAATTCATCCACCAACCTCTGCAACTTCTCTTGAGAATCACCCAAGAGCACAGTGTCATTAGCAAAGAGCAACTGTGACAACTCCCACTTTATGTGTGATTCTTTATCTTTTAACTCCACACCTCTTGCCAAGACCCTCGCATTTACTTCTCTTACAACCCCATCTATAAATATATTGAACAACAACGGTGACATCACACATCTTTGTCTAAGGCCTACTTTTACTGGGAAATAATCTCCGTCTTTCCTACACACTCTAACTTGAGCCTCACTATCCTCGTAAAAACTCTTCACTGCTTTCAGTAACCTACCTCATATACCATACATCTGCAACATCTGCCACATTGCCCCCCTATCCACCCTGTTATACGCCTTTTCCAATCCATAAATGCCACAAAAACCTCTTTAGCCTTATCTAAATACTGTTCACTTATATGTTTCACTGTAAACACCTGGTCCACACACCCCCTACCTTTCCTAAAGCCTCCTTGTTCATCTGCTATCCTATTATCCGTCTTACTCTTAATTCTTTCAATAACAACTCTACCATACTCAACAGACTTATCCCCCTATAATTTTTGCACTCTCTTTTGTCCCCTTTGCCTTTATACAAAGGAACTATGCATGCTCTCTGCCAATCCCTAGGTACCTTACCTTCTTCCATACATTTATTAAATAATAGCGCCAACCACTCCAAAACTATATCCCCACCTGCTTTTAACATTTCTATCTTTATCCCATCAATCCCAGCTGCCTTACCCCCTTTCATTCTACCTACTGCCTCACGAACTTCTCCCCACACTCACAACTGGCTCTTCCTCACTCCTACAAGATGTTATTCCTCCTTGCCCTATACACGAAATCACAGCTTCCCTATCTTCATCAACATTCAACAATTCCTCAAAATATTCTCTCCATATTCCCAATACTGTAACTCCCAATTTAATAACTCTCCTCTTCTATTTTTAACTGACAAATCCATTTGTTCTCTAGGCTTCCTTAACTTGTTAATCTCAATCCAAAACTTTTTCTTATTTTCAACAAAATTTGTTGATAACATCTCACCCACTCTCTCATTTGCTCTCTTTTTACATTGCTTCACCACTCTCTTAACCTCTCTCTATTTCGCCATATACTCTTCCCTCCTTGCATCACTTCTTCTCCCAGTTGCCCTCAAAGATTCTTTAAGTCTTATGATACACTTAATAACAATAAAAATTTGCGCCTTACTAAAGCAGACAAAATAAATGCAATAGTAATTATGAAAGAAAATGATTACCAAGAAAAAATGAATAATCTCTTAGATGATACTGAAACCTATTCTAAACTTAGGAAAAATCCCCTAGAAACCGTTAACAGCAATTTCAATAAAACAATAAAACTTCTACTGAAAGGCAAAGATGAATTAGTCAAACAATTTACTTCCACTAATCCATCTTTACCTTACATGTATGGACTAATAAAAACACACAAACCAGGGAATCCAGTCAGACCAATTATTAGCTCCATAGGGTCAGTTTCATATAAATTATCCAAATGGCTTGTTGATATTTTGAGCCCTATTGTTGGCAAAATTTCTAACTTTAATGTTAAAAACAACATAGACTTGGTTGATAAATTAAGCTCCTTGACTGACTTAAATGATTTTAACATGGTTAGTTTTGATGTTACTTCCTTGTTTACGAAAGTTCCTGTTGATGATTTATTAAGTTTCTTATCTGAAGAACTCGTTAACTATGATTTACCATTGCCAGTTCCTTCTATCATTAAGCTTATTAAACTTTGCATTGTTGATGCAAAATTTGTATTTAATGATAAGTTTTACACTCAGAAGTTTGGTATGGCAATGGGAAATCCTCTTTCACCTGTTCTTAGTAACCTATACATGGAATTTTTTGAAACAAGGTTGCTTAACACAATCTTCCCTAATAGAGCTAAATAGTTCAGATATGTTGATGATATTTTGTGTCTTATGCCCAAAATGTAGATATACACCATTTCCTTGGAAAATTAAATAGCTTAGCCCATTCTATAAACTTTACTGTTGAGTTTGAAGAAAATAACTCATTGCCTTTTCTAGATGTTTTAATTATTAAGGGTAATAATGAATTCAAATTTAAAATTTACAGAAAACCTACAAATAACTGTTCCTATGTCCACTATTATTCCTCGCATCAAGATAGAGTCAAACTGTCTGTTTTCTCATCAATGTTTTTGAGAGCTTTAGGAATTTGTAGTCCTGAGTTCATAGATGAGGAAATATCCAAAATTTATGAAATAGGTAATGATTTAAAATACCCAAGAAATGTAATTGATAAATCTTTTAAAGTTCCTAGAAATACTTTTTACAATCCAAAAAGGGACAACCAGCCTTATTCAACTAAAAATATGTTGGTTCTCCCTTACCATGAAAACTTGGTTGATATGCCTTCTCTTCTTAAGACTTTTAATATTAAAGTTGTATTCAAAAATCTTGATACAGTAAAAAAAACTTTTGATAAAGAATTCCCCCCAAAATGCTGATGGATGTGTCTATAAGATTCCTTGTAAAATTTGCGATAAAGTTTATTACGGTCAAACTGGTAAAAATCTCGAACTAAGATTAAAACAACATAAATATAGCATTAGAACTGGACAAGATTCCAATGCTCTATTTATTCATGTACGAGATTTTAACCATCCAATTGATTTTCAAAAAGTTGAGAAAGTAGTATCAAGCAAGTCCATGGTCGACAGGAATATAATTGAATCTTGTTTCATAAAAAGCAGTTTCGACAATAATATGAATATTTCCTTTGTTTATATGAATTAGATCCATTTATAATTAATAGAATTTGGGGAGAATTTAATAATACACTGGACAAATAATAATTTTTAAATTTTCTTGGGTAGAATAGTTTGTGGGTGAGTTGTGCGAAGGACCTATCCAAGTTGGGTCGGCGCGCGTCACGTGTTTTAACCGTTGTGGGATCTGATAGTGAGGTGCTGGCCAGACCCCTTATATAGCTTCCTTGGATGCTTTACTTTCATAGTTCCTTGATAATGTGAGTAGTCACGAAAGCGCTTGGAATTTCTCTATTCTTTCAGAGTGGTTGTTTTGCATATATATATATATATATATATATATATATATATATATATATATATATATATATATATATATATATATATATATATATATATATATATATATATATATATATATATATATGTATATATATATATATGTATATATATATATATATATATATATATATATATATATATATATATATATATATATATATATATATATATATACATATGTGTGTGTGTGTGTGTGTGTGTGTGTGTGTCTGTGTCTAGTGGCATGATCTACATGTTACTTCTGAATGAATGAACTTACTGCCCATACTTTGACTGATGATTAAATAAGTTTCCAGTGCATTTACAACATCACTGTTATAACAAAAATGTTTTACCAGTGTAAGATGTGACTGAATTTTGAAACATATTGGAAGATAGCAGAACTTTCTTGACTTTTCTTAATTTTCTTAATGGATCTTATGTACATGATGGTTCTTGTACTCAGACTTCTACCACTTTTTCCTATGTGTAAATAAATTAATTCCTTACACTATATTTTATATTTCCTGGGCTTTTCGCTGTTGACTGAATTCTTATTGCCCCAAAAAATTTTTTTATATATCCAGTCATTTAACTCAGAAACATTTTGTTTCGTACTAGTGTTAACTATCATTTTAGATTATCTTCTGTTGAGAAAGTTTCTCCCATGAGGTTTCCATTCCCATTACTTTACAAAATAACATTAATTTGCTGATATCAAATAATTCTTTAGGAACCTGTCTATATCAGTTAGTGTCAGAAACTGTTTGCAGAGTGTAAATATTTAGTGAACAGATATATATTGCCCGGAGGAAAAAAAAAAGCAGAAATTACACTCTCCCAAAATTTAATAAAAGTAGATAAGAGGGGGAAAGATAAAATGGCAAAAATGGTCAGTGTTAATATTGTGCAACCATCAAGTCGTCAGCGAGGATCCGCATGGCTGAGCTCCAGGTGACGTGTGGCACAGAAGGTGGTGAGCACCTCCGGCACTGCGTCGATGGAAGCACCAACAGCCTGTCTGTGCATCATCCCTGGCATGAAGTAATTAACACTACCCCCTCGTCATATATTGAAATGAATTTTCATTCACTTTAGTCAGGCATTACCGAGTTTAATTGATTTCGGCATTGGATAATATATTTCCCTCTAATTACGGAGTATTTACTCCCCCTTTGTAGTAGTACACATCTGTACTACATTAATAACAAACCACGTATATAAGCAACACTTGCACATTCAGTGAGGACAATTATTAAGAGCGCTATAACACGTGCAACTAAAATGTGTAAAAAGCCTTAAACAGGGCACGGAGAGCAAAAAATATTTTGAATATATTGATACACAAAGATAAAAGCAAAAAAAAAAAAAATAAGTTATTAGCTTTCCAAACTCCAACATAAACGATAAGCTCGTTTATAAGGCGATTATTTCACTCGAGATAAATAAATAAATAAACAAGCAGCACACACACACACACACACACACTCACACACACACACACACTCACACACACACACACACACTCACACACACACACACATACACGAACACACTTCCACACACGCGTGTATGGAGAGAGATTGAGAGAGAGAGAGAGAGGGAGAGAGAGAGAGAGAGAGAGAGAGAGAGAGAGAGAGAGAGAGAGAGAGAGAGAGAGAGAGAGAGAGAGAGAGAGAGAGAGAGACAGAGAGAGAGAGAGAGAGAGAGAGAGAGAGAGAGAGAGAGAGAGAGAGAGAGAGAGAGAGAGAGAGAGAGAGAGAGAGAGAGAGAGAGAAGTTCAGAGAACCTAGGGAGGCCGAGTAACAGAAAATACAAAACTAGAAAAGTTTTAACCAACGGCCGGATGCAATATGCATCGGGCCATCCACTGTGTGTGTGAAGACATAAAAATTAAAAGTTTACTGTACGATTTTACGGCCAAATGCAAGCCAGCATTTGAAGACCAGATCCTGAGTACAAGACGACCTCTGACCTAACAGATCGGAAGAGAGATGTAAATAATAAATAATTCTGGACATAACTGTCTTACCTAACAACCTGTCGGTATTTTATACCATTTTAATGTTCAATCTGTCAGACACTGCAACACAAGGGTATCTTGGTACAGACCTGCAATCTACTTCGACAACCTCTATTAGTGAGAACGGCTGGATTTGAGAGGGACCTGACCTCCCAACATCTGCGTTCTTACCTCTTCTAGTGACCTACGTCTCACCTCCTGGCGCTATATAAGGCTCCATCCTGTCACTTCATCTCCATATTGTTTCATTCTATGGAACAATGCTCTTCTCCAGACTGAGGGACTGACCACCTCAAAACTTTAAGGGTGATGGACTGATTACATCGTCTTCAAGTATCTTCAGCTTCTATCAACTTTTCTGTAGTCGACTGAAGAAGCCTACTGTGTAGGCGAAACATTTCGAAATAAAGATACCTAACTGTTGCATATGTGTCTTACCTAACAACCTGTCGGTATTTTATACCATTTTAATGTTCAATCTGTCAGACACTGCAACACAAGGGTATCTTGGTACAGACCTGCAATCAACTTCGACAACCTCTACTAGTGAGAACGGCTGGATTTGAGAGGGACCTGACCTCCCAACATCTGCGTTCTTACCTCTTCTAGTGACCTACGTCTCACCTCCTGGCGCTATATAAGGCTCCATCCTGTCACTTCATCTCCATATTGTTTCATTCTATGGAACAATGCTCTTCTCCAGACTGAGGGACTGACCACCTTAAAACTTTAAGGGTGATAGACTGATTACATCGTCTTCAAGTATCTTCTGCTTCTATCAACTTTTCTCTACTCGACTGAAGAAGCCTATTGTGTAGGCGAAACGTTTCGAAATAAAGATACCTAACTGTTGCATATGTGTCTTACCTAACAACCTGTCGGTATTTTATATCATTTTAATGTTCAATAACTGTAATAGCTTAAACAATGCAATAACGATTTCTTATGAAACTCCAATTGGTATTATCACTATTTTGACAGTTACTACTAGTACTACTACTACTACTACTACTACTACTACTACTACTACTACTACTACTACTACTACTACTACTACTACTACTACTACTACTACTGCTACTACTACTGTCTCTTGTTACCTCTGTTATTATTAAAACAACACTGTTGTTACTGTCACTACTACTACGACAACTACTACTATTACTACTACTTGGTATGTGACGATGCCTCTATGTCTTGCAACTCATCTGACCCTTCTGTCCTTCATATTCTTCAAGACTACGGCTCGGAACACCTGTTCCTAGGCTGAGGGACTTATTGCCTTATCTTGCACCTCTTCAGTCTTTTTTGTCCCTGTATTGTACTGATAAAACCACTGGTTGGCGAAACGTCTACATAATAAAGATACCCAGTTGTAGCACTTGTGCCTAATATTTCAACTTGTCGGTATTATATAGCAACGACGTTAAAATATATAGGTGTATCAGAATCATGTCCCATAGTCGACAGTGGTGATTAGACGTTTACCAAAATTCTAGCAGTGGCTGATAATAGTCAGAAGAGGGCAAATCTTCACGTGTAATTGCCACGTTCAGTTCCGGAGAACAAGTAAAGTTCATTGCCTTGTTTGAATACATCGATGTATCCGGAGACCCAACAGGAGACATCTTTATGTCATCTAGAAGTGTAACATAACACTGTTGGCCGTCAAGAAGAGTGGGATGAGAAGAATTAAAGCAACATCACACACCCAATTCGACATGCCCTCCCGACCAGTTAAGAGTATGACAGGATGGGGGCCTCACTGTTACGTTAACTGCTGGTTCAACAGCCAATCACGTGAAAGCCTGCGAATTCTGTAAAGTGACGTCTTAACACATAGAACAGAACTGGCAAGTTTCCACCTCTGGTCGAATACACTGTGCACTATAGTGGCTCATGCTCGTGCTATACCATTTGCCATTTATTCTCTGTACATAGAGTAAATATTTATACATATTGTGGTGAAGGAATACACGGTGTGAGAATTTTATTTCTGCTTGTCTGCCTTTTCCCTGCATTGCCGAGTTTGCTGATTTACTGATGAGCAGATGCAACAGGCCCATCTGGCTACTATCTATGTTCATAATAAGCACATACCAGTTGGAGAAACATGGGACTTACGAGAATGAAGGAGTGAGGGACATTGATCGCTGGGACGCCCCAAGGTCAGATAGCGAGGTTCAGAATAGGGCGAACTGAATGGGACGGAGGAAGAAGATGGAGAGAGGCAACATGGATCTAGAGGTGAATAGGAAAAGGACGCTGTGATGAAGGACGCCTATGGAAGGAGATAACTATCATACGAATGAATTACCATCACGAAAAGTTACCACTTGACTCCTGTTGAGCTACACACGAAGAGATATGACTTGACAACCACCAGTAACTGTAATGCCAAATTTCTGGTAGAAATTACCACTGACTAAGAATGCCGGGATATGGATTAAGATGGACTAAGAGACATGATCACTGTATGTATAAGATACTCAAAGTACACAAGGAGAAACACTTTGAACTGAGAGGAAACAAAATGAGAGAACATAAATGTAAGCTAGATAAGCAAATCTGAGAGTGGAGAACGAGTGGAGTGCAAAGAGGAAGAGATATATTAAAGGAAAATTAAATACATAGGCTCAAAGTAGGCATGAGGAACGTTCACACACATCCTCACGTGTTCTCCAGAAGAACCTTCTAGGTGTCTTCGCCTCATTCCTCTGCTTGAATGTTAGAATTATTTCATTAACTAAACCAGAAGTTTATCACGTATTATTTTCAGCATGGATAACTTCGCTAATGTAAAGACTGAAGTTGAAGAATAGAACTAGATATTCTCGACAGCGGATACACAGAGTCCCTCTGGCGGTGCAAACCGGCATTAAAGATACAACATAGAAACTTGGTAAATAAAATAAGTAAAAATATATTTACTTTTATCTTTTATAAACAAAGTTATTGATAATAATGTTTTGTGAGAATTCCATCAATTCGTAGGGGTCTAAAGCGGCTGGGGAACAAGAGTTAACCGAGTTTGATCAACAGAACTTGATAACTCCAATTTGTCTGATCCAGAGCCGTCACGTGCATCAAGGCATTTTTTGAAGGTAGGAGATCACAGAAACATCACATGAACTACATTAACAGACCATCATACTCCAAAGTAATAAATTAGTGTAGTCTGAGGGTGAGATTCCTCTCACGGCAATAAAGTTAATGTGCCGGAGAGATTGATCCACTCCATTATGTAGTCCAGTCGTAGGCACACGCCATAACTGCTGAAGTCGAGCTACTGTTCATTTATTAGAACATAAGAACATAAGAAAGAAGGAACACTGCAGCAGGCCTACTGGCCCATTCAAGGCAGGTCTATGTCACCCCCCCCCCCGGAATACACCAATGACCCACCCAGTCAGGTCACATCCACTTAAGGAAGGAGCACAGCATCAGACCTAGTAGCACAAGCTAGTCAGGTCTAACGCACCTACCCACACCCACTCATGTATTTATCTAAGCTATTTTTAAAACTACACAACGTTTTAGCTTCTATGACGGTACTCGGGAGTTTGTTCCACTCATCCACAACTCTATTACCAAACCAGTGCTTTCTTATATCCTTCCTGAATCTGAATTTTTCCAACTTAAATTCATTGCTGCGTGTCCTGTCAAGGCTAGATATTTTTAGCACGCTATTTACATCCCTTTTATTAATTCCTGTTTTCCATTTATACATCTCAATCATATCATCCCCTAGTCCTACGCCTTTCTAGAGAGTGCAGATTCAGTCTATCATCATAGTGAAGATTTCTGATACACGGGATCAACTTTGCCATCCTCCTTTGTACGTTTTCCAGAGCATTTATATCCATTCTGTAATTCGGTGACCAGAACTGTGTAGCATAATCTAAATGAGGCCTAACCAAGGATATATAGAGTTGAAGAACAACCTGAGGACTCCTGTTATTTATGCTTCTTGATATGAAGTCAAGGATTCTGTTAGCTTTATTGCGAACGCTTATGCACTGTCTTGGTTTCAGATTACTGCTAACCAGAATTCCTAAATCCTTTTCGCAATCAGTAATATTGAGATCTACATTATTTAGTTTATATGTAGTATGGTTATTTTCCTGTCCAGCATTTAGAACTTTCCATTTGTTTATATTAAACTGCATCTGCCACTTCTACGACCACTGCATCAGTCTATTCAAATCATCCTGGAGTGCTCTAATGTCCTCATTAGAATGAATTGGACGGCCCATTTTGGTGTCATCAACAAATTTGCTTATGTCGCAATTTATTCCCTTGTCTATGTCGTTTATGTAAATTGTGAACAACAAAGGGCCCAACAATGACCCCTGTGGAACACTGCTAGTGACGTGCCCCCATTCTGATTTCGTCCCATTTATGCAAACTCCTATTCCGTGTGCCTCAAATTTCCTCAATAGCCTCTGATGTGGAACTCTGACGAAAGCCTTACTGAAGTCCATATACATAATATCATATTCAATACCATGATCTACCTCCTCAGACACCTTATTGATAAAATTTAGTAAATTCGTAAGACGGAAACGCCCCTTTGTAAAACCGTTTTGAGATTCATTAATCACTTTATGCCTTTCAAGATGGCTACGAATTGCCTCGGCAATTATTGATTCCATAAATTTTCCCAATATGGAGGTAAAGCTTATTGGTCTATAGTTCGAAGCTAAGGACCTGTCACCTGCCCTGTAAATAGGTATTACATTTGCCATTTTGCACTTGTCTGGCACTATGCCAGTTTGTGGTGATATGTTGAAAAGATTAGCCAAAGGTTTGCTACGTTCCTCTTTACATTCCTTTAAAACCTTTGCAAAAAGTTCGTCAGGGCCTGGGGACTTGTTAGGTTTTAATTTCTCTATTTGTCTGAGGACCATGTCACTAGTTACCCCAATCGTGCATAGTTTATTATCGTCCTGTTCAGCATAACTTATTATTCCTGGAATTTCCAGCCAAGCAGAAGTCTGAGACAGAGACTTGATTGCAGTTATGTAGGTAATTCCAGCAAATAAGCAGCTGATGGAAAAGTACAAACCTCAGTACAAGTACAAGCCTCATCAGCCAGGATGGAGCTGTCCATAGCTCACAGGCTTTGCAAAGCAGTCACAACCAGGCTGCTCTGGCGTTTTCTCGCAGGAACTAGTCCAGTTTATTCTTTGTTCCCTTGCTAAGAGAGAACTTTATCTATGTACAATAGTTTTTTTTCATGATGGCAGACAACAGTATCTGTGGCCCGGCATTGTTTAAAATATTTTTCTACTGTTAAAAAAAAGGTGACGAGCAGAAAAATACAAATAAAATCACGAGATTCTTGGCGGAAAACAGAAGACGACTTAGTGATTCAGTAAACTTCCCTTAATTCCACCCAGGAAGTCCACAAATGAAATTGCCTCTCTCTCTCTCTCTCTCTCTCTCTCTCTCTCTCTCTCTCTCTCTCTCTCTCTCTCTCTCTCTCTCTCTCTCTCTCTCTCTCTCTCTCTCTCTCTCTCTCTCTCTCTCTCTCTCTCTCTCTCTCTCTCTCTCTCTCTAAATAACAAAAAAAGGCACAATACCGTGACTGGAACGATACGCAAATAACCCGCACATGGAAGAGAGGAGCTTACGACGACGTTTCGATCCGACTTGGACCATTTATAAAGTCACACTGTAAATGGTCCAAATCGGACCGAAACGTCGTCGTAAGCTCTCTGAGGCTCTCTCTCTCTCTTTCTCTCTATATTGTAAACTTATTTACTTACAAATATGTGTATAATTTACTAATTTTAATTATCTACTTGCGGTTTGAGCGATGGCGTTTTTACACGTAGAACCCCAGGCATGTGATGAATTTATCGAGATAATAATAAAATTGCTGTATGTTTTGCAACACACTAATCTCTGATTCCATTACTGACATTTTTATTTGATTATTTGGACTGAGGCTCAACTCGTCCTCACTGAAATATATGACCATAAACGCCGACAGTGACTGGAAGCTTCGCTAATCGCCGTTATCGCCACCGTGGAACACACAGTAATACTTGGAGCTCCAAAATTTAAAACGTACTGTTAGGATATAGGAATCACCTAACCTGACTGTCTCCCTGACCTCATGTCAGAAAATTCTCAATTACATTTTTCAAATCAAAATTTGACACACCTCACTTCCAGCATAAATACACTGTTATTTTCGAACTCTGTATGTTTGAAGTGATCAAGGTTCAAGGACCATAACGTTGTCTAATATACATGTTTTAGGGTTTGCTCGCGTGTCTTTTTAAATCAGTCTGTAGCTGTGGGGAGGCAGTTGGGTTACAGTTGGTGCCTCTGTTTCCGAATCTTTCCTATAAGAGGCTCCGTGGTTCAGCGGTAGTGTTGGCCCTGTTAAAACCCAGGATCATCTTTCTATTTATTCCTCTATAGTCGTTTATTAAGTCTTAAAATGGGTATATATATATATATATATATATATATATATATATATATATATATATATATACATATATATATATATATATATATATATATATATATATATATATATATATATATATATATATATATATATATATATATATATATATACACACATATATACATCACCGATTATAAGGCGAAAATCTCATCCGGCTCCTCTGAGCTGGGGCGTGTGCCCAAAATACAGCAGGCATTACCCCTTTGAACAGCCCCACTAAGCCGCTGGAACAGAAAACTAGCTGCCCCGGGATCCCTAGTTACCCTGATGAGTCTTTTTCCCAGCTCCTTAAGGAATTTAGATGCACTCTTTCCCCATGAGCCAAGGGTCTCTGAGCCTATGGGAACAAACATATAATGACGGGCAAGTTGTCCATATTTTCTAGACTTCTGGGACTCTCTGAAGCTGGCGGCTGCCCCTCCTTCCTCCCTCGTGTATTGGAGATAGGTATCAGCCAAGGTAGATGCACATGTATAGTCCCACACCACCTGCTTCCCGTCTGTCCAGGCTTGAAGGATGATACCATCTGGACGCTTGTGGCTGCCATCAGATCTGCGGCAATCTTTCCCTCGGATTTACGGCACACAAGACCATGGTACCCGAATCGGTCTGCTGCTTCACTGCCACAAATATACCTGTGTTCTGCGAGAATAGGGGTGGCAAGTCGAAGGGCAATACCGATGCGGATGGTCTGTGGGTCGAGGCGTGTGCCAAGGCTGGAGTTGGGAATAGCCAACAGTAAGTCCCCTGCATGAAGGACTCTCACTGCCAGGAGGCGGGCTGTATCCTTCCCTGAAACACTCTGAAGCATTGTTGAGGGTACCACCTCTAGAACTGTTCTGGGGACCCTCATCCTCAGAGAAAAGAATATATATATATATATATATATATATATATATATATATATATATATATATATATATATTCTTGACGTATATTTTTGTTCTTAGTGCTGTATAACTCTTATGGGTTTGGTGCTTATTTATGATTAATATTGGTGTTATTATATTATTATTATTAAGAATGAAGAGCTCCATTTTTAACGTCACATTTCAAAATACCCATAATATGGAAGAAATGGAATAGTTAATCAGCGAAATACATAAGAAAAATGAGACATATTTATAAAGAACAACTAAACCCATTGGAATCATACAGCGCCCGGGGAAGAGGCAATCAGGCATGATCCAGGAGGGCAGCTCTAATACCTAGGATGATGAGCCCTTCCCTGGCAGTAATACTCCTTTAACAGTGAAGAACAAGAAGTACGCCTAACCACTGATGCACCTATCAACACCTCTTCAGTTTTTCTGAGGCGTGACCTGAAGGTGGCTACATCTCCTGGTATCGAATGCTCTTCACTATTCTACTATTGTAAATACATCATGCTCTTGTGGGAGGAGTTGCCGGTCTTTGGGACCTAATAAGTTACATTGAAAAGAAATGTAGGGTATGATGAAGGAGGACAGGAGCGAGATGTTACCTTGGGCACTCGCTACTTCACTCAATGCACTCACTACACTCTTCGTTAAGCACAGTTTTAAATACACACGGACCATCATACAAATGCAAAAGATGGGGTAATCTTATGCCAAAGGATTACTGATGTTTGTGCAGCGGCGGCATCAAGACGATTAGTTGACAGCGAGGCAACCAAGTCAATAACAGTATTAGTGGTAGAAGTAGTAGTAGTAGTAGTAGTAGTAGTATTAGTAATAATAATAATAATAATAATAATAATAATAATAATAATAATAATAATAATAATAATAATAATAATAATAATAATAATAATCTTCATTTCTACAAGTACATGTACAACGTATGTGGACCCCAGCTGACATCACTGATTTACTATATAGAAAGTCCCTTGTTATGCAAAGCATTTCCTGCAAATTAGGTTAATTTTGTCCCTCGGGAGTAGTGGGACTCTCGAAATTCATCAAAGGTATAGGTGAACAGGGACAGCAGGTGACTAAGAGAGTTATGGTAGGTATAGCAGATCCGGTGATAGCCAGAAGTACAGCCACTGTTATGCACAGTTCTCTGAAGGGCAGTGGAGTAACGCGAATGTATAAGAAACAGTGCTAATTTACTAAGGTAGTTGAAACCCACGTCGTCCACCCAGTTCCCTCTCTTCTGCAAATTCTATATTTTTCAATATACTATGGAATATTTATAGCCTTTTTTTTAGGCAGCACTGGCAGCAAAATGAGGGTAGGGAGATAACCTTCGGCTTTTCTATCTTTGTCTCATACACATAGATAATATACATAGACCCTACAAGTTCTTAATCTAGATAGAAATAGATAGTTCTTATCAGATAGGCTCGATTTGGACTTACAATCCGCTGTTTGTCTTTCCCATATGCCCATGTACCAGCATCAAGCATCTCCTTGAAGGGTTGTCGACGTCGCCCTTGCGACCTTCTCGAGGAAGGTGTTAGTCTGTCTCTCGAAAAATTATACGTGTTAGGATTTTGTTGGGCATGGATAGGTTTATTGATGATTAGTGAAGTAAATGTTTTCTAAATTCGTAACAAATTATATCCTACATCAGAGGGAAAGAAAAGGTGGGTGAGAGAGAGGGAGGGAAGGTAGGGAGCTAGACGGGAGGGCAGGAGGTTGGGAGAGGAAGAGTAAGATATGAAGGGACTTACTCGATAAATCGTTATGACACAATTCTAAACAACTCACCGCACGGGGGGTTCGAATCCACGGGCAAGTTAGTCCTAAATCTAGCAGGCCAGTGCATTATCCACTGGGCAATGCTGGTAGATAAAGGTTTTATGGGATATGAGCTGGAGCACGATACAGCCGTGCTGGTGTGAGATTCATCACAATTGGGCCCATGCTGACCTACCTATGTTATATAGAAATACGTCTTATTCGATGTATCTTATTAGGCCGGAAAGATCCAGTGGACAACACACTTGTCTGCTAGTTTTCGGACTGGTTTGCCATAGGTTCGAGCCTCCAGCTTGATGAGATGGGAAGAGGGAGAGAGTAATGGTGGGTGAGAAGAAGGAAGGATGAAGTGAATGGGTGTAGGAGAGAGAAAATATGGGAGAAATAGATGAAGTTTGGGAGGAAGTGAGGAAGTGATGGAGGAAGAGAGGAAGTATGGATGGGAGAGAGAGGAAATAGGGGTGGGGTGGGAGAGGGGAAGCTTCAGTTTGAACGAGAAGGCTTAGTGAGAGAGAGAGAGAGAGAGAGAGAGAGAGAGAGAGAGAGAGAGAGAGAGAGAGAGAGAGAGAGAGAGAGAGAGAGAGAGAGAGAGAGAGAGAGAGAGAGAGAGAGAGAGAGAGCGAGAGAGAGAGAGAGAGAGAGAGAGAGAGAGAGAGAGAGAGAGAGAGAGAGAGAGAGAGAGAGAGAGAGAGAGAGAGAGAGAGAGAGAGAGAGAGAGAGAGAGAGAGAGAGGAAGTGGAGGCCATGGCATCATCTGTGGGGATGAAGGAACCTGTCAGTAAACAGACCTCACTCACAATGGTTCCCATTGTTTGGCTCACTCTCTCTCTCTCTATTGCTCTTCCCTAGTCTGCCACCCGTATTACCTCCTTATTGGGCAGTTCTCGCTATTGGGCCCAATCCCTCCCATATTCAGTTCGTTCAATGGAAAGCAATCCTCTCTCTCTCTTTTGATATATATTTAGTTTGTTCTTAATACCTGGTCTCTGTTATAGCAACAATATTTATATTACCTGCACCTGCAAGTAATCTTAGCTCATCTATCTCATTTCTTAGTCTCCTACTATTAACAGAGTAAACTTAAAGAGAGCTAGTCACTCGCTGCCTTCTACTGTCACTCTTTGTTTGTTGATCAATTGCTTTGCCTTAACAAGCAGCTTTATTTTGAGTATTGTCTTTCAAACATATCCCTGAGATATCCTTATAATATCTGCTGTTTAAAACCCTATTACAGCCTGATTGTTTCCCACAGACATCCATACCTCTATAATCTATTATTTTAAAGTCCTAGACAAGTCAGCAATGGTTCCCTCCATCGAGTTGGCTAATGCAACCACTCCAACCCCAGAGAGATGTACCCCATCCCTTGCATACATATCACGTTTGCCATAGAATTTGTCCCCGTTATCAGTGAGTGGGATTGCAAGTTTGTTGCAGTACCTGTCTAGCCAGCAATTTATACCAGTTGCCCTAGACATCCATTCAGTGCCCACTCCCATTCCAGGCAAAATGATACATATGATTGGGACCCCTCCCTATGGTGGACTTGTATTTATCCAGCAGCTTCTGTCTCCTGCCCCTCCCGATGTCCTTTACATCAGCACTAAGACAGACATATATTGATTCCATTACCTGACATAATATTATTCAACCTGTTGACTATGTCACCAACTCCAGCTCCTGGGAAACACGCTTTCTGTCTCACCTTCCTATCTCTTACAAAAAGTGTAGACAGTAAGCCCACATGGCTAGTTTCCAAAGTTTCCACCAGAGGGCAGGTCTCTAGGTAAGCATACCCAGGCCTGCCTGGCTCTCACTCGGTGACCAGGCATCCTAGAGTCAACAATAGATCTACTCCTCTCTCCGTTGCGGACATGGCCCTCTAGGTTGCTCCAGGGCACTTAAACACTCTGCCTGTGTACCACAAACCCAAATAAAGTAAGAAGCATCAGAAGAGCATCACTGATCCTGCTTGAATACCCACCAAATCAATTATTATACATGGTGACAGCGTGGTCGCAGCAAGTTGTGTTTGCCCGGAGAGAGGAAGAAAGCATGAAGATGTCACTCCTTCATCACCCCATACATAAATCATCCATCTTTCTACACATTATCTTGAAGTAGTGTCTGCAAGTTTCATCATTCAGACACAGGATCAGTAGGATCCAGGCCGAAATTTGGTGAATTTTCTTCGAGAAATCTTCGTGGCATCACCTGGGTCTTCACAGCATCCCACACTGTTCTACAGTCACCTGTTCAGCATCACCTGTATGTTTCTGCTGTTGTTCTTCAGCTCATCACGGCTATTTCAGCAAGTCAGTGTGGTTGTTTACCCACTTGTTTATGGGGAGGAGGAGGAGGAGGAAACGGCTGGATTCTCCCTCACCATACACCACCCGTGCTCATTTCACACCATACATCACTAAGCTCCCTCTCTGCTGTTTTCATGAACTCAATGTGAATTCTTTACCAGAGCTGCGCATCTAAGTGCCCGAGGTCACTCGAAGCCACATAGATCTCGAAGACACATGGATCGCGAAGCCACGTGTGGATAAGGCCACGTGGAGCGAGCCACGTGGGTTAACAAGCCAGATGTCGAAAGCTACATGCTGTTACCTACTGCCTGGCATCACCCATGACGTCACGATGCTGCCCGACGTCACACAGGATGTCTGCCCGACGTCACCATGTTATCTGACGTCACCGTTAGCCAACGTCACCATGCTGCCCTGATGTCACCTCGTGATGTCACCCCATGACATCCCTCATGATGTCATTCCTGGCATCACCACAGGATGTCACATCGACAGTGTTGTAGTTTCACAGTGAGCAATTTGTTTCAGTATTGTCGAGAAGATTGAAAGAAGATATATATCACATGTTAATTCCTCTCAGTCAGTGTTCTCATGTTCGTGAATGGCTCAGTGTCAATTTTTGCACAGAAAGGCATCTTTTGCTAATGCAAGCCATGGTGTAACCGCATGTGCAATGCAGGTGTGTGCAAGTTTTCCATGTGCCCTGATGTGTGGTCTGAGCCCAGATGTGTGTGTAGACCATAGTATGGCCTGAGTCCAGACCATACTATGGTCTACACGCACCCCTGTGTTACATGTCACCTGTTGTGACCATTGACAACCGACATTAGTCAGTTCAGGCATCAGTTTATGAGCGTCTGAGCCCCCATTTACAGAAAGCTCTTATGCTCGCAGCTCGTAGATGCTATGTCTGAGTTGTACCTATTATGACTCTCCACTGAGACTCGTTTCACTCCACTTCCCAACTGTCAGAGTGCAGTTATGTGTAGAAAACCAGTCTGAGGATGCTTAGACTAACTTCTGCAGCAGTAGCCCTGTTGGTAGGCGACTTTCTCACTCCTGTCACAGCTTCAGCTTTCGCCTGAGTCGTCCCTGCCACGATTCACTCCACACTCGCAGGCAGTGACTTTCCCAGTTCCAGTACCAGTCGAGAAATGTCCTCCTGAGTTGCTTGCCAGAAGTTCTGCCCAGTTGCCGAGTACTGACGATGCCTCACTCGAGGGCACCAGCAGGTTGTGTCCCAGGTTGAGTGAACCCTGCAGCGACTACTCCACGATGTTTCCTGTGTTGCAGTATCTGTCCAGATGCAGGAAGGTGTGCAGTGACGCCTGCCGAGGCTCACTGCTTTGGACCACAATGTTCAGCACTCCCATCTTTTATTTTCTTCCCTCCCTGTAGGAAGTTTTATTTTTTTTTGTCCATGTCCACATGTATATAAGTTTTCATTTTGTGTTCTGTGCCCTGCCCCTGCGAGAGACCAAGTTTTTTTTTTTCAGTCAAGTATGGTCAAGGACAACCATGGGTAGGTGGCCGAGCAAAATGTAGACAGTAAGCCTACATAGCTAGTTTCCAAAGTTTCCACCAGAGGGCATTTAAACACACTGCCTATGTACCACAATCCCAAATAAGTTAAGGAGCCTCTGGAGAGCATCAATGACCCCGCTTGAATACCCACCAAATCAATTATTATAAAAGCACGGTTCGCATACGTACCTGGGAGTCTCCCACAACCAGAATGTTTTTACTCTGAATAGCAGGGAAGTCAATGGTACCTTTAACCTCACTAACCACTGAAGTACACTCGTCGTGGAGAACAGAAAATCGATTCCCTAAATTGTGAACCACTTGCCATTTAGCGCTGCTACCACTCTCCAACTCACTACTGATAACCTTTTCCTCCTTACCAGATCCAACCTCCTCTTAGTCACTCCCAAACCCATCTATGCAAAGTTTCAACCTCTTGTTTTCCTCCTGAAAAAGTAGAACCTCCACCAACACTTTAACCTGAGATTCTAAAACACTACAGCAAGCCATGGTACTCAGTAACACCCCACTCTAATCCCCAGACAGCTTAGGACAGAATGACGTCTCTTGACAACTGACCTCAGCATACTGAATCGATTCAAGAAATGGGACAAAAGCTCCAATTCCTTGGACTAATAGTCCTTTGCTAGTATTTAGGCAAGTCCTTTGAAAAGGTAGCTATATTGCTGTCGACGAGTTCGTAGAAGACATTGATTGCATGTCCATGCATCCCACCCGCAGCCCAGGTTCGCGGAACTCTGTGTTTATCAAGAATTTCAAATGTCTTAGGAGGGAGGGGGCCCTCTTCCTGTAGTTATATATATATATATATATATATATATATATATATATATATATATATATATATATATATATATATATATATATATATATATATATATATATATATATATATATATATTTAAGTATAGAGTAAAATTCTAATATTTTTTTTGGTGTTTGAAGTTTGTTTCTACGATTTTTTAAGACGAGTTATCGGAAATCACAAATTTCGTAAGAATACAATTTCACGTCAAAAAATTATAGTAGTAAAATTGAAATTTTGTTGTTTGTAGATAGTTCTACCATTATCATTTTTTTTTGTATTTTGACGCATAAAAATTATTATTATGCAACTGGCTGAGACAAAATTGGTGGCTACAAGAAAAACTGCCCATTTGGAGATAATACATTATTATTTCATCTACGATTATTTCGGAAGTTATTTAGCTATTCGTATGCCTAGCTTCATTATTTATTGAAGAATCATATAAAATATTTATATTATACAAGAAACCATTGTTCTTGAAAGCTTTATCAGTACTTTCATCAGATTAAATCTCAAAATATTTTACTATTTTTTGCTGAATTCGATTTTTTCTAAATATTCATTTTTGTATAAGCAAGATGTATTTTCAATTTTTTTTTAATATAACAGATTTAAGTAATCCATTTTTAATCGTGTGCACCCATCTCAAACATTTTTCCTATGTCCAATTTTCCTGTAGGCATATGCGAGTTTTGCTATATCAAAACGTTTATATATATATATATATATATATATATATATATATATATATATATATATATATATATATATATATATATATATATATATATATATATATATATATATATATATATATATATATTACCAAGTCGGCCGTCTTCCACCGAGGCAGGGTGACCCAAAAAGAAAGAAAATCCCCAAAACGAAAATACTTTCATCATTCAACACTTTCACCTCACTCACACATAATCACTGTTTTTGCAGAGGTGCTCAGAACACAACAGTTTAGAAGCATGTACGTATAAAGATACATAACATATCCCTCCAAACTGCTAATATCCCGAACCCCTCCTTTAGAGTGCAGGCATTGTACTTCCCATTTCCAGGACTCAAGTCCGGCTATAAAAAAATAACCGGTTTCCCTGAATCCCTTCACTAAAAATTACCCTGCTCACACTCCAACAGCTCGTCAGGTCCCAAATACCATTCGTCTCCTTTCACTCCTATCGAACACGCTCATGCACGCCTGCTGGAAGTCCAAGCCCCTCGCCCAGAAAACCTCCCTTACCCCTTCCTTCCAACCTTATCGAGGACGACCCCTACCCCGCCTTCCTTCCCTTACAGATTTATACGCTCTCAATGTCATTCTACTTTGATCCATTCTCTCTAAATGACCAAACCACCTCAACAACCCCTCTTCAGCCCTCTGACTAATACTTTTATAAACTCCACACTTTCTCCTAATTTCCACACTCCGAATTTTCCGCATAATATTTACACCACACATTGCCCTTAGACAGGACATCTCCACTGCTTCCAACTGCCTCCTCGCTGTTGCATTCACAACCCAAGCTTCACACCCATATAAGAGTGTTTGTACTACTATACTTTCATACATTCCCTTCTTTGCCTCCATAGATAATGTTTTTTGTCTCCACATATACCTCAACGCACCACTCACTTTTTTTTCCCTCATCAATTCTGTGATTAACCTCATCCTTCATAAATCCATCCGCCGACATGTCAACTCCCAAATATCTGAAAACATTCACTTCTTCCATACTCCTCTTCTCCAATTTGATATTCAGTTTTTCTTTATCTAAATCATTTGATACCCTCATCACCTTACTCTTTTCTATGTTCATTTTCAACTTTCTACCTTTACACACACTCCCAAACTCATCCATTAACATTTGCAATTTTTCTTTAGAATCTCCCATAAGCACAGTATCATCAACAAAGAGCAACTGTGTCAATTCCCATTTTGTATTTGATTCCCCATAATTTAATCCCACCCCTCTCCTGAACACCCTAGCATTTAATTCTTTTACAACCCCATCTATAAATATATTAAACAACCATGGTGACATTACACATCCCTGTCTAAGACCTACTTTTACCGGGAAGTATTCTCCCTCTCTTCTACACACCCTAAACTGAGCCTCACTATCTTCATAAAAGCTCTTTACAGTATTTAGTAACTTACCACATATTCCATATACTTGCAACATCTGCCACATTGCTCCGCTATCGACTCTATCATATGCCTTTTCTAAATCCATAAATGCAATAAAAACTTCCCTACCTTTGTCTAAATATTGTTCATATATATGCTTCAATGTAAACACTTGATCTACACATCCCCTATCCACTCTGAAACCTTGCTCATCCGCAATCCTACATTCTGTCTTACCTTTAATTCTTTTAAATATAACCCTACCGTACACTTTTCCTGGTATACTCAGTAAACTTCTTCCTCTATAATTTTTACAATCTCTTTTGTCCCCCTTCCCTTTATATAAAGGGACTATACATGCTCTCTGCCAATCCCTAGGAACCTTCCACTCTTTCATACATTTATTAAACTAAAATACCAACCACTCCAACACTATATTCCCTCCTGCTTTTAACATTTCTGTCATGATCCCGTCAGTTCCAGCTGCTTTACCCCCTTTCATTCTACGTAATGCCTCATGCACTTCCTCCACACTCACATCCTGTTCTTCGTCACTCCTAAAAGATGGTATACCTCCCTGGCCAGTGCATGAAATTACTGCTTCCCTTTCTTCGTCGACATTCAAAGGTTCCTCAAAATATTCTCGCCATCTACCCAAAACCTCCATCTCCCCATCTACTCTGTTTTTAACTGACAAATACATTCGTTCTCTAGGCTTTCTTAATATGTTTAATTCACTCCAAATTTTTTTCTTATTTTCATTAAAATTTCTTGACAGTGCCTCTCCCACTCTATCATCTGCTCTCCTTTTACACTCTTCACCTTTCTTTTACTCTCCATATACTCTACTCTTCTTATAACAGTTTTGCTTTGTAAAAACCTCTCATAAGCTTACTTTTTCTCTTTTATCACACCCTTTACTTCCACCAATCACTCTTGTTTCCTCCTACACCCACCCTCCTATAACCACAAACTTCTGCCCCACATTTTAATACTGCATTTTTTAAACTATTCCAACCCTCTTCAACCCGCCCCCCCCACTGCTAATACTTGCACTAACCCACCTTTCTGCCAATAGTTGCTTATATCTCACCCGAACTTCCTCCTCCCTTAGTTTATACACTTTCACCTCCCTCTTGCTTATTGTTGTCATTTTCCTCTTTTCCCATCTACCTCTTACTCTAACTGTAGCTACAACTAAATAATGATCCGATATATCAGTTGCCCCTCTATAAACATGTACATCCTGGAGCCTACCTATCAACCTTTTATCAACCAATACATAATCTAACAAACTACTTTCATTACGTGATATATCATATCTTGTATATTTATTTACCCTCTTCTTCACAAAATATGTATTACTTGTTACCAAACCTCTTTCTACACATAGCTCTATTAAAGGCTCCCCATTTTCATTTAACCCTGGCACTCCAAATTTACCTACTACTCTCTCCACAACATTTTTGCCCACTTTAGCATTGAAATTCCCAACCACAAGTACTCTCACACTGGTTCAAAACTCCCCACGCATTCACTCAACATTTCCCAAAATCTCTCTCTCTCCTCTACACTTCTCTCTTCTCCAGGTGCATACACGCTTATTATAACCCACTTTTCACATCCAACCTTTATTTTACTCCACATAATCCTTGAGTTAATATATTTATAGTCCCTCTTTTCCTGCCATAACTTATCCTTCAACATTATTGCTACTCCTTCTTTAGCTCTAACTCTATTTGAAACCCCTGACCTAATCCCATTTATTCCTCTCCACTGAAACTCTCCTGGTCACAGACCGGGCCGCGGGGGCGTTGACCCCCGGAACTCTCTCCAGGTAAACTCCAGGTACCCCCTTCAACTTTGTTTCAATTAAAGCCAGGACATTCAGCTTCTTTTCAGTCATAACATCCACAATCATCTCTTTCATATCATTTGCATAACATCCACGCACATTCAGACTTCCCACTTTGACAATTTTCTTCATATTCTTTTTAGTAATTATTTCAGGAAAAGGGGTTACTAGCCCATTGTTCCCGGTATTTTAATTGACTTTTACAACACGCATGGCTTACGGAGGAAAGATTCTTATTCCACTTCCCCATGGACATAAAAGGAAAAGTAATAAGACCAAGAACTATTAAGATAAAATCAAAGAAAACTCAGATGAGTGTGTATAACTAAACTTGTACATGTATGTGTAGTGTGACCTAAGTGTAAGTAGAAGTAGCAAGACGTGCCTGTAATCTTGCATATTTATGAGACAGACAAAAGACACCAGCAAACCTACCATCATGTAAAACAATTACAGGCTTTCGTTTCACACTCACTTATATATATATATATATGTATATATATATATATATATATATATATATATATATATATATATATATATATATATATATATATGTATGTATATATATATATATATATATATATATATATATATATATATATATATATATATATATATATATATATATATGTGTATACATATATATATATATATATATATATATATATATATATATATATATATATATATATATATATATATATATATATATATATATATATATATATATATATATATATATATATATATATATATATATATATATATATATATATATATATATATATATATTTATAGAAAAAAACATAAACATGAATACAATGGCACAATGTATCAAAGATCATGAATTTCCTCCAGCTCCTCCGAGGCTGGACGTGAGCCAAGTATGCAGCAAGCATTTCCCCTCTGGATGGCGACGCTGAGGCGCTGGAACATGAAAGTGGCTGCCCTTGGGTCCCTGGTGGTGTCGATGAGTCTGGAACCCAATTCTTTAAGGAAACGTGTGGCATTTTTTCCCCATGATCCCAAGGTCTCTGATCCCACTGGGACAAATTGATACTGTTGGCTAATGTCTCTGTACTTGCTGATCTTGTACTCCTCCCTGTGGTCAGCAGCTCCTCCCTGTCGCCCCACACTGTGATGGATATAGGTGTCAGCCAGTGGACACACAGGTATAGTCCCATGCTAAGAGCTTGCCATTCTTCCAAGGATAGATGGTGATCCCGTCGGGGCGGTTTGCTGGGTTGTGGGTATTGTTTGCTGCAAGGGATCGTGGCTCCCTCTCGGCAGGGCATCCAGCTGTAGCAAGGGTTCTCTTAATGATGTCGTTGACCTCATTGTGTCTTGCATGCCAGCCCTTGGTTTTGGAACAGTTAAGACCATGTAGACCGTATTGGTCTGCTTGCACTTCGCCGCAAATACACATATATTCTGTGTGAATTGGGGCAGCAAGGAGATTAGGGCCCAGCTTTATTCTAGGGAGAAGTCTAGACACCAGCGTTATCCCACAGTCATTAAAAACCACTGATATTGCCTCACTCAACAAAAGTGCCAGTAAAGCAGGCGAAAATAAACTATCGACCAGTAGCCCTAACGTCCCACAATATCAAGATTTTTTAAATGGTTTAATGAAGCAAAATTGCTGATCATGTGGAATCGTAACATTTGCAGCACCCAGGTCAACACAGGTGCAGAACAGGTCCCTCCTACCATTTACAATTACTAGACCATTACGACCATTAAAAACAAAATTGCAGATGTAGTGTACAGTGACTAGCGTGACCTAGGGATAATTGCACACTGCGAACGCAGGAAGATAGATATCTAACATCCTAATAAATAAAACCAAAGAGTAATAATAAACAGAGTGAAATCAGGGGCTGCTACAGCAAATGTTTCTTCCCCAAGGCACAGTTCTCGCCCACACTTCTCTTTCTCATATCTGACATAGACTTGGACATAAATCATTGCACTATATAATCATTTTTGCAGACTATACCTGAATTTGTATGAAAGTGGCATTCATAGAAAACACAGCTAACCTTCAAGCTGATATCAACCGAGTCATCCAGTGGGCTACTGACTCTTAACAATATCTTGGTGTCAGAAAGCCCATCTATGCTATAGTGATTCACACAACATCAGTATGTTTATATAGTGATATCATACTTCCTCCAATAATATTGGTTGTTTAATCATCAATTCTTAAAATTTGCACGTTTCATTGCATTTAGTTTTTTTTTTTTTTAATAAAAACACCACATAACTAATGCCAATTTTATAAAAATCAAACAAAAACAAATGCGTGTTTCGTTTCACTATATTTTCCTTCTGTAACTTTTTATTAACATTTATTCATTGTACATTATAATAACATACAAACGAAGAAAATGAGGAGCTGGTGCTAAACGAATGGTGTTGCAGCAGCTAGGGAACATCAGTAAGTAACTCTTCAAGAAACACAGAACACAGATACACTACTTCCAGCCACTTGATGATGGTGTAAGTCATGTGCCACTATCCCGACTGGTGGTGTTAGTGAGATATTAGTAATGATGATCCAAAAAGAAACTGGTGAGACTAGACAAAAAACGTGGAGAAACTAACGTTAATGAACGCCGGATTTCACCACCGAATGCTAGGATTCGTGGGAAGTTATGCCTATTACGATTTCACAAACGGAAAAGGTTGATCCGGTGGATATTAGCAGTTCAACTTTTCAAGCACCGTGATTCCTTCTAATGGATATAAATTTGGTATAACGTATTGAATATGTTCATTAATATTTCAAATTTATTCATTTAATGGTATGACTGTCTCTATACACTTAGAGGTTAGTGTGATATTTTTTTGTTCTTCAAGTTTTCTTGATGTTGTTGTGTACGTGAACTTCAAGCTTTGGTGACCCTATTGTAGTTGATAGGCTTTGAACTTAACAAACTTTCTGTTTATTGCATTACAAACCATTATAATTTTTATACAATACACAGAGATCTCCAAGGATACAGAACTGCTATCCCTTACTGGGAACTTTTACCTATTAGTCTTTTTTTTTCGTGTATCCTGCTAAACCAGTGTGGTAGAGGCATCCTCAGTCCACTAAACTCAAAATAATGTTACTCTAACATAAGATTTATGCTGACAAGGCCATCACTCCTCCCTGATAAAGGAATGATGAGGTATTATGGGATTAACTTCTCAGAGGAAAGTGCTAAGCCTACAAGTTTAGCATTTTTCTCTGATTAAAATTTCCCAATTCTGAACAGAATAAATCTTCAACAGCCGATGCATCGTGTGAAACGGAGTAATTTTATATCAGTTACCTAGTGTCAAAAATATATAGTTTCTGGTTTAAAGCGAAGCGAATAGGTTCAAAGTTGCAACATTTAGCACAGTGCCATGTTTATTTCATTAACAAGGTATCTCATTGCAAGAGCAACAACCGTCAAGTGAGCAGTGTTGGTAAAGACAATCATGATGCAAGCAAGTTTCTGGCAAAGCGACTAGCGTGAGGAGTAAGCCCATTAATCTTTAGTAACTAGCGCCACGTCGCTAAAGCATCAACTGAGTTATCACTGAGACGCCGCTGTCCCTGCGACACAGCCTCAAACTCAACGCTGTAGTCAAGCCCTGCCTTCATCTTGCAGTGTTGTCGGAGCCGCTATTTTGTCGGACCTAGTGTTGTTGGGGCCGCTGTGTTGCCAGTCCTGCTGTGTAGTAAATCCCGTTGTGTTGCTGGAGCCGCCGTGTTGTCATCCCGTTGTGTTGTTGGAGCCGCTGTGTTGTCAGTCCCCCTGTGTTGTTGGAGCCGCTATGTTGTCAGTCCTGCTGTGCTGTTAGAGCTGCTGTTTTTTCGGAACCGTCGTGCTCCCCTTTTTGTGGTTGTAGGGGTCGAATCTCAGCTTCTAGCCTCGTCTCTCCGCTTGTCACTACTGAATTCTTCCCCCCCTCTCCCGGCTGTTTGAGCTCTGTCATTCCTATTCATTAAACTATGTATGGATCCTGACTCTGCCATTTCGCTGTCGAAGTCATTCCACTTCTTGACTACTCAAGGGTAAAGAAGAATTTCCTAAAATCCCTGTCCAACCTGTCATTTTCTTTCAAAATTTAGTACGTCGTAATCATGTCAGCCGCGTTCCTTCTGTTCTTTAGCGTTTTCAGGTTTATCTCGTCTAGTCTCTTCTCCGAGCTCAAGTCCCTAAGCTCTGGGAACAGTCTCCTTGCAAACTTTTGCAGTTTTTATAGCTTTATGACATATTTCATCAGATGTGGGTTCCACACGTGTTCTGCATACTCAAAGTAGGGCTTGACATAAGCTGTGTATAGGATCATGAATCTTATTCTATATTTTTCCATTCTCTTGCACTTTAGCGCTCGCTTTTTTACTTCTCTGGGCAAACAATGGGCTCCCTGTGCTTTTATCTAGGCATCTTCTTTTGGATATGAACTTCTCTTCCTCGTGGTAATTTTCGGCTACTTACTTCATCATCTCGTCCACTGCCTTTCCCTATAGCTCTCTTTCCCACTGCACTCCACGTAGGAACTGCATCACGTCTGTGTAGTCTCCTCTTTTATAGTTATATTTGTCTCTTCCTTTGTGCCCTGCATTTCTCTCCATGTTCTCTTCTACACGGTAATTGAACCTAATTGAACCTCAGTGCTGTGTGGTCGCTAGCACAGAGGAGCTTCTTACATGCTATGTATCCTACTTAAAGCTCATTTAGAATGAACCTAAGGTCCAGCCTCCCTGGTCTGATACTACTTCTCTCACTCTCCCTCTGGTTGTGTCCCTGACTTGCTGGTGCATAAAGTTTTGCATCGTTATCTTCAACAACTTGACTCTCCATGTATCTGGTCCTACATGTGGCTCCAGATTTTCCCAGCTTATTTCCTTATTATTGAAATTTTCAAAGATCAGTAGTTTTGCATTGCCTGTGTGGGATCTTGCCATCTTCGCGATCGTGTCCACCATCGCCCTGTTATTGTCATCATATTTCTGTCCTGCTGTTTAGTAGGGAGTTGTAAATCACTGATATTCTTGGGTCACCTAGTTCTGAATGTTGCTATTATATAGTCATTCGACTCCTGTCTTTGTTCCACTCATCTCCTCAAAAGTTCACTGGTTCCTAATTAGCATCACTTGCCCTCCACCTTCTCTGTTTCTTCTATTATTTATCACTATTTGGTATCATTCTGGGAATACCTCATCTGTTATCATCTCTGTAGATTTGGTCTCTGATATTCTTGATCTTTGTGTTGTGGGAGTCACTCTGTTGACAGAGCCACTGTGTTGCAAGAGCAGCTGTGCTGCCTGAGCAGCTGTGTTGCCAGAGCAACTGTGTTGCCAGATCCCCTATGTTGCCGAACTACCGTCTTACCGGAGCAACTGTGTTGCAGAACCTTTGTATTCCCAGAGCAGCTGCGTTGCCAGAGCAGCTGTGCTACCAGAACACCTGTGCTACCAGAGCAGCTGTGTTGCCAGAGCAGCTGTGTTGTGAGAGCAGTTCTGTTGCCAGAGCAGCTGTGTTGCCAGAGCAGCGGTGCTGCCAGAGCAGCTGTGCTGCTGGAGTCGCTCCATACAGAAGTCGATTATGTAGACGAGGAGTTTGCATTTGCTTTCTCCATTTCTCAATAATTTGGATTTTAGTTCTTTTTATATACAGCAATACTGCGTTGCTGATTAGTCTTTAGGAGCGTTAACAAATAAAAGAAATATAAAGAGGATTAAATTATATAATCAAAGGCCCTCTTAAATAACAACTTGGAAGTAAATTTGAGAATGGTAATCGCAACTTTTTGGAGAAGCCTCCTTACAAGTCTCCTAATTAATAATGTCACATACGACTTTAACGTACATGGAGATGCTGTTGCAAGTGTAGAGAGCAGGAAATTGCGGTAGAGATCGAATAAATACCAGAAGCTGGTTATTCTCAAAAGACCTTGTCTTAAAAAAACAAAAGTATTATATACAAGTGGATCATCTAACAAATTGGATTACATATTCTTGGAAGATTACACAATTATTTCACCTTTACGCACAGTTAGCAACAGGAAGCCACTGTAGAAGTGAAATTCTATTTGAAATAGAGAACTGAATACGGTATTATGATGGTTCAAGTATAAATTATGTAGGAATTTAAGCCACAGCAACGTAGCTATGTTAACTGGCATTGTTCAAAGATGTACCCAGGAAAATGTAGACAGTGTATATATATATATATATACATATATATATATATATATATATATATATATATATATATATATATATATATATATATATATATATATATAAATATATATATTATATATATATATATGTATAAATATAAACATATATAAATATATGTATATATATATATATATATATATATATATATATATATATATATATATATATATATATATATATATACATCTGCATCCGTGGATATTTAAATTTTCACATCCGATACACCTCTGGCATATATGTTATATATATATGTTATATATATATGTTATATATATATGTTATATATATATATAACATATATATAATGTTATATATATATATATATATATATATATATATATATATATATATATATATATATATATATATATATATATATATATATATATATATATATATATATGCCAGAGATGTATCGGATGTGAAAATTTAGATATCCGCGGATGCAGATGTGCAGAGAGATGTCTTACTTATTTTGCAGTTGTGGATGCAGATGTAAGAAACTGTGCGGATGTTCCGCGGATTTGAATGCGGATGCATATGCAGATATCTGTTTACAATAAAATGCGGATGTAGATGTTGATGCGGATGTAAGAAATTGTGCGGATGTCCCGCGGATGCGGATATTCGATACATCACAAATATATGCAGTAAGATCACAGTAAACAGGTGATATAACAATATACAGAACAACCACTGTGAAAAAAAATGTGAATTTCATTATTCTTCAACAGTGATTATTCTGCATGAACTCGTTTAAGATTAAGTCCTTTCTAAAAAATTTCTCTTACACGTTTAAAGATATATATTTCTTATTTATGTTAATATAAAAAATAATAATTTTGTACCAAAAGAACCTTAGAAAACTTACCTAACCCTATTATAACCAGTGTAATTTAATTAAGCCTAATTTACAAAAAATTAATAATAAACAAACACAATGAAATATATTTTTTTGTTAGGTTCAGAATGATTTTTGCGAAATTACTGCATGCACAAATTTTCCCTTGCCTTATTCAGCAACAAGACCGTTGCTATTTAAGCCAAAATCGCAAGTTTTACCTATCCGGAACACGATGTATATATATATATATATATATATATATATATATATATATATATATATATATATATATATATATATATATATATATATATATATATATATATATATATATATATATATATATATATTATTGTAACCACGAACGAGTGGTATTAATCAATGACAACAATGCGACTAGCCGATTATTCGAACCCATGTCGTTTTGGCCCGCCTCATCGTGAGCGAAAATCATGTAAATCATACCTAGCTCTGCTGGGTGCTTGATTCTTGTAGGAGTGCGTGCTCCCGTGGGTTAGAGCTTTACGTGTGATTTTCGCTCACCATGAGGAGGGCAAAAACGACATTGCTTCGAATCCTCAGATAGTCGCAGTGTTATTTATATATATATATATATATATATATATATATTTATATATATATATATATATATATATATATATATATATATATATATATATATATATATATATATATGTATATATATATATATATATATATATATATATATATATATATATATATATATATATATATATATATATATATATATATATATACTGTAACTGTTTTGCATGATGGTAGGATTGCTGGTTTCTTTTTCTGTCTCATAAACACGCTAGATAACAGGGATATCTTGCAACTCCTACTTACACTTTGGTCACACTTCACAGACCCGCACATGCATATATATATATACATACATCTAGGTTTTTCTCCTTTTTGTAAATAGCTCTTGTTCCTCTTTATTTCTTCTATTGTCCATGGGGAAGTGGAAAAGAATCTTTCCTCCGTAAGCCAAGCGTGTCGAATGAGGCGACTAAAATGCCGGGAGCAACAGGCTAATAACCCCTTCTCCTGTAGACATTTACTAAAAAAAAGAGAAGAAAAACTTCATAAAACTGGGATGCTTAGATGTGCGTGGATGTAGTGCGGATGACAAGAAACAGATGATTGCTGATGTTATGAATGAAAAGAAGTTAGATGTCCTGGCCCTAAGCGAAACAAAGCTGAAGGGGGTAGGGGAGTTTCGGTGGGGGGAAATAAATGGGATTAAATCTGGAGTATCTGAGAGAGTTAGAGCAAAGGAAGGGGTAGCAGTAATGTTGAATGATCAGTTATGGAAGGAGAAAAGAGAATATGAATGCGTAAATTCAAGAATTATGTGGATTAAAGTAAAGGTGGGATGCGAGAAGTGGGTCATAATAAGCGTGTATGCACCTGGAGAAGAGAGGAATGCAGAGGAGAGAGAGAGATTTTGGGAGATGTTAAGTGAATGTATAGGAGCCTTTGAACCAAGTGAGAGAGTAATTGTGGTAGGGGACCTGAATGCTAAAGTAGGAGAAACTTTTAGAGAGGGTGTGGTAGGTAAGTTTGGGGTGCCAGGTGTAAATGATAATGGGAGCCCTTTGATTGAACTTTGTATAGAAAGGGGTTTAGTTATAGGTAATACATATTTTAAGAAAAAGAGGATAAATAAGTATACAAGATATGATGTAGGACGAAATGACAGTAGTTTGTTGGATTATGTATTGGTAGATAAAAGACTGTTGAGTAGACTTCAGGATGTACATGTTTATAGAGGGGCCACAGATATATCAGATCACTTTCTAGTTGTAGCTACACTGAGAGTAAAAGGTAGATGGGATACAAGGAGAATAGAAGCATCAGGGAAGAGAGAGGTGAAGGTTTATAAACTAAAAGAGGAGGCAGTTAGGGTAAGATATAAACAGCTATTGGAGGATAGATGGGCTAATGAGAGCATAGGCAATGGGGTCGAAGAGATATGGGGTAGGTTTAAAAATGTAGTGTTAGAGTGTTCAGCAGAAGTTTGTGGTTACAGGAAAGTGGGTGCGGGAGGGAAGAGGAGCGATTGGTGGAATGATGATGTGAAGAGAGTAGTAAGGGAGAAAAAGTTAGCATATGAGAAGTTTTTACAAAGTAGAAGTGATGCAAGGAGGGAAGAGTATATGGACAAAAAGAGAGAGGTTAAGAGAGTGGTGAAGCAATGTAAAAAGAGAGCAAATGAGAGAGTGGGTGAGATGTTATCAACAAATTTTGTTGAAAATAAGAAAAAGTTTTGGAGTGAGATTAACAAGTTAAGAAAGCCTAGAGAACAAATGGATTTGTCAGTTAAAAATAGGAGAGGAGAGTTATTAAATGGAGAGTTAGAGGTATTGGGAAGATGGAGGGAATATTTTGAGGAATTGTTAAATGTTGATGAAGATAGGGAAGCTGTGGTTTCGTGTATAGGGCAAGGAGGAACAACATCTCGTAGGAGTGAGGAAGAGCCAGTTGTGAGTGTGGGGGAAGTTCGTGAGGAAGTAGGTAAAATGAAAGGGGGTAAGGCAACCGGGATTGATGGGATAAAGATAGAAATGTTAAAAGCAGGTGGGGATATAGTTTTGGAGTGGTTGGTGCAATTATTTAATAAATGTATGGAAGAGGGTAAGGTACCTAGGGATTGGCAGAGAGCATGCATAGTTCCTTTGTATAAAGGCAAAGGGGATAAAAGAGAGTGCAAAAATTATAGGGGGATAAGTCTGCTGAGTATACTTGGCAAAGTGTATGGTAGAGTTATTATTGAAAGAATTAAGAGTAAGACGAAGAATAGGATAGCAGATGAACAAGGAGGCTTTAGGAAAGGTAGGGGGTGTGTGGACAAGGTGTTTACAGTGAAACATATAAGTGAACAGTATTTAGATAAGGCTAAAGAGGTCTTTGTGGCATTTATGGATTTGGAAAAGGCGTATGACAGGGTGGATAGGGGGGCAATGTGGCAGATGTTGCAGGTGTATGGTGTAGGAGGTAGGTTACTGAAAGCAGTGAAGAGTTTTTACGAGGATAGTGAGGCTCAAGTTAGAGTATGTAGGAAAGAGGGAAATTATTTCCCAGTAAAAGTAGGCCTTAGACAAGGATGTGTGATGTCACCGTGGTTGTTTAATATATTTATAGATGGGGTTGTAAGAGAAGTAAATGCGAGGGTCTTGGCAAGAGGCGTGGAGTTAAAAGATAAAGAATCACACATAAAGTGGGAGTTGTCACAGTTGCTCTTTGCTGATGACACTGTGCTCTTGGGAGATTCTGAAGAGAAGTTGCAGAGATTGATGGATGAATTTGGTAGGGTGTGCAAAAGAAGAATATTGAAAGTGAATACTGGAAAGAGTAAGGTTATGAGGACAACAAAAAGATTAGGTGATGAAAGATTGGATATCAGATTGGAGGGAGAGAGTATGGAGGAGGTGAATGTATTCAGATATTTGGGAGTGGGCTTGTCAGAGGATGGGTCTATGAAAGATGAGGTGAATCATAGAATTGATGAGGGGAAAAGGGTGAGTGGTGCACTTAGGAGTCTGTGGAGACAAAGAACTTTGTGCTTGGAGGCAAAGAGGGGAATGTATGAGAGTATAGTTTTACCAACGCTCTTATATGGGTGTGAAGCATGGGTGATGAATGTTGCAGCGAGGAGAAGGCTGGAGGCAGTGGAGATGTCATGTCTGAGAGCAATGTGTGGTGTGAATATAATGCAGAGAATTCGTAGTTTGGAAGTTAGGAGGAGGTGCGGGATTACCAAAACTGTTGTCCAGAGGGCTGAGGAAGGGTTGTTGAGGTGGTTCGGACATGTAGAGAGAATGGAGCGAAACAGAATGACTTCAAGAGTGTATCAGTCTGTAGTGGAAGGAAGGCGGGGTAGGGGTCGGCCTAGGAAAGGTTGGAGAGAGGGGGTAAAGGAGGTTTTGTGTGCGAGGGGCTTGGACTTCCAGCAGGTATGCATGAGCGTGTTTGATAGGAGTGAATGGAGACAAATGGCTTTTAATACTTGACGTGCTGTTGGAGTGTGAGCAAAGTAACATTTATGAAGGGGTTTAGGGAAACCGGCTGGCCGGACTTGAGTCCTGGAGATGGGAAGTACAGTGCCTGCACTCTGAAGGAGGGGTGTTAATGTTGCAGTTTAAAAACTGTAGTGTAAAGCACCCTTCTGGCAAGACAGTGATGGAGTGAATGATGGTGAAAGTTTTTCTTTTTCGGGCCACCCTGCCTTGGTGGGAATCGGCCAGTGTGATAATATATATATATATATATATATATATATATATATATATATATATATATATATATATATATATATATATATATATATATATATATATACATATATATATATATATATATATATATATATATATATATATATATATATATATATATATATATATATATATATATACTCTTAAGGACTCTTAAGGACTATACAGTCCTTAAGAGCAGCGCGTCCAGCGGAACTGGATGTTGTACTCGCTACCCAAGGACATACGATGGTGTGGATGACTCTAGGCATGCCAAAGCAGCATGAGTTCGAGTCCTTGGCTAGTCGCAGCGTTGTTATTGATCAATACCACTCGTTCGAGGCACAATAATATAAAATACTGCTCGTTGTACTAGTACACCAAACAGGGACTAGAATGAAATTAGCCTAGAGTCATCCACACCATCGTATGTCCTTGAGTAGCGAGTACAATACCCAGTTCCTCTGGATGCGCTACTGTTAAGGATTGTATGGTCAGTGGATTAAGGCGTCATGAGTTCTCGCCCCTCATGAGGCAAGCCAAAGCAGCATGGGTTCGAGTCCTTGGCTAGTAGCAGTGTTGTTATTGATCAATACCACTCGTTCGTGGGCACAATAATATATATATATATATATATATATATATATATATATATATATATATATATATATATATATATATATATATATATATATATATATATATATAGATGTATATAGGCGTATATACACCACTAGGAGTGGCGTATATATACATCTGCGGTATAAAAGTGATATTCAGTCTTAGATTCTCTTTTTAACACAATTGTGCTTTATATCATAGCCTACTCCTCCAAGTCAGAGGAGCTCTGGGAGAACTGGTAGTGACATGTTAATCTACACAAGCCAGGAGATCACTTTGGTACAATGATACAAGGTCGTAGTGACACAGTAATTTATACAAGTAAGACAAGCACTGGTAGAATTAGACTAGGTGGTAGTAGAGACTCTTATTAATCTGCACAAGTCAGGAAAGCACTGGTAGTTTAGGAGAGCACTCTTGTATAAAAAAGTGCAGGGAGTCGGGCTGGATGTTAAGTATATACTGCACTGAGACGAAGAGTTAATTTGCACAGCAATTAAACGAGACGCATTTTTGTACTCTTCTGGCAGGAAAAATATCTGTTAAATAAATAAGTATGCTGGATGATGCTCAGTACTCATGCCAAGACCAGCCCCACCGTACTTTGTCATCTTCATCTTCCTTGGGGCTGTGTCCTCGTCTGTGGTACGGCTTCCTTCTAGAACTGTGGTCTTGTCTGTGATGCTATGTCTTCGTCTGTAATGCTGTGTCCTCGTATGTCATGCTGTGTTCTCGTCTGTGATGTATACTCGTCTGTGATGCTGTGTCTTTGTCTGTGATGCT
Organism: Cherax quadricarinatus; assembly: GCF_038502225.1. Taxonomy (NCBI): domain Eukaryota; kingdom Metazoa; phylum Arthropoda; class Malacostraca; order Decapoda; family Parastacidae; genus Cherax; species Cherax quadricarinatus. The sequence goes on along the minus strand of NC_091292.1, from coordinate 26,221,637 downwards.
GTGTCCTCGTCTGTGGTGCTGTGTGCTTGTCTGTGATGCTGTGTCCTCATCTGTGATGCTATATCCTCGCCTGTGATGCTGTGTCCTCGTCTGTGGTGCTGTGTCCTCGTCTGTGGTGTTCCGTCTCTCTCTTACACGTTGGAAAAACTGATGAATCATCAGAGCAAAGATGTCAGGTTTGCTTTAGTTAAGAGTAATTGTAAGCAAATAAGTTACTGCTACTGGTGTTACAAAAGAGTCATCAGGCTAGCACTCTAATAGCCTGAAACATCTGCCAGAATAACAATATTATAACTAGAAATAAATACAAGGCAAAGAGTCCACTTACCATGTGTAAGTGCCAGGCTGTCTGCTTAACTGAATCACCGGGTTAACAGTAATACCCTAGCTTATCAGGATTATAATATAATTACCTGGTAGGATTTCCAGGCTAACTGTTTAATTACCATAAATAATTACCTCAGTTACACCAATGGATCGTTAGAACTACTCTTTCTAATATTCAGCAAAGAGAACGAAATATTTTTTATTTGTATTTTACTAAGAAAAAAGTTTTACAGGCTTTTATGGGACAAGGGAAACTGCTTGAGTTCACGTCATGATGGAGTCCCACATCATGAGGGCGTCTCACATAATGACTGAGTCCCACTTAATGAGACAGTCCCATGTCATGAGGGTATGCTGCCTAATGAAGGAGTCTTCAGTAGTGAGAATCTCAGGTCATGAGGAAGTGAAAATGCAAGTTAATCACAAACGTGGTCACTTTTAATGATTCCAGGATTCATATTCTTAAATTCTTTTATTATTATCTTTATTATTGTTATTATTATTATTATTATTATTATTATTATTATTATTATTATTATTATTATTATTATTATTATTATTATTATTATTATTATTATTATTATTATTACACATTATTAAGCTGAAAACCTACCGACCCCACGTGGGTCATTAAGACTGCATATACACCGGGCCACCACCAATCAGGAATACGTCAATCCCTAAAGTAGGGATAACTGTAAACTCCCAGTATATGTACACTGATTTCTCTCAAGGAGCATGCTAGTAACACAATATCATGATCATATTGCTAATGATAAACATGCACCTTAGAACATTATATATATATATATATATATATATATATATATATATATATATATATATATATATATATATATATATATATATATACATATATATGTATATATATATATATATATATATATATATATATATATATATATATATATATATATATATATATATATATATATATATATATATATATATATATATATATAAGCTGCAGAGATTGGTGGATGAATTTGGTAGGGTGTGCAAAAGAAGAAAATTAAAGGTGAATACAGGAAAGAGTAAGGTTATGAGGATAACAAAAAGATTAGGTGATGAAAGATTGAATATCAGATTGGAGGGAGAGAGTATGGAGGAGGTGAACGTATTCAGATATTTGGGAGTGGACGTGTCAGCGGATGGGTCTATGAAAGATGAGGTGAATCATAGAATTGATGAGGGAAAAAGAGTGAGTGGTGCACTTAGTAGTCTGTGGAGACAAAGAACTTTGTCCTTGGAGGCAAAGAGGGGAATGTATGAGAGTATAGTTTTACCAACGCTCTTATATGGGTGTGAAGCGTGGGTGATGAATGTTGCAGCGAGGAGAAGGCTGGAGGCAGTGGAGATGTCATGTCTGAGAGCAATGTGTGGTGTGAATATAATGCAGAGTATTCGTAGTTTGGAAGTTAGGAGGAGGTGCGGGATTACCAAAACTGTTGTCCAGAGGGCTGAGGAAGGGTTGTTGAGGTGGTTCGGACATGTAGAGAGAATGGAGCGAAACAGAATGACTTCAAGAGTGTATCAGTCTGTAGTGGAAGGAAGGCGGGGTAGGGGTCGGCCTAGGAAGGGTTGGAGGGAGGGGGTAAAGGAGGTTTTGTGTGCTAGGGGCTTGGACTTCCAGCAGGCATGCGTGAGCGTGTTTGATAGGAGTGAATGGAGACAAATAGTTTTTAATACTTGACGTGCTGTTGGAGTGTGAGCAAAGTAACATTTATGAAGGGATTCAGGGAAACCGGCAGGCCGGACTTGAGTCCTGGAGATGGGAAGTACAGTGCCTGCACTCTGAAGGAGGGGTGTTAATGTTGCAGTTTAAAAACTGTAGTGTAAAGCACCCTTCTGGCAAGACAGTGATGGAGTGAATGATGGTGAAAGTTTTTCTTTTTCGGGCCACCCTGCCTTGGTGGGAATCGGCCAGTGTGATAATAAAAAAATATGTATTTATAAATAAATATATATATACATAAATATATATATGTCGTGCCGAATATGTAAAACTGGTCAATTAGCAAGAACTCATTTAAAATTAAGTCCTTTCTAAAATTTTCTCTTATACCTTTAAAGATATATTTTTTTCATTGATGTTAATGTAAAAAAATTTAAATTCGCGCCAAAAGAATCTTAGAAAACTTACCTAACCTTATTATAAGAAGAGCAATTTATTTTAGCCTAACCCAACCAAATATATTTTAGATTTGTTTACAATAATTTAATACTAAACAAACACAATGAAATATATTTTTTTCGTTAGGTTAAGAATGATTTTGGCGAAATTATTGCATACACAAATTTTCACTTGTCCTATATGGCAAGATGAGCGTTGCTATTTAAGCGAAGATTGCAAATTCTGCCTATTCGGCACGACATATATATATATATATATATATATATATATATATATATATATATATATATATATATATATATATATATATATATATATATATATATATATATATATATATATATATATATATACGTACATACATATATATATATATATATATATATATATATATATATATATATATATATATATATATATATACATACATATATACATTATATATATATATAATATATATACATACATAATATATGTCGTGCCGAATATGTAAAACTGGTCAATTAGCAAGAACTCATTTAAAATTAAGTCCTTTCTGAGAATTTTTCTTATACGTTTAAAGATATATTTTTTTCATTAATGTTGATGTAAAAATTTATAATTTTGCACCAAGAGAATCTTAGAAAACTTACTTAACCTTATTATAACAAGAACAATTTATTTTAGCCTAACCCAACTAAATATATTTTATATTTCGTTACAATAATTTAATACTAAACAAACACAGGGAAGTATATTTTTTTCGTTAGGTTCAGAATGATTTTGGTCAAATTATTGCATACACAAATTTTCGCTTATCCTATTTGGCAAGATGAACGTTGCTATTTAAGCCAAGATCGCAAGTTCTGCCTATTCGGCACGACATATATATATATATATATATATATATATATATATATATATATATATATATATATATATATATATATATATATATATATATATATATATATATATATATATATATATATGTGTGTGTGTGTGTGTGTGTGTGTGTGTGTGTGTATATTGTTCCCTGAGCCTTCATTATGTCTCATATTTTGAATTAAGAGCAAAAGAAATAAAACAAGAAAAGTTTTTTATAGCAGAGAAGTGCCCTCGCACATATACAGTCAGTGGGTTGTTATACCTCAGCCACTGAGCGTCTAGAAATTTTAAGTCAGAAATTTTAAGTCTGGTCACTTATCAGGTAAAACTGAAGCGCAACATGTCAAGTAAAGTTTAAATTATCAACAGATATAATCCACACAATTTTTGTTGTATTTTGATTATAATTTACACTCAGCAGAACTTATATTCAAAATGTTATCGATACTATTTTTTATAAAGGTGAATTCTATTACATTTCGTTCAGGTATTGATTATCGTGTGAACCTTCTCAGCCTTTTCAATATTCAGTGGGTTGCGTAAAAATCTCTCACGAATAAAAAAAAATAATTAGTGTCTTGCCCAGTTTGAATATTGTATTTAAGTTATTGTAATCTTAACTCAAAACATTATTCAGTTTTCCCGCAATACAGTTTATTGTATTTTGTACGCATAATCCTGCGGACACAGTCATCAGCGAGTTAGTTTTTAAATGATATCAAAATATTTAAATATAATTTTCATTTTGAAGTTCTTAAGTATGAACTATGAACTCTGGTCTACAAATACAAAGAACTCTCAAAATATCTACAATACATAGACATAATCTGAATACTAGAATTTTTTACAGAAGATCGTAAAAGGCGAGGAATCAGTCCCACGAGATATATTTCTTGATGTATAAAATGCGATGATTTTTAATAGAATTGGTCAAAGAATTCGCACTACCTAAGGAAATGGGTATTATTATTATTATAAAGTTGACCAATGTATTTATATATTTATTTGTAATTAACATCATATAATTTATGTTTTCACCAAACCTAACTTAAATAAATTTAACTTAATATATTTTAACCTTAATGCTACGAAACGTAGACCAAGTAAAATGTTGTTCTTCTCTGAGTGTAAATATATCACCTTCCATGTCGGCACCTTTCTGTTTTACCTTAATTTAAGTTAGAAAGCCGGAATAAACAAATCGCTGTAACCTCTATGAAAATGGATAAGTTACCTAAACCAGAAAAAATATCTACGACAATATATTTATTCTGCGCACACAGTAATCTCAGATTCCAGTAGCTGACTTCAACTCAGTTTACCTTTGATTAACAGCAGCGTCTGATGGGGGGATCAGAGAGATGAGGTATGCAAGGCAGCAGCAACGGAAGGGAGATGTGTCAATACGTGTGAGGCCCAGCTGGCAGCATTCAGATGAGGCTCTCAAGGTTCTCAAGATAGCTACATCCAATACATACATACAAACACATACACACAAATACACACACACACAAACACACACACACACACACACACACACACACATACACACACACACACACACACACACACACACACACACACACACACACACACACACACACACACACACACACACACACACACAAAAAAAAAAAAAGGGAGGAAGAGTGGGGAAGGAAGATAGTAGAGCTTGGTAAGAAAATGGAGGAGCGGATAGCTGAAGAGTGCAGGAAGTGGGAAGTACAGGCCTTAGCAGCAGAAGCTAGGATACAGTGCTTAGAAGAGAAACTGCAAAGCCTGAAACAGATTAGAGAGACAAATGACAATTCAGACGTGACATCAGGAAATTCAAAGTCAGGCGCAGACAAGGGGATGGTAAGCAACAACGGAGACATGCCGTACAGGAAGGCCCTATCAGACCCACGTGGGGCCAGGGAAAAGACGACGAGCACACTGAGATCAAACGACAGGTCTGAAGACAATGATGGAAATTCAGAGTCAGGCGCAGACAAGGGGATGGTAAGCAACAACGGAGACATGCCGTACACGAAGGACCTATCAGACCCACGTGGGGCCAGGGAAAAGACGATGAGCACACTAAGATCAAGCGACAGGTCCGAAGAAAATGAAGGTTTGTTATATGCAGAGGTTCTAACAGCCAACTGCAGTAGCACGGGACAGCTGGCCAGGAAAGACAGTCCACTAAGAATAGATGTTTCAGATATGACAGGGACTGAAGGCAAGAACATGTCAATGGAAGGAAACAAAATGCCTCAGAGGAAGCAGATGGAGACTCAGTGGGAGGAGGAAAGGGCGAGGTCAGTTTTTGTGTACGGGCTCCAAGAAGCCAAGGGGGCCAACTTTGAAGAAATAAAACAGGAGGAGAAAAAAATGATTGAAGGCATCATGAAAACAATAGGGGAGGGCAATATGACCCAGGTGACAAATTTTCAGAGAATTGGGTGGTTTGCGAGTGGAAGGATACGGCCTGTCAGAGTAACTTTCAAGGAAGAATCAGTTCGAATCAGGATTCTGCAAGAGAAAGCAAGACTGAGAGACAAAGAGGGGTACCAGAGAGTATACCTCGACCGCGACAGAACACAAGAAGAAAGGACTACACTGAAAGAGAGGGTACAGAGACGCAAGGAGGAACGAGAAGCAATGAAAATGAGCAGGACCCAGACACAGGAGGAAGGGCAAACACACCCCACAGAATCTCCCACCAAAAGACCCCACCCGCGACATTCCCAACGCAACTGAGCAACCTATACTCCAACCCACTCACTGTTCCCTCTGCCACCAACCCCCATATCACAAACCTCACCCCAACAGCTGTCCCTTATGGGCATTCTGACCCCACCCCCATCAACACATACCCCACCTACACCACAGCCCCATATAGGCCCCCACCAAGGCTCTCCCTCCCCCAACCCCAATATACTTGCATGACCACAATGATAGAAAAGAAACTAAAGGTTTGGTACACAAATGCGGATGGAATAATGAATAAACATGAGGAGTGGAATGAAAGAATCAGTGAAAAATCCCCAGACATCATAGCAGTCACAGAAACAAAACTCGCTGAGATAATAACAGACACAATCTTCCCAACAGGATATCAGATCCTGAGGAAAGATAGAAGGAGTAGAGGGGGAGGAGGGGTTGCACTGCTCATAAAACACCAATGGGGATTTGAGGAAATGGAAGGCATGGACATGATTGGAGAAAGAGACTACATTGTAGGTACAATTCAGTCCGGAGAACATAAAGTAGTCATTGGAGTGATGTATAACCCACCACAGAACTGCAGGAGGCCAAGAGAGGAGTACGAAGAAAACAACAGGGTGATGGTGGACACACTGGCTGAGGTGGCAAGAAGAGCTCACTCGAGCAGAGCAAAGTTACTGGTAATGGGCGATTTCAACCACAGGGAGATCGACTGGGAAAACCTGGAGCCACATGGGGGTCCCGAAACATGGAGAGCAAAGATGATGGATGTGGTACTTGAAAACCTCATGCATCAACATGTCAGGGACACAACCAGAGAGAGAGGGGAGGATGAGCCAGCAAGACTGGATCTTGTGTTCACCCTGAGCAGTTCAGACATCGAGGACATCACTTACGAGAGGCCCCTTGGAGCTAGCGATCATGTGGTTCTGAGTTTTGACTATATAGTAGAGTTACAAGTGGAGAAGGTAACAGGAACTGAAGGGGACAGGCCAAACTATAAAAGGGGGGACTACACAGGTATGAGAAACTTCCTGCAGGAGGTTCAGTGGGACAGAGAAATGGTAGGAAAATCAGTAAACGAGATGATGGAATATGTGGCAACAAAGTGCAAGGAGGCAGAGGAAAGTTTTGTTCCCAAGGGAAACAGAAATAATAGGAAGACCAAGACGAGTCCTTGGTTTACCCGAAGGTGTAGGGAGGCAAAAGCTAAGTGCAACAGAGAATGGAAAAGGTACAGGAGGCATAGGACCCAGGAAAACAAGGAGATTAGTAGAAGAGCCAGAAACGAGTATGCGCAGATAAGGAGGGAGGCCCAGAGACAGTATGAAAACGACATAGCATCGAAAGTCAAATCTGACCCGAAACTGCTGTATAGCCACATTAGGAAGAAGACAACAGTCAAGGACCAGGTGATAAGGCTGAGGAAAGAAGGTGGGGAACTCACAAGAAACGATCAAGAGGTATGTGAGGAGCTCAACACGAGATTTAAGGAAGTATTTACAGTAGAGACAGGAAGGACTCTGGGGGGACAGACCAGATGGGGACACCAACAAGGAATACACCAACAAGTGTTGGACGACATACATACAGATGAGGAGGAGGTGAAGAAACTGCTAAGGGACATCGATACCTCAAAGGCAATGGGACCGGACAACATCTCTCCATGGGTCCTTAGAGAGGGAGCAGATATGTTGTGCGTACCACTTACCACAATCTTCAACACATCCCTGGAAACTGGGCAACTACCTGAGGTATGGAAGACAGCAAATGTAGTTCCCATTTTCAAAAAAGGAGACAGAAAAGAGGCACTAAACTATAGACCTGTGTCATTGACGTGTATAGTATGCAAAATTATGGAGAAGATTATCAGGAGGAGAGTGGTGGAGCACCTGGAACGGAACAGGAGTATAAATGCCAACCAGCACGGATTCACGGAAGGCAAATCCTGTGTCACAAACCTTCTGGAGTTTTATGATAAAATAACAGAAGTAAGACAAGAGAGAGAGGGGTGGGTTGATTGCATCTTCTTGGACTGCAAGAAGGCCTTTGACACAGTTCCTCACAAGAGATTAGTGCAGAAGCTAGAGCATCAGGCGCATATAACAGGAAGGGCACTGCAATGGATCAGAGAATACCTGACAGGGAGGCAACAACGAGTCATGGTACGTAATGATGTATCACAGTGGGCACCTGTGACGAGCGGGGTCCCACAGGGGTCGGTCCTAGGACCAGTGCTATTTTTGGTATATGTGAACGACATGACGGAAGGGTTAGACTCAGAAGTGTCCCTGTTTGCAGATGATGTGAAGTTAATGAGGAGAATTAAATCTGATGAGGACCAGGCAGGACTTCAAAGAGACCTGGACAGACTGGACACCTGGTCCAGCAAATGGCTTCTCGAATTTAATCCTGCCAAATGCAAAGTCATGAAGATAGGGGAAGGGCACAGAAGACCACAGACAGAGTATAGGCTAGGTGGCCAAAGACTGCAAACCTCACTCAAGGAGAAAGATCTTGGGGTGAGTATAACACCGAGCATGTCTCCGGAAGCACACATCAATCAGATAACTGCTGCAGCATATGGGCGCCTGGCAAACCTGAGAACAGCATTCCGACACCTTAGTAAGGAATCATTCAAGACACTGTACACCGTGTATGTCAGGCCCATACTGGAGTATGCAGCACCTGTTTGGAACCCGCACTTGATAAAGCACGTCAAGAAACTAGAGAAAGTACAAAGGTTTGCAACAAGGTTAGTTCCAGAGCTAAGGGGAATGTCCTATGAAGAAAGATTAAGGGAAATCGGCCTGACGACACTGGAGGACAGGAGGGTCAGGGGAGACATGATAACGACATATAAAATACTGCGTGGAATAGACAAGGTGGACAAGGACAGGATGTTCCAGGGAGGGGACACAGAAACAAGAGGCCACAATTGGAAGTTGAAGACACAAATGAGTCAGAGAGATAGTAGGAAGTATTTCTTCAGTCATAGAGTTGTAAGGCAGTGGAATAGCCTAGAAAATGACGTAGTGGAGGCAGGAACCATACACAGTTTTAAGACGAGGTTTGATAAAGCTCATGGAGCGGGGAGAGAGAGGGTCTAGTAGCAACCGGTGAAGAGGCGGGGCCAGGAGCTAGGACTCGACCCCTGCAACCACAAATAGGTGAGTACAAATAGGTGAGTACACACACACACACACACACACACGGACTACAATACAAGACGATGCACTCCCACTCTAGATAATTAACCAGCCTCTCTCATCAGCTTGCGTCTTCGCACAAATGGTTCTGGTTGGTGAGGCTTAAGAATATTAATATATTTATGCAAAGTGCTAAACCCATGTGAATCAATCAGTGCAAGTGCTATTGGCTTAAAAAATGTCACTGATAACGTTATGAATCTCTAGTTCGTCCTAAGGCACACTGTTCTGAATTTTATTATTTCTATATACAAAGGAAAGAGTTAAATACAAAGGAATCAAATTGATTGGGAAGAAGGGGCAATCAGATTTAATCCTGGGAAGGGAATGGGCAGCTCCAGCTCCGAAGATTAAGAGCATTAAGGCCTTCCTTCCCTACCAGTTACAGGGTGGTATTATATTTATGTTTGGTGTTTTTTTTTCTGGTAGAACTGGCTCTCATTGTTAGTGATAAGGCTTCCACCATGATGGTGGTGGCAGTGTGGGTGGTAGTAGTACAGTGCATATTAATTGGGAGAGTGATGAAATAAGACATTTATTTGGAAAATTAATGTTTATTTGAAAAATACACAGCAATGATATGACAGACAATTGATTTAATAAGAGATATGACTACCCTTTGTTTTTATAAACATTGCCACACGCTTTGGCATAAAATCGACAAATGTTGAACACATTATTTTGGCAAGTTCTTCGTCGCGATACCAGGTCCTAATAATAGTAGCAATTAGCTTCTCCTCAGTTAAACAGTCATGTTTTGCGATACTGCCCAAATATTCTCAATTGGGTTGAGGTCAGAAGAGTTTCCAGGCCAATCTAGAACGCTTAGCCCACTCTCATCGAAGATGTCAGCATTTTTCTGGAAGTGTGGCATAGAGCAAGATCCTGCTGGAAAGTCGCTATCCACAGTGGGAAGCAAGTGTCACTGTTCATCGTCCCATCAATAACAGCAAGCCGTCCAGGGCGTTTAGCAGTAAAGATACCCTAAAACATTTTCTTTGGTGAGTGTTTTGGTGCTTGTTGAATGTGTCTGTTCCGATGAGGTTCACCTTTGCTCCATCTCACTACCACTGATCTGTACTATGTACTTCAAAATGCGCCACATATGAAAATGTAAATTTTCTCCATTTATCTGTCGTCCATTCCTTATGATCGAGTGCCCACCGCAGCCGTTTTTTCTTTAGAGCAGCAACCAATAATTGTTTCTTTATCGGCTTTCTGGCAGTTCTGCCAGAAAGCCGATAAAGAGCCTTCGTCGAACAGTTACGCCAGCTGAAGCCATATATCTCTATAGATCTTTGCTGGCTTTTTTGGTATCCTTTGCACCATTTTTTATGATGATAACCTTTTCATCGTGGTTATTGTCTTACGTTCTCTTTCACTTCTTCCTCGACGCAATGCTTCACTTTCACAAGTGTCGTCATCTCTTTTCAGAATTTTCGGTGATCTGTCTGATACTCAAATCAGTATATATTCTAAGAGCTACAATACTTGCACGCTTCCTAGGTGTGACATCCATCATGAATTTCAGCAGTAATCATAAACTGAAGGGGAGAATTTGGTGAAACCACATTCACTCGAAGAGCGCACTTGCAGGAATAGCCTTACAGAACAAAAACTGTTGTAGCACTGAGGAGAGTCGTAGTGAACAAACACAGTTGGATGGTTGCCAGAAGTCAATAGCAACCTCTTATGAAAAGAAAAGAATCCAGACTCTATTAATTAAGCTGTAGACTAAGACATATTATGAGATAATAAAAAAATTTACTCCTGTCCCAATTAGTTTGCAGACTACTGTAGTAGAAGCAGTAGTAGCAGAAGAATAAGTAATAGTAGTAGTAGCAGTAGTAGTAGTAGTAGTAGTAGAAGAATAAGTAATAGTAATAGAAGTAGCAGTTGAAGTAATAAAAGAATAAGTAATAGTAGTATCGCTAGTAGTAGTAGTAGAAGAGTAAGAAGTACAAGTAGTAGTAGTAGTAGTAGTAGTTGTGGCATTTATCTAGCACCTTGACCGCGTAGGTTCCTAAGTAATAGTGTGGAGTGTAGTATTTTGTTGGTAACCTATTTGTAATAAATGTGATTACTCGCACCATTGCTCACTTGTTATCGCCTCTCTGCTCAACGTGAATGTCGACAAAATAGACTACTCAGAATGTTTTAGTAGCACTGGGGACTGGAACTGGTGTCCTTGCAACTGTTACTGCACAGCTATACCAACTTTCCCACAGTGTACACATCTGTTGTTTTAACGTTATGGACAGACATTACAAGACTAATCAAAAAAGATGCTATGTGATTATTAATCAAATACGACCTAACATTCTTAAAACCTTATTACCTTCCATTCTAAAAGTTGTATGCCCCTATAAGAAAAATCTAATATAGCTTAAACTGATCACTGCCAACAAACTTATCTTCATAATTAAGCCATTGCAGTAGTGAACTCACTCTAACATTATTTCTTTGGGATAAAATTAATAAACAATGGTATAAAACGTGGTGAGGAAAATGAGACCACTGGGTGGTAAACAGTGTGAAGACCACTGGGTAAACAGTGTGAAAACCACTAGGTAAACAGAGCGAAAAGGACCACTGGGTAAGCAGTGTCAAGAGGTCTGCGAAGTGCATCGGTGTGTAAACAAACCGCCGGTGACAGAAATTTATATCAAGTGTTCGTACCCATGTTGAGCTTTCTTAGAGATACTCAGTTGTTGGAGGGTACACAGCACTGCCATGAAGCAGGAGGATACACAGTACTGTCATGAAGCAGGAGGATACACAGTACTGTCATGAAGCAGGAGGATACACAGTACTGTCATGAAGCAGGAGGATACACAGTACTGTCATGAAGCAGGAGGGTACACAGTACTGCCATGAAGCAGGAGGGTACACAGTACTGCCATGAAGCAGGAGGGTACACAGCACTGCCATGAAGCAGGAGGATACACAGTACTGTCATGAAGCAGGAGGGTACACAGTACTGCCATGAAGCAGGAGGATACACAGTACTGTCATGAAGCAGGAGGGTACACAGTACTGCCAAGAAGCAGCAGGATACACAGTACTGTCATGAAGCAGGAGGGTACACAGTACTGCCATGAAGCAGGAGGATACACAGTACTGTCATGAAGCAGGAGGGTACACAGCACTGCCATGAAGCAGGAGGATACACAGTTCTGCCATGAAGCAGGAAGATACACAGTACTGTCATGAAGCAGGAGGATACACAGTACTGTCATGAAGCAGGAGGGTACACAGTACTGCCATGAAGCAGGAGGATACACAGTACTGTCATGAAGCAGTAGGGTACACAGTACTGCCATGAAGCAGGAGGATACACAGTACTGTCATGAAGCAAGAGGATACACAGTACTGTCATGAAGCAGGAGGGTACACAGTACTGCCATGAAGCAGGAGGATACACAGTACTGTCATGAAGCAGGAGGGTACACAGTACTGCCATGAAGCAGGAGGATACACAGCACTGCCATGAAGCAGGAGGATACACAGTACTGCCATGAAGCAGGAGGATACACAGTACTGTCATGAAGCAGGAGGGTACACAGCACTGCCATGAAGCAGGAGGATACACAGTACTGCCATGAAGCAGGAGGATACACAGTACTGTCATGAAGCAGGAGGGTACACAGCACTGCCATGAAGCAGGAGGATACACAGTACTGCCATGAAGCAGGAGGGTACACAGTACTGCCATGAAGCAGGAGGATACACAGTACTGTCATGAAGCAGGAGGATACACAGTACTGTCATGAAGCAGGAGGATACACAGTACTGTCATGAAGCAGGAGGGTACACAGTACTGCCATGAAGCAGGAGGGTACACAGTACTGCCATGAAGCAGGAGGGTACACAGCACTGCCATGAAGCAGGAGGATACACAGTACTGTCATGAAGCAGGAGGGTACACAGTACTGCCATGAAGCAGGAGGGTACACAGCACTGCCATGAAGCAGGAGGATACACAGTACTGTCATGAAGCAGGAGGGTACACAGCACTGCCATGAAGCAGGAGGATACACAGTACTGTCATGAAGCAGGAGGGTACACAGTACTGCCATGAAGCAGGAGGATACACAGTACTGTCATGAAGCAGGAGGATACACAGTACTGTCATGAAGCAGGAGGATACACAGTACTGTCATGAAGCAGGAGGGTACACAGTACTGCCATGAAGCAGGAGGGTACACAGTACTGCCATGAAGCAGGAGGGTACACAGCACTGCCATGAAGCAGGAGGATACACAGTACTGTCATGAAGCAGGAGGGTACACAGTACTGCCATGAGGCAGGAGGATACACAGTACTGCCATGAAGCAGGAGGGTACACAGCACTGCCATGAAGCAGGAGGATACACAGTACTGCCATGATGCAGGAGGATACACAGTACTGCCATGAGGCAGGAGGATACACAGTACTGCCATGAAACAGGAGGGTACACAGTACTGCCATGATGCAGGAGGATACACAGTACTGCCATGAGGCAGGAGGATAAACAGTAATGCCATGAAGCAGGAGGATACACAGTACTGTCATGAGGCAGGAGGATACACAGTACTGCCATGAGGCAGGAGGATACACAGTACTGCCATGAAACAGGAGGATACACAGTACTGTCATGAGGCAGGAGGATACACAGTACTGTCATGAGGCAGGAGGGTACACAGTACTGCCATGAGGCAGGAGGATACACAGTACTGCCATGAAACAGGAGGATACACAGTACTGCCATGAAGCAGGAGGATACACAGTACTGTCATGAGGCAGGAGGATACACAGTACTGCCATGAAGCAGGAGGATACACAGTACTGCCATGAGGCAGGAGGATACACAGTACTGCCATGAGGCAGGAGGATACACAGTACTGCCATGATGCAGGAGGATACACAGTACTGCCATGAGGCAGGAGGATACACAGTACTGCCATGAAGCAGGACGGTACACAGTACTGCCAATAGGCAGGAGGGTGCACAGTACTGCCATGAGGCAGGAGGGTACACAGTACTGCCATGAGGCAGGAGGATACACAGTACTGCCATGAGGCAGGAGGATACACAGTACTGCCATGAAACAGGAGGGTACACAGTACTGCCATGAGGCAGGAGGGTACACAGTACTTCCATGAGGCAGGAGGATACACAGTACTGCCATGATGCAGGAGGATACACAGTACTGCCATGAGTCAGGAGGATACACAGTACTGCCATGAAGCAGGAGGGTACACAGTACTGCCAATAGGCAGGAGGGTGCACAGTACTGCCATGAAGCAGGAGGGTACACAGTACTGCCATGAGGCAGGAGGGTGCACAGTACTGCCATGAGGCAGGAGGGTACACAGTACTGCCATGAGGCAGGAGGGTACACAGTACTGCCATGAGGCAGGAGGGTACACAGTACTGCCATGAAGCAGGAGGGTACACAGTTCTGCCATGAAGCAGGAGGGTACACAGTACTGCCATGAGGCAGGAGGGTACACAGTACTGCCATGAAGCAGGAGGATACACAGTACTGCCATGAAGCAGGAGGGTACACAGTACTGCCATGAAGCAGGAGGGTACACAGTACTGCCATGAAGCAGGAGGGTACACAGTACTGCCATGAAGCAGGAGGGTACACAGTACTGCCATGAGGCAGGAGGATACACAGTACTGCCATGAAGCAGGAGGGTACACAGTACTGCCATGAGGCAGGAGGGTACACAGTACTGCCATGAGGCAGGAGGATACACAGTACTGCCATGAAGCAGGAGGGTACACAGTACTGTCATGAGGCAGGACTGTACACAGTACTGCCATGAGGCAGGAGGGTACACAGTACTGCCATGATTCAGGAGGGTACACAGTACTGCCATGAGGCAGGAGGGTGCATAGGACTGTCATGAGGCAGGAAGGTACACAGTGCTGCCATGAAGCAGGAGGGTACACAATACTGTCATGAAGCAGGAAGGTACACAGGACTGCCATGAAGCAGGAAGGTACACAGTACTGCCATGAAGCAGGAAGGTACACAGGACTGCCATGAAGCAGGAAGGTACACAGGACTGCCATGAAGCAGGAGGGTACACAGCACTGCCATGAAGCAGGAGGGTAGACAGTACTGCCATGTGGCAGAAGGATAAACAGTACTGCCATGTGGCAGAAGGGTACACAGTACTGCCATGAAGCAGGAGGGCACACAGTACTGCCATGAGGCAGAAGGGTACACAGTACTGCCATGTGGCAGAAGGGTACACAGTACTGCCATGAAGCAGAAGGGTACACAGTACTGCCATGAAGCAGGAAGGTACACAGTACTGCCATGAAGCAGGAAGGTACACAGGACTGCCATGAGGCAGAAGGGTACACATGAGGGGCGTTAGTGTTTTCGTCCTATAGTTCTTTGCTATAGTTTGTTGCCACCTTTGTAGAGTGGGGTTTTAATCCGTTGTTTGTAATGACTGTGAGATGACCCTCGTATCTTAGCTTTCTTTCCATAGAATATTTAAGGGCACTTGAAAGGAGTTTGTCGGAGTTTTCGAAGAAAAGAGTTCCACAAATCTGGGTCTGGAGAGTAGCGCATGGGGATGTTGTCACTGTCAGAAATTTTGGAAATAATGGCAAGGTTTTGGGTCTTGTCCCTAAGTATTCGTTCAAATTGTCGACATTTAGTTTAATTAATGGCTCATTGAACACAGAGTTCTTTTGAGAATTTAGTATTTCACTCATTTCCTTCTTGTCATTGGTGCATCCTGATGGTGGATGTGGTTTTTGCCTTGCATTTTGCATATGAGAAAAAGTATTATTTTTTTTTCATTACTCTTAGCTCCCTCTGTCTCTCTTGGACTCTGTGGTTTCATTCAAATTGAGTTTAATATCTTCTATTTCTACAGCCACTGCTTCCTTCCACAATTCAGACAGTCTAGCCCCATTGAGAAGCTTTGTAATTTTTCACGTTTACCTGTAGAGTTAAGCGTTTCAGTACACTTGTTTGGATCCATGTACAGTATTTAAAATATCCTAGTATTTTTCATTAAGGAATGATTTATTAGATCCCAGATGATGTTCTTTTTGCTGAAATTGAATTTAGTGAAAACTCCCTCATGACTGCGTTTTGCTGATCAGGACCTGTGTGCATGCTGGTCTTTGATTAGTTTGTGATGTGAAATTACTGTATTTGACGCCGTTATACTTCACACCAACTCATCATTATTGTTTTTCGAAGGTATTTTCTAGTCTTGTCGGATCCACTATTTGCTTGTTCAAGGTGAATTTATTACAGAGTTGCAATAATTTGTGTGATAATGTTTGTCTGAGCTGCCTTCTGGGAACACCTCTGCTAGTACAGGATCTGCTGCATTCTCCCACTTTAAATGTCTTTAACTGAAATCACCTAGCAACAAGATATTTCCGGGTGGGATTAAAAGATTTTCCAGAGAGTATTCAATTTTCGACAGGTGGTCCTTGAACTGTTGGAAAGTTTTATCCGGCGGCTTATATACAGATATTTATTAGGTTTTGTTGTTCAGGTTTTACTGTCATAGCTCTAACTACGGAATTTGTGGTGTTTAGTAACTTCATGCAAATGAGCGATTCTGACATACAGGCCAACTCACTCTTTGTTGCATTTCTTTCAGTTGTATATAATTATATTTTACCTACTTATCTATATTTCGTTATCAAAGTGGTCTTTAGTGTGGGTCTTTGCGAGAGCTGTAAACATTGTAATGACTCTGTAAGAAGTCCACTAATAAACGATATTTTGCTCGTTTGTTGAAAGATTTTTTTGTTGGCAGGAGGATGTATTTGAGTATATAATACACAAGGCTGTATATTCGTGTAATAATTCCTCAACGAAAGCTCGTTGTGTCGTATGCTAAGTACATTGTGACTGTGAATGCTAAATGGATTAAGATATGAGTAATTTATACTGAGTGGATCAGCTGGAAAAGTGTTCAGATATCAGTGAGTGTTTAGTGTGTTGCGTGAATCGGGGCTATACGTCCAGGAGAAGAAAGTTGAGTGCAATGGGGACGTGTGCAGACTAATAGGGTAAAGTTTGACACATTAAGAAGTGTAAAACACGGCAGGGAAAACTTCAGCATTGTGTACACACTAAATAAAGTGTTCACTGGCATGTGAATGTTGCATCATATGTTTGGTGGATGTATTCCGAGTAGGCAACATTGTCTCCATGCACCAAGTGGGGTGATTTTGTAGGCGTGCTGCTGATGTGTGTCACAGACCCTAGCAACCATCACTAACACCGCAATAAACACTAGGAACCACTACAGTCACACCCACAGCCACCACCGCAACAAACACTAGTAGCCATCTCAACAAACACTAGTAACCACCACTGCTATTTCATTAACCCAGGTACTAGCCACCACTTCTGAAGCCACATCACCACAAACACCAACCACCACCAATTTCACATCAACACAGACACCAACTACAACCACTGCCACCACACAATGCCTCAGCCACCAACAACCACAACTGCTACAACATCAGCACCAACAATAGAAACTGCAACTGCGATCACATCACCACAAAAACCAGTTACTACAGTGGCACAATATCACAGACATTAGGCACCACCACTGCCACGGTACGACTGACATTAGGCACCACAAATGCCACATCACAGACCAGTGGTTTGAAATCGGTGCGCGGAAACACTGGAGTGCCATGTAAATCTATCAGAAATGCTGCAACGCTTAAGGCTTATATACATATAACCCGCACGTAAGAGAAACTTATGACGATGTTTCGGTCTGACTTGGACCATTAATTTCACACACCAGTTAACGGTCCAAGTCGGACCGAAACGTAGTCATAAGTTTCTATCTCTGTGTGGATGTTGTGTGTGAATTTTTCCAGTCACGGTATTGTGCCTTTTCATTCTTTCAGGTTTATAATTAGATATCCCCCGACAGGGAGAACCTGTTGGTTGTCAGATATTCCTTCTACCTCCAATATTTTCGTCTATAACTTCCAGTGGCCTGGTGGCTAAAGCTCCCGCTTCACACACCGAGGGCCCGGGTTCGATTCCAGGCGGGTGGAAACATTTCGGAGCGTTTCCTTACACCTGTTGTCCTGTTCACCTAGCAGCAAATAGGTATCTGGGTGTGATGAATGGTTTTGAAAACCGACAAGTTAAAGAATTGAGACACTTATGCAACATATGGGAATCTTTATTGAGGAAACGTTTCGCCACACGTTTCCATATGTTGCATAAGTGTCTCAATTCTTCACGTACCTGGGTGTTAGCCGACTGGTGTGGGTCGCATCCTGGGGGACAAGATTGAGGTCCCCAATGGAAATAAGTTAGACAGTCCTCGATGACGCACTGACTTTCTTGGGTTATCCTGGGTGGCTAACCCTCCGGGGTTAAAAATCCGAACGAAATCTTATCCTATCTTATCTTAACGTTCTGTCCAGTCAACTTCAAATTTTTCAACACCGGAGTACTGTATCTAGGAGAAACGTTCACGCTGTTTTTGGGATGCTCAAATGCTATTCTATCAATTTTTATTGACTCAGAAGTGATTTTGGGTTCTATGTAACATCTTGAAAACGCCTCGTCTGATCGGCTTCGTACTTTTAACACAGGTGTATTGTACATAGGCAAAAAGTTCGAAATCTTACTGGAGTGTACAGGTACTTATTCGTCAATATTATTAATATCATTTCGGTGCATTTTTACAACGACATTATTTAAGTATGCCTCTTCAGAATGACCGGATATACCAGAAATCAAAATTGAAAATTTTCGTACTGAATTAAAAAAAAAATCGAGATTACTGGTTTCTCTGTAGTAAATAGAGAATGTTTCTTCCAGTCGGCTTCAAATTTTCTCTGCTGGTGCACTGCTTTTGGACTGAGTAAATTTTAATTTGCCAGTTTTATTAAACAATTAGTTTTTATGCAGTACTAAAGAATATATCATTTGAACGCCTTCATATTCTAGTCAAGAGTGTATCTAACTTACATAAAAACAATTAGAGTGGTCTCAGGCTGCATATGTGCTAATTTCACAACTTTATTAAAAAGATGGGAAAATTGAAATTCTGATTTTTCACTGGATAACTTGTGAATGTTTCAACCGATTGACTAGTAGCTTTCAATACTGAGAAATCTTACTTAAAGAAAGCTTTGAGCTCTTACTGGACTGTTCAGGTGCTTGGTAGCTTTTATTAGAGATAAAAGGCAGGAAATTGAATACAATTCCCCAAAAACCTGCTCATTGGAGAGGAACCATATGGCGACGTTTCGGCCTGTCTTGGACCATTGTCAAGTCACAGCTGTTTAGAGAAAAGTAGAGAAGGCCAGAAGACAATAAGGTACTGTCTTGTTTGACTCTCCTGATTGGCTTAAAAAATGTTCAATGTCGATATCTAGTTGCATCAGAAACTTTTGCCACACTTTGTAATACCAGTTTTGCATACATTAAAGTATGGGGGAGGTGGGAGTTATGGGATACAGATCACGCAGCACATTTTTTTCAGCGGCTTCAGAGGCTACATCAGTAGAAATTCCACACGTTACCACGTCAACTGATGTGTTCCTACACATCTGTTGTTTTATCTATGGCCGACATTATGGGACTGACATGCTTCAGCTTGTGGGACCCGCTCACTTGTGATATCTCTTCAACTACTGTACCGCTCCACTTCCATGGGCTCCAGTACAGTTATCCTCATGCCTCTGTATTAGATTGATAAAATTGTTACTCAGTGGTAATGTTTCTCAATACGGATACCCAGGAGCTGCAAGTGTGTCACATACACCAGCACTGTTAACAACTTTTTCTGTTGAGTTCAATGGAATCTTTGTTAGAATTCTTTAGAAGATAGTAATTTTGCTCCAGAGAGAGAGAGAGAAAGAGAGAGAGAGAGAGAGAGAGAGAGAACAATAAAGTGAATTTCAAATGAGCTGATGTAGGTAACAGCTCAAAGATTGTAAATAAAGTTAGGAACCTTAACCTAACCTTGTAAAACCACTATGTAAGAGAAAGGGACAGAGAGAGAGAGAGAGAGAGAGAGAGAGAGAGAGAGAGAGAGAGAGAGAGAGAGAGATGGAAAAGCCGTTAAATGAGGAATTCTTACTGCAAGAGAAAGCGAGGGAACGCACGCTTGTGAAAATGCAAGGAATCTAGTTGGTGTGTGGTGGGCTGGCGGCGCTATCAGCTGAGAGAGATGCAAAGACTGTGGTAATTGTAGGTTGTGGAACTCTTCTCAATATCTCATTACCCAGAGAGGAGTCTGTAGTGAGGGGCGGGGAAATGGTTCTCATTCCCTCCCCTCCCTCCATCCACCATCCCTGTAACCCACGACAATCACTCCCTCCCACCCATTTCCTTTCCAACTCTCTTACTCTGAATTTCCCACCACTAATTAGCAGTCTAGTGATAGCATGGTTTTATGTGCATATATGTATATATATGTATATATATATATATATATATATATATATATACATATATGTATATATATGTATATATATATATATATATATACATATATATACATATATGTATAATATATATATATATATATATATATATATATATATATATATATATATATATATATATATATATATATATATATATATATATATGCACCAAAAGAATCTTAGAAAACTTACCTAACCTTATTATAACAAGAACAATTTATTTTAGCCTAACCCAACTAAATATATTTTAAATATGTTTACAATAATCTAATACTAAACAAACACAATCAAATATATTTTTT